>NC_141330.1:13257500-13845000 GCF_037954235.1 Aulostomus chinensis | reverse complement strand
GTCTGTCGGTATTTTAGTCCGGTTCTTGCGGCGTTCTGAACTTTCCTAACAAATTGCTTAGAATTGTTTTCCATTTTCTCTCGTTTTCGTGTGTGTGGCTAGAATGTAATCTAATTTTTATATTGGAATCCTCTCAAATCTGCTGTGTAACTAAAACCTTCAGATGTAAAAAATAAACAGCGATGAAGGCACCGAAGCATGCTGATGTTTATTCAAATTAAAACAAAACAGGAAGTAGGATGGGAAATGACATCAGCCCTCAAAACTGAAAACTAATTTGCAGCTTCAAGTCACATCAGCCTTTAGAACTCAGACCATAGATCAGCAGCAGCGAAGCAGGTACGAGAACCTAAACTGACACTGATTTTAATATTTCATGCGGTGAATGAATCCTTACAAACCATTTTGCTTCTAGTTTTATACAATAAATAAACACCGGCACTTCAAGTTAAGCATTGTGAACGTATCTTTTAAGAAGGAATGTATACAGATTTAATTTTAGTCCGTGTTTTTTTTTTTTTTGTTGTTTTTTGGGGGGGAAACAATTTACGACTTATTGTGATAAGGGAATTTAACAGTTTAAGAGATTTACCTTTGATGTTTCAAACAAGCTCAATTAAATTGGAAGGGAAATGAAATCATGAGCTTGTGGAGTTTTTTTATGTACTTTTAATCTGATTTTACCTCTTTTATCTTTCAGAAACTGTTACTAACCATGGCACTGAACAAAAGATTTGTCTTGCTGTTCTTCATACTTTGCAGTAAATATAACTTTTTGTCTTTGGCACACACACACACACACACACACACACACACACACACACACACACACACACACACAGATTGACATACTGAGGTGGTCGTGCACAGGAAGACGGAACCACAAGTGTTTTGCATGGTGGAAAATTAACCAACAGAGGTGTTGCTGCATGATGTAAACTTCTAAAATATCAAACAACTCTTTTGTGTCTTTCACCTAGATGCAGCCGTGGCCCACACAGGCAGGTTCACAGGACACACACACCAATCTGAAACACAACTTGTATTTTATTTAGTTTAAACAGTTAGTTAGGTAGTTTAGTTTAGAGGACCAGACATGATGAATCAGTTGTTCCATCCTTATACTGAATTCATATCTGCTTGTCTTCCTCCATCCACTCATCTTCTTCTTCTTCGTCTTCTTCTCTGCGGGTCTGATCTCAGATGGATCTATGTCTTGCTACAGGATGGAACCCTGGACCATGGCAGGCATCATCTGCGCAGACGTGTTGCTGACACTGATCATCGTCTTCATCACCTACAGATGCGCCACCATTCGGCATCAGAACAAACAGAGAGGTGAGGCAGTGAGTTCTGTTTGCGTTGCGTTTGTGTTGTGTGTTTTTATAAAAGTTGGTGAAATGAAGGGATTTATCAGTTTTCTCCCCTCTTGGTTGACCTTGTTGTCATTTTTGTCACCATAACATCGCCTCACCCTAAGAACCATCTCTCCCTTCATCTCCCGACAGCTAACAAAGTGTATATGAATATCCGAACTACCTGCAAGACCTGATCCTACATTTTGAAATTGAGTACGCGTTTGATGATTGAGATTTGTTCTTGTTTTTCTGTATTTTCAGTATTAAAGTTTGGACCATTTTCTGACTGAGTTGTTTTGTTTGTAAATAAAAGGAAAGGATGTAAATAAAAGGAAAGGAAAAATGTTATTTTTAATCTTTTTTTATGGTTTCTTAAATGTCTTTTATTAATGGGTGTATGCCACATGTTTCAAGGCAACAAACAAAACAAAAAAACAATTAGATATATGCAGGAGAGGTACATGAAAGCCCTGAGTAAGATCAAATGGAGAGAAAAAAAACAATTTCAACTCAGAAAAATTTAAAACAAAACCTGAACGGAATAAAGAATATTGGAATAATAATAATGGGGGAAAAATAGAATATCAAGAGGACACGAAAATATTGTGTGCAAAATAAAATAGTGTCCACTTCATTTTACATCCATAAAACTTCCCTCCCTCAATTATAACCCAGAAAATGAATTTTATTAAACCACAACACAAATTATTGGAGTTACCACTGTTGTTGTATTCCCTCCAATAAAATATTTTTGCATTCAGTCAATACAGGCTGATGGATTGATTGATTGATTGATTCTTTATTGAGAGTTGTTTTCCAGTTCAGCCTCACTGGGAGGTACAGTATTATAAAACTTGCGAAGGGAATAAAACACAAAAAAGTTTATTTCCATTGTGGTTTTCAGGTGCTCGGTTGATCTTTTCATGTCTATTTAAGATTATTCTGTTATTCAATATAAAGAGAATGTTTATCTGATTGGAAATCTTTGATTATATTTCAATTTTAAAGTCGGATTTAATAAAATATATCTAAAAAAAAAAAAAAAAAAAAAAGTAAAAGTCATGACTCTGTTTTCACGTACAGCAATGGAAAAATTCCCCCCTGCTATGGTTGTTTGATTGCTGGTTATTGTTAGTATTTCTTCTTTGTCCGTTCATTATTGTACATTATGTGCACGTTCACCCAGCGTCACAGTGTAACAGGAGGCCTGACGATTGACTGAGGACCGATAATGTTCAGCCGCCCTGTTTTATCAGGTGAAATCGTGGTTTTAAAGTCTGTCTGCACAAGCGTGTTGATCAAAGCTTCTCCGTATCTGCACGCCTCTCTATTATCTGTCTCTTCCACCTCCTCTGAAGTGCTGATGCGTCGTCAATAAACACGTGTCTGACGGAATAAACGCATGTGTGGGACAACGTCTGTTCAACCTTACCAAACTGTTGCACGTTACCCCGCATTTCAGGCTTGTATATTTTCAAGAACAAGAATTGTTTGATTCTTTGTTGGATGACTTCGTTGTTTGACATATCATCCTGTACTGTACCAACAGATTGGGTTCAATTGTCATTTTAAGGGCAGATTTTGACAGTAATCTTTTGTTCCAACCGTCTTTGGAATGTCTCCAAGTTAATTTCGGGGTCAAAGAAATTTTCTTGGAATTGCACTTTATCCAAGTGTGAAATCTTGGAATTTCCCCGGGATGGTTTTCACAGGGGCCCTTTTGTGTCCACTGATTTTAAAACAATCTTTTATATAAAGTGAATTATGACTATGAATGAGAAGAGAATGAATGAGATGACTTTTGGGTTTTAGGGTCAAATGAGATAGAAAACTTACTATTACGGAAGTTAAAAATAACACAAGTTTTCATGAGGACACTTTTATTATAACAAATACCAAAACCTTGGTTTAAATGGATTTGATCTGGCAGTTTTCCAGAAGTCCTTAGGAGCCCTAAAAACATTCTGATGAACAATTAACCATCATGCTGGAGGAGGATAATCAACAGAAAACAGGAGGTTTTACATCTCAATAAACGAACACACATTTCACATTAGTTACTGACAAGGGAGTGAAAGTCAGTTTCCTTTTCCTTACTTTTTTTGAAAGTATTCAAAGAGACGACTGGTGTATATGAAGGCAGCAGCATCGCAGGCATAAACCAAAACCACAGCACATGAGGAAATGTTCTGTTTCACTGCTTGTTTGAAGCAACACATGAAATGAAACTGACCTTCAACTGCGTCATCACTTAAATTTGTGAATTTATAGGCTGTTAAAGAGGTCAAAAAGAATCTCGTCAGGCAAACAAGTTGGCTTTTGGCTTTTACAACACTGACAGAGACAAGTTTATATGACACCACAGCAAAGAAATGGAGACACCAGCTTCCTCTTCCTGCAACTGGTCTCCCTCCTCCTCCAACACCATCACATGTTGACTCCCCTGCCTGCTTCGGACAGCTGGTATGCGTATGAGCACCCCTTGCATCGACTTCCAACGTCTCGTTTATGGGTGCGACAAAAAAAGGACGCAGAACCTTTCCTTTTCTTTCCTCATCGACAGAAACAAACACCAAAAAGATGCCTGACAGTCTTTGTATCGCTGGTTCACTCTTTGGTAAGTACTGTGTTTTGAAATTGTGTGATAGCAAGAATGTAAATGAGCGGGCTTCTGATCACTGTCTAACTTACAGGATCTACAGATGGACAACAAGGTATGACTCTCCAAATATTGCCCCTGTGAATACTGGGATACGGTGTTCTTTGTCTTTTAATCCCACGTATGTATTCACTCCTTCACAGAATGTGGTTCATGTTACCTCATCACCATGGGGTCTGTTATTGGCATTATCATCTCTGACGTTATCTTGACCGTCCTCATTGCTATGTCGGTGTTCTGCTTCACAATACTCCACAAGAGGAGGAGAGAACGGGATTCTCACGGTGGTGAGTTCTACCTTTGTGACCCTGACTGATCGTTTGTGATAAAGGTCATGAACTGGGGGTAAATTGTTTGGATTAATTACCAGGTAAAAGAAATCTGCCATCGTCGTCGTCGTTGTCGTCGTCGTCAAAGAAAGTCGTAGCAGAGATAACAGAGTCTCCATATCAGGTAAAGCAGAATTACACTTCCATACGTTCATCTATCAGAATACAAAAAGATCCGATTATTTAATGTCACCTTTATTTACTCACACATTACTGGTTATGAATTTCTTTTTCTGTTCCTGTAGGAGCTACATGGAGTCCAGCCAGATGTGTACAGTGAGCTTCGACATTTTAGGAAGTGAAGCAGTGTAACTAAAATTACAAGAAGTGTGTGGATGCCACACTCTTTTCTTATTTTACTATTTTCTAAATTATTTTTCCATATGCACTTCTGAATCATAGGTTATGATAAATAACGGATATATGAGTATTTAACCTTTCATTATTTGGTATTTTTTACATTGTGTAATGGATGTCAAGTTCTCTGCATTATATTATTTTTTATTTGTTTCTGTTTTTGTGAAGAACACACAACCTTGGGAAATATGGTGATTGTCAATTCCTCCTCAGACTCAGACCAGCCGACCGAGAATCAGCTTCGGACAAAGAATTGTCGCGGATAGGAAGTGTTAGCATCGCTCCATCAAAAGTCATCAAACAGATGAGATTCAGATCTTGGTTTGTCAAGGAGTAATCGTCTTCTCTAACAAAGTAAGTCATGATTACTGCCATCAGTCCTCGAGTTAACAACAAATGCTTTGGGGGATTTTTTTTGGCCGAAGTTTAACTTGGGCTTTTGCGCTGCTGCGGCAGATCAGTGTTCGTAGTTCCAGGTTTCCATCTGATTTTAAAGTTATGCTGCATTCATGGTTTGCTGCATCTCTTAATGCAGGCAAAGACCGTTTTGGTGAAAAGTGCATGTGATGACTTTTTAACAGAGGTGTGCTAACACATCCCATCCACTACCGTTCATTTTGTTAGGCTAACTAGCCGTTCGCCAGCTGTTTTGTGTTTTTTGTCCTGATGTGAAATGTCAGAAGAAAGAAGAGCATCTATCTTTCTCTTTGACTTTGACGAGGATGGACAATAAACGTATTTCCCAAAAAGATGACATTTTCTTTGAAGAAATCTTGGAATTTAGTGCTTTATTTATTTGTATAGAACTATGAACTAAACTATATTTACCAGGACATTTACCAAAACTAGGACGGGGGGGGGGGGGGGGGTGTTTATCACAGATTTCGATCTCTTTTGCTTGTACAGGTCAGGAAATGACCTGCGCTCTATCTCATTACAGTGGTCATACAGTGTTCAGAAAGCAAGATGAATGCGCGAAAGGTTCTGATAGATGCTGCTCATCAATGGTGTGCTGCAACCCGCATTGGTCACGCAGACATTAACGTGTCAAAATAAATATGGAGATGTGGATGTGGATATAGATGTTTTTATTTGTCACATGATGGCATAAAATAAAAATGTAAAAGTCCCCTGCGCTTCTGTATTTGGAGGCGGCCCGTCTGCTTCCTGTGAGTCAACAGATGGGAGTCACTGACTCAGTATGTAGGAGAAATAGAATCTGGAAGAAAAAAAGACAGAAAAATCCACACGACGTTCATAATAGATGGATGGTAAAAATGACATTAGAGAAGTGCTTTTTGGGATTAATATGAAACAGAATGTCAGGGAGTTTCCTGAATCAGGTTGTGTTGTGATAAAGATATGAACAATTCCCATGAGGGGGAAGCGTACTGTTGATGTGTGACGATCAAGCAGCTCGGGTCTTGGCTGACAAAGATAAGCTGGGCTCTGGAGGTGCTGGAACACCAGAGAGGAAGAGGACTGAGATGAATTTAAGGGCAGCGATGCATAGGTGATTACACGATTAAATTTAAAAAAGGGTATTCTTACCTAAAGGAGACATTTCAGAGCTCATATACTCTCTTGTTTCTGCAGGAATGTTGAGATTATTCTTTAGGTATGTGATCACTAAGAGCATAATTCTCATGATGAGTCTTATGTTTCATGTATGGAATCGATCCTACCGTCATAGTCTGTAACTCCGATGTAGCTGACTGCAGCAGGTCTGCCCTTGTTGTGCTCCAAACTATCCTGATCCAGCAGCTCTCTGCTTTGGCCCGGATCCAGTACACCATCCAGCCCAGCAGCTCCTCCTGCTGAAGCTTTCCTCTGGAGACTGATGCCTTGACCATCGCTGCCACTCACTTGCTCACCACTAAAACCAGTAACTTGTTTTTCCGGCAAATTTAAAGCCCCCTTAGCTACTTCAGTGCTTTTAAGATCAGCATGTTCTCGACTTCCATAGTCCTGGACCAGTCTGCTGCTCGCGTGGTCTTCATCCATTCCCAGTTTCCTCTGTGAGAGAGCCTTGACTTGCTCTGCAGCTGTAGGAATCTCATAACTGTTGAAGTCTTTCAATGCATCTGGAAAGAGTTATGAACAGAACATCTGCTTCAACACGTTATCTGAACCAGAAGGTCTCAAAGTCAAACATTTACTTGATGTGTTTCTGAAAGCTGTGTCTGAAAATAAAATAAAATCAGATCATGTCACACATGTTTGGTGCAGGAACCAAAACCCAACACTTCATGCTTGTTTCTGTTCCGTTTTCAACTTCTGGTGTGTGGATCTTTTTTTTGGAACCAAATCTGATTAACCCAAGAACATCCATGTTAAAATCAGTAACACCGTCACTAATGTCAGGTATATTTTACCTGATGTAATATTCCTGATAAAATGTAGTTTTCATCAAAATATATCAAGAGTACCACACTGTATGCCAAACTGAAGTACTCTTCTTAAATTTCCCAATATGCAATGTCACATAAAATGAAAAGGGTACCTTGGGGGACCCTAGAAAATGACATGACAGGAACCATGTGGATGAACATCACCTGGCGTTAGGGTTCTAGGGTTAAATGCGACGCATGTGTCAAATGGGAACATATTCCAGTCTACCTCATGGTTAGAATCACAAACCTGTGATATGAGCAGATGTGGTCTTCTCAGTACTTGTGCCATATGCATCTATAACAACAGTAATGAGATGATATTAAGTCGCAGATGGGAATTTTAGTGCATTGGCTAATCTCAGACAGCAGTGCAACATAGCAAGGCCAAAAACAGGGTTTTTACATTTGAGGCTACATATATGGAAACTTGACACTTATGCTCTTCTTCAGGCTAGAGAAGACAGAAAGCATTATTGCCTTTTTAATCTAAAAAAATAAAATAAAAAATAAAAAACCTTATTTGTTTGTGTTCCTCACCTCTGATTGGAGCCGTAGTCGAAATGGGAAGAAAAATCAGACAACACAAGAAGCTGAAAAAAATAAAATGATCAATTTAAGGTTTTAGTGATGAATGCTGGTTTTTAGCAGAGTTCAGAAATCATTTGTAGGAAACACAAATCAATGATACATGATTAAAAAAAAATATATATATATATATATTCTAAAATAAAAGAACTGTAGAACCGCACAGCGTCATTGTGGTGTGGTCCCTGTCCGGCGCTGTGAGCTGCAGTGGCTGAGCTGCTGCAGCTGAGGTTTATGTACTGCTATTTCAACAGGTCTTTCTCTTCTTAATGATACATCCTGACATGATGACTCTGACTCTCATCAAAGACGAATTCTTTTTGCTTAGCGGTGCGTACCTGCTCAGTTTACAAAGATCTACTCATTATATCAATTAAATGTGAATCTCTATTGTGTGTGGATTACAGGTAGCTGATTACTTCAGGGAACCCCCCCCCCCCCCCCCGCTGCCTCTTTAAAGTAGCCTTTCAAAAATGCCAGAGACCACATGTTGTTTAGTGCTACTGTTTCACCATTGTTCATTTATCCAGTGTGTCCAGCCTAAACAAAGTCCCCTTTTCAAACAGCTCACACTGGACGTAAGTCATACGAACAGAAATATCCTGAAATGAAGAGAATAATGTAATCTCATGGAAAGAAAAATACATGAGAGTAATGATTCATGGATGAAGTGTTTTTGCATTCACCTGTGGGGGTCCCTCTTTTTTCCCGCCTCAATGAAATAATCAACCTTGTTAATTGAGGAAAACAAGGATTTGGGGAATTCCTTAATGTAAAGTGTGTCGTTATTTCTCACCCAATATTTCTAACAAGCTTTGTTCTGTCAAATGATTCACGCCACTTCATTGTTGGGGTCAAACGTGTATCTGTGAGTGGCCATGAACTGAGTTTGGGGTAATCTCAGACGAGTTGGACATTTTCCACACGAGACATCCACCAGTGGAATATGAAATGTCATCTCCCTGTTGATGGTAATAACTCGCGAAACATTTCACTTCAGCAGGTAAAAGTTTATCTTCAATCAAACCTGTTGGTGGCAGACGGGGCGAAAAGCCTCTATCAAATTTATAGAAAAGGAGAGCGCCCCCTGCGGGAAAAGGTGTTCGCACTAAGCTCTTGATCCCAAGCATCGCCATATTGACGTCCCAACAACGCTGAGAGGTAATTGTATTATATAGCCACCAATCTTCTTATGTATTGAAATACCGTTGAATGTTATACAGTCGTGGAGTGGCTGGGAATAGGTATCACAATCTCGGTGCCATTCTACGGCTTGATCATAGTCATAGTTGGATGTTTTTTCAAGGCGTTGTCAGCCAGTTGCCTCGCCAGCCAGTGGGCTATTCACTCCACCTAGCTTGCTAGCTTAGCACTTTTTTAGCTTAATGAAATATATGTTTCGAAGCTTGCCGTGTAGCTGAACTTTGATAGTGACCGCTAATCTTATGGTTTGACTATTTCGACACGGACTGCCAATTTCCTTCCATTAGAGGCCCACATTATGTTCGCTTGCTATGCTAGTTGTGACTTTCCTACCGGCTTTTCCTTCTACTGTATGTTGACGAGCTAATGCTAACAAGCAAGAAGCGCAGCCAGTTGCCCGGCTTGTCTGGTAGCTAACTGTTAGCTTCGCTGCACTTGTGCAGGCCGGGGACCAGAGAGAGGTTTTTCCGTACTCTCACCCTTTTCATTAAAGTGTTACGCGGGCAAACCGAATACAGGCCCACTCGTGTCACTTACCAAAGATAACATTTGTAAATTCGACGGTTCAACACATCAGCGGATTGTAACGTTAGTCGAATCAGGCGTTTTGGCTAGCGTGCTTTAGCTTGTGTAGTTTGCTTAATTGACAGCATTGATTTTAATCAACCTACTTTCTGCTATTTCCTAACAGGAGATACTGCCTTGGTGTAGCCCCCAGTGATGACAGTATTGAACCCTGTACCTCCTGATTAAACTGGTTGTGGATGCCCCCATTTAACATTCAGGTTTCTCCATTTCCCTCGCCACCATATTTAGAAACAGTGTATACTACGAATTTAGTTTCACTGGCACTGGCTTTGGTTGTAATGCTGGTTGTGTTCAGTTCTGGTCTTTTGTGTTTATTTTCCATATTTCGGCCTGCCACTACCTGGACAAAAATATTTGCTTTAAACTTGTATTTCACGTTTAAAAAAAAAAACATCTGATGCAAAATATTGGATTGAAGTATCTTAATGATTTAAAAAAATATATCTATTTACTCATGTAGCTTTCTAAACACAGAGGCATCTCAACCACTCTTGCTCCAATTCATCTGTCGCCATCTTCCTGGAGGAAACCTCCCAGGTATTGTGTCATCTTCTTCTAATTACAGTGATTATACCACCTGTATCTATTTTGATGATGTTCACTATTAAATTTGCATTTAGATTATTCACAAATGAATAACACTTGTCAATAGTGTGCAGTTATTATTTCTTTTCAGTTTTCTCTCTGTGTCTTGTTTTAGGGGATTTAGAGAAGATACTGTGTAGAATATGTCTGGCCCTGTTCCAAGCCGCTCTCGAGTTTACCCTGACGTAAACACACAGAGACCTCGGGAATACTGGGACTACGAGTCCCATGTTGTTGAATGGGGGTAAGGCAGAGGAAAATATTTACTGCTTTGGTTGTTTTGAGTTTGTTTTAATTTGCTGGTTCAGTCATTTCATTAATGTAAACTGTCACTCTTTATGTTTTAGAAACCAAGACGACTATCAGCTTGTCAGAAAACTAGGGAGAGGCAAATATAGTGAAGTGTTTGAAGCCATAAACATCACAAACAATGAAAAAGTGGTCGTCAAAATACTGAAGGTAGGGATTGGTGGAAACAATATGAGAAGAGGGTTCATAGTAAATCTTATTTCTTATGTTTTGTCACTTCAGTGTAACTCATGAGAATATTTCTTTTCGTAGCCTGTCAAGAAAAAGAAAATCAAGAGAGAAATTAAGATCCTGGAGAATCTTAGGGGTGGCCCAAATATCATCTCACTGTTAGATATCGTCAAGGATCCTGTGGTATGTTCATTTTGTATTTTTTATTATTACTCTTTTAATGTTCTACAATGGGCATTCACAGTTGCTTGTTTTTTTTTTTGGTTTTAGTCCCGAACCCCTGCTCTGGTTTTTGAACATGTGAACAACACAGACTTCAAGGTATGAAATGTTAAATTATTTCTGTCTTTCAGATTATACCTTGATTAGAATAATTATCTAGGGAGACACCGATTGCCCGGCCAGGGCTTGGCCGGTTTTCAGCGTGACAGGCCTGACTGGTAACTGTTTGGTCAGTGTCACATTTTTCTGATTCCTAACCAGTCACTTGCCATGGCGTGCCACTTCACCGGCAATAGCGGCAACGCAATTTTTGTCCAATGGCATGTCAATTTTTTCACCAAGCAAATGGAGTCAGTCAGGAAAACACCACACGAAAGGAAAAGAATATCCGGTCAATTTCCAAAACAAAAAACAGCATGCGCAGGCTCCTGATCGCAAAAACAGACCTGTAAAGGACACAATATAAACACTTGCTCTACATGCACGTGATAGAAACACATAAATCAAGAGACAATGAACGACCAAATCAGCAGAATCTGAGCAAGTTAACAAAGCCGGCGGGCAGCTGGAAACTGCAGTTGTGTGGAGGACGGACATGATTGACTGACGTTGAGGAAGCTAACAAAGGGAAAGCAGCTAAGGCTAGTAGGCAGAGCTTGGAGGTAAGAACTAGCCTGCAACCTCTGCTATCCTTCATTGGCTGCTGCATTCAACAACGTTTGCTCTATCAGTAAAATTCAACGTTTATTTATTTTAGCTTTGTGAAATTAAGAAAATTTCCCGTGATCAAGTGCAGCTCAGGGGAAACTAGAAGACTGTTATTTTCTGTAATTATGAAAGTAAACTTTTCCATCGGGAAGAAGTTGATTTTTGTGTTTTGTCAGGTCGACAGAAAATTGGAATCTGCAAAAATAATTATTGGCAGGTCCCACTAACAAAAAAATCGAAATCTGAATCATCCAAGAAAAAGGCATCTCGGTGCATCTCTAAGTTTATCTAATGACATGAATATTTTCTCTTGACAGCAATTGTATCAAACCCTATCTGACTTTGACATACGGTTCTACATGTATGAAATCTTAAAGGTAAGAAACTTGGCTTCTGTTGATGGTTCTGATTTTGTTCAGAAATGCTCTTAGAAATATTGACATCAGTTTGTTTCACTCTTGTTAAGGCTCTGGATTACTGTCACAGTATGGGGATTATGCACAGAGATGTCAAACCACACAATGTAATGATTGATCACGAACACAGAAAGGTATTGTTTGTCACTCACAATTTTCTAACAATTTGACATCAGTCGAGTACAATATTAGAAAAACATATCCATCTTCGATGAACTTTCAGCTCCGCCTAATCGATTGGGGATTGGCAGAATTCTATCACCCAAACCAGGAATACAACGTGAGAGTGGCATCGAGGTACTTCAAAGGACCTGAACTACTGGTAGATTACCAGGTGAGGACCTCCTGCTTGTCTGGTTATTTTAAATTCAGACCAGATAAACAGACTGTCTGGGATTAATGAAGACAGATTTCACATTATCATGTTCATCATCTTTTGTAGATGTATGACTACAGCTTGGACATGTGGAGTTTGGGTTGCATGCTGGCCAGCATGATCTTCAGGAAGGAACCGTTTTTTCATGGTCACGACAACTACGATCAGGTACGATGACACTGTTCCTGCAGATCCTCCTAAAAGTTTTTAATTATTTCCAGAAGCCTAAAATCTCTTCGCCTCATTTAGATTTACGGTTGGTTGTACATTTTTTTAGGTGCCACACGACTGCATGGGATTTAACTGTGTGTTTGCAATGTGTGTTCACCTGTTGTGGCCGACGGGGCAAAATGTCTGAAGTATGAGCTCACAGCTAAAGTAATAAAAAGAACAAGTGCAACATAAGTAAAGGAGGAAGCACCAGCAACCCCACAAAACGCCACAACATATGTGAAGCAGTGCAGCCTGGTTGACTGCTGCCGTTTCTCCTACAAACAACTGTGCTTTGTAAATAGTTTATTCTTACTCTTTATCTTATTTCTTAAAGTCTGCACTTTACTAATTATTGTAATTTGTAATTTCTTATTTTTATAGTACTTTCAAGAGCAAGTTTAAAAACTGCACCAACAGAATTTTCCCCCAGGGATTAATAAAGTATTCTGATTCTGATTCTGATTGTCAGCTGAACACTTAGTTACTGTCAGATTTTAGCTCGTCTCCAGTAATTAATGTTCACAAAAATCCCATGAAGACATTGTTGGTCTGGCAGCAGCAGCAGCAGCAGCAGCAGTAGCAGTAGCAGTAGCAGCCACCACATTTCATCACTGACAGCAAAAGAGAAGTCCAGACATTCTCCTTGCTAGACGAGGGGTCATGATCCTGGAATAAACAGCAGAATGTCGCAGAGCCGTAGCCAAGTTCTTTGACATTTACGGCCCTTTGCTACAGTGGAGCCCAGTTGGGTTCGGCCTGCTTGGTAGGCAATCGTTAACACGTCATTAGCATGAAGTGCTAACTGCCTTGTAGCGTGTGTTTGAACTAATATGACGACATTCCCCTTAAAGCTCATGCAAAGTTGCTTATAAACTAGTGACCTTTTGTCTTTATAAATGTTTTGATGCTCTTTGATAAAATCCATCAACACCTCGGATAAAATTTTCGGTCACATAAAGGTCCTGAAGCATTAAATCTGATATCATGTGCACAAAATGGAGAAGACACACCGGCTTTGTTATCTCTTTTGCTTCGGCGGTTATGAAACCTGATGCTTAAAAAGAATGCTTGACTTTAAAATACTGAGAATTTTGACTTGAGCATTTTTGGACCATATTACACACTCACACACACACTTGCAACATTGCTGCATATTTGGTATACTTAACTGGCCAAAAATAGTTGGTTTTTTTATTAGCAGATGTTCCCCCATGTGAGGTGTTATCAGTGTTATCTGTGCTTGCTCTTATTCGCTGACACCATAACACTGACCATACAGCATTTCCTGTGTTTTCTTCAGCTTCCAGCATGTTGCACTGCTGCTGACAGTTTAGTTCTTGCTGCACAATGCCTCAAGTATTTATTTTGGTTTTTAGATAGTCACTTCAAACAAATACAACTGTGCACTCGGACTTTCAGCATTATCAGGTTGTTCAGCATTTATTTTACTGACTAAGAGTAAACCTAAAACGAAGTCGCTCGGTAAATGGATTCCTGCAAATTCAGATTTCCCTCATTGGACAGTTTTAGGTTTATTCCACTTGATTTAATCATGCTTGTAATAATGTGACTGTTGCACATGACTGTATGTAATGAAACACACAAGCTAACTGATTTTTCATATTTTATGTGCTGCTTGTAGTTATTTGCCTCAAAATTTATACATCCCCTCCCATCTCAGTGGTTAGAACCTTATCAACCATATTCTTAAACTAGATACTTTGTCTTTCATGACTTAAAATATATTTCTTTAACCTTTTTTTTTGTTTGTTTGTTGGTTTTGTTTTTTCTTCCCTCCTGACTTGCAGCTTGTGCGAATTGCGAAAGTACTGGGCACAGAGGACCTGTATGACTACATCGACAAGTACAACATTGAGTTGGATCCACGGTTCAATGACATCCTGGGAAGGTAACATCATGTGTACACACCCGTCAGCCGTGGTCGACCACAGCCACGGTACACCGGACTAACTTGTGAAATTAATCTAGATGTGGAAACAGACTCTGTCCTGTCCTAGATGACTCAGCACTGTAGCTTAACCTGTATTCTTGTTAACCTGCACCTGTTGAGTAATAACTGCTCTTCCTCCAAGTATTTACTCATCACAATGGCATATTTGGTTCGTTTATTGAACAAATAATGGGAACTTCCCTGAATCCAGCACCCGCAGCACGATATTGTGTTGAGAGCACGAGCAGGGATGTTCCAGCATGTGAATGGTCTCTTTCTCTTCTTCCCATTTATTTCTACTTCTCTCTTTTGCTAATGTCAAGCACTAAATAGCTGGTTGTGTGTAGATGGTGAGAAAAAAAATGGTTGAATGGGAGCCCGATGTCCAATAGATGGCGTGCACACATTTCTGGATGGCAAAAAAAAAAAATAGAAGTTATAGTGCAGGAGTTCCTGTTACATCTGAGTTGTATGGCATCTTGACCCCCCCCCCCCCCATAAAACAAGCACTTCTGCCATCTTTGGGCGTGCATTACATTTTAGGTTCATGAGAAAGGTGGAAGCCCTTGCTGCAAACGTGGGGAACGTACAGCATCACTAAACGTGCGACCTACATCCAGAGATGCACCAGTTTGTCCATGACCAAAAATTGAACTTTCTTTCATCTTACATGTGTTTGCATCCCTGAAAACATTGTGGAACACAAAGGGCTGCTGGTAATGTCTGGAAAAGACTGACACCATAAACAGTAGGAGAACATTAAGCGTCCTGCTTGAAATCTAAGAAAAACTCTTCAGAACACAGGCCTGCACACATAGGGGTAGAAGGGCCCACCCCAGTCCCATGGCATATTGACCTGCGAACAGACGGCAGCAGATCTCCTCTGGCAGCCGAAAGTGAGCCGGACCAAGCCACAGCTGGATGCATCAGCTGGAAAATGTTACACTTTTTCACCTCAGCACAACAGTTTATTTTTCCATCCTAATCCCGGGTTTGCTCCTCAGACACTCCCGTAAAAGGTGGGAGAGGTTCGTGCACAGCGAGAACCAGCACCTGGTCAGCACAGAGGCTCTGGATTTCCTCGACAAACTGCTGCGCTACGACCATCAAGCCCGCCTCACAGCCAGAGAGGCCATGGATCATCCCTACTTCTGTACGTCCGCCCCTTTTACTGTCCTGCAAACATCTCACACTCTGCCTGAGTGCACTTACACGTGTCAACACCTGCACCTGGTTTATGACCAAATCGACTTGTGTTCTCAGATCCCATCGTTAAAGATCAGGGAAGGGGGGCCACTCCTGGAGGGATGGCTGCCAGCTCCACACCAGTCAGCTCCTCAAGTATGATGGCCGGTACGTTAACACTGTTTTTGGCTCTCCTTCGACTCCAATGAGATTGAGATGGCCATGTAAATATCCCCCCCCCCCCCCCCCCCCCCCTCTGTTGTAGGCATCACCTCAATGTCCTCCTCACAGCCACTGGCTAACATCGTTGGATCACCCGTCATCTCTGCCCCCAACACTTTGGCCACACAAGTCCCTGCAGCCACCGGGGCCCAACCCTGAAGCCACTTCCTCACCTGTGTTTGTGTGCTCATGGCCATGTCCTGCCTAGCTCTCACTTCGGCCCAGGCCATGGCTCCCCTTTTTATGTTGAAAATAACAAAGAAGAAAATTTAAATTGCTTTTCACATTCATTTATATTTTGACACCTGGACTTGACAGAAAATGTACCGTTGCACCTGTCAGGATTATTAGAATACATTTGGGTGTGCTATTTGACAATGCCATTGTCTAGAAATTCTAATAAGATGTAGACATGAAGAGAATGGATAATAAAATTTATTTTGTATGTTCCAAATATACAGTCTTGCTTGAAACTGTTTGATGGGGATCCTGCTGTAATACACTGTGAACCTTTACACGACTTCACACAGCACAGTCAGGATTCTGGTGTGCCCCACCCAACAGTGCTCAGTGGTCGCGCACAATGTAACACGCAGGAGTTGTTGGTGTTTTGAAGTTGTTAGTTGCTATTATTCTTTAATTGGACTTTTGTAGATATTCTACAGTTACTGTCAGGTTGCATGCACCCAATGCTGAATATCACAGGGTCAATAGTTTGCCAATTTTATGTTATTTTCACTTCTGTATGTGTATGTATGTGTTCATGTTTGTTTTTTTATGAAGTCTTTCAAATGATTTTGATTACATAGACAATTTTGTAACTTTTGTTTTATGTTGGGAGGAGTCATCACCTACGAAAAACAACTTCAGAAATAAACAATTTAAACAGGGCACCACATGTTATTGAGTATACCATTGAGCACGCCCCTCAAAATAAATATCCCTCAGACGGCTGATTAATACTTTTTACCACAGAAATTATTGACAGTGTGGTCATCCAGGCATGAGTTAGCTTGGATGTCTTCAACCACTTGTGTGTGCGTGGGGACGCAAATGAGAAGTTAAGCTCCTCTCTGCACAATCTGGGCCTTGTCTTATGAATTATGGAGGCATCAGATGTGTGCACATGTACATAATTCTAGCAAGCCATAATTCAATAAAGCCCATTTGTGTCTGTGGCAGGAATTCAAGGCCCACCCATTTTCTCATTCCATACTGTGGAGAGGACACTTTACAGCTTGGGAGTGTTTTTGTTTCTGTGTTTGTTTTTTTTTCTCTTCATTAAAGTGAAATGGCATGACCTGTCTGTAAAAGGAACAAAAGCAATACCCATCAAGCAGCACTACCCAGGTGTAGCTAGGTCTGCCCAGGTGAGTGCAAGAGAGGCGTATGCGTTGTAGCTGTTTGCTTTAGAGTCTCCAAACAAAGCCTTTGTGAACGGAGGCACTTTCACCCATACCTCACCTGTTTCTGTCAGAACCTCCTCAAAGCCAAGTTCTTTATTGCTGCCTTACCTCGAGGTCAAATGTCAGTTATAAAAGAGTAGTTAAAAGTCAGTTTAATTTAACACACACAGGTTCTCTCAATGAATGCCACAGGCCTTGTACCTGTCACAGCAACCTTACCAAACAACTAAGTAAACTAAACTTTTATCCAAAGAAAACAAAACCTTCCGAGGCTCCGGCGCCATTTCCGGCTGGATCAAACCGTTCGGAATTTTGCTCTGTTCAGGTTCCTGTCACATATAGGAAATTACAAAATCACAGTTAATATCGGCTGCCTTGCGGGCCTTTTCGTGAATAAAACTAGCAACTTGCTTAATTTAAAACCGTTTCAATAATCGAGAGTTAAAGCGAGCTACCCTACCAAAAATAATCTTACAGTAGCGGAATGTGATAGAAAAGAGCACCAATGACACGCTATTGGTGGGTAAAGTTAAATAACAGTCGGACTGCCATTTTTAAATATGGAAAGGCAGTGACGCACAAAATGCAATATATTAGCGACAACAATCGGTGTGTAACTCAATAAACTGGAGAGTGCAGGTTTGTTCACATTTTTTTCAGACGGTCCTGACGGTAGCATTCTGCTAAGGCACGCCTTGGCTGCTTTAGGACAGTTAAAAACGGTTTGTAAAAGATAAGAGTTGCGCTCTAAACATGGGGAAGCTGGCCTTCATCTCGCTACTAGTAGCTGTCTTAGCAGCGTTGGTCGGTGAAAGGATTTTCAACTTAAGGTAAAACTAAAAGAACAAGATAACTAATGAATGTTTTGCAATATTTACTCGAGTGTTTTCACCTGCCCTTAATATAAATCCCGCAGGAAGAGGTCCCTTGCTACCAGAGAGCTGGTTCAGAATCACCTCCCCAACTGTGTTCGGCTGAAGCACATCGGTAAGCAAGGCCACACAAAATGTTGCACACTCCTGGGAATTGCATTGCATGACAATTATAAAGAGTCTACGTGTCCGTCTGTAGATAATGGAGCAGAAGATATAACCATCCTCCCCGATGGCCTCGCCTTTATCAGCGCTGTAAGTGTGTGTAGCAGTCAGTGCCCTCCAAATGTGTAAAACAGACTTAAAGTGACTTAAATTCATAACTTTTCCTCGTCGTCCTGGCCAGTGAAACTTCCTCTGTTCAAGTCTAACATTGGAAAACCGCTATGTCAGAAATTAATAAAAAGCATAGACTATGCTTCAAGCTAATTTGATTTTCTTATTTGCTTGGGACGAAGTGCATTCACTTATACTGGGGAAACTTAAAAAAACAACAACAACAACAACAACATGCAAACTGTAACTGAAGCTGTTGTGTCTTCTCCAAAAATCCACCATCCCTGATCAGAACAGTGGTGAGTCATAATTTCGTCTGCATGCTATCCAATATTTTCAGGGTTTAACGTACCCTGGGCTGCCGTCTGCAAATGTTCAAGGAAAGATCTTCACGCTTGACCTGCAAGATTCCCGGATTAAACCAGTGGAGCTGCGCATGCCTAGAAACTTTGATCTGGATTCATTCAACCCCCATGGCATCAGTGTGTATATAGATCCCAACGGTAAGAGGAAACCCTCATCCAGCTGCGCTGCACTGGTTTCACATTTTAACCCAGTTTTGATGACGTTCGTGAACATTCACTTCTGAATTATTTAGCCTTATTAGTCCAAACTGCTGCAGCTGCCACAGAAAGTGAGAGCTATGCTGAAAAACCTGCATGAAGGGTTAGTTTTGCAGCAGCAGCAGCAGTAGCAGGTAGTGGGTGTGTCTCCCTTCTTCATAGCAGTCTTGGAAAAGCTTTTATTTTAACTTTGATCAGCATTTAAATAGCTATTTATGTAATTATCATGCTGTGACTGGTATTTGTGGAGGAATATATTAAACCGTTTTAAACATTATAACCTAATTTAATTTTGATAATTCCCCACTGCACTGTCCTCACACACACACACACACACACAGCACTTTTAGAGTTATAAAAATTGATTTTTCATTGGAATGAAAAGATATCACATTCTATTTTGATCACTGATTAATCATTGATTGATAATGAAAACGCCAAACCTTTGCTGGTTCATACTCTTCCATATGAATATTGAATTTTTTTTTGTTTGTTATTTCTGACATGAAGTGACTTTTTTTTTTTAATGCACCAAAGAAGCGATGTTGAAAAGGTCATTGATAATTTATAGACTGAAAATTGAATCTCAAAACTAATCAGCGCTTTAACCAGATGAAAAATAATGGTAAATTCCAGGTCCTCTGTAAAAGGCATTTGCAAGAACTTTCTAATGAAGCATTTTTTTTTTTTGGTCAATGTTTTCATCTTTTTTCAGATGACTCAATATACCTGTTTGTTGTCAATCATCCTGGGCACGACAGTCAGGTGGAGGTGTTTAAGTACATGGAGGAGGATCTCTCGCTGTTGTATGTGAAAACCATAAAACATGAACTTCTCTACAGGTACAGTATGACGGCTGCTCCACTGATACCTGCACTAGTCTGAGGGATTGGGGTGTAACCAGTCCCTACCTGTATACAAAATTACATTTAATTAATATGGTCATTAAAAAAAACAAATCTTTTCAGCCTCAATGATATTGTGGCCGTGGGAGTGGATCGCTTCTATGCCACCAATGACCACTATTACACAAGCGACCTCTTTAAAGGCCTCATAGAGCCTCTCCTGGGTCAACCTTGGTGTAACGTGGTCTACTACAGTCCAGAGGAAGTAAAAGTGGTCTCTGAGGGATATTACTACGCAAATGGAATAAATATCTCACCAGACAAACGGTAGGGAAGGCCTTCAGGGCTACGGTTTTTTTGTGTATTTTAAGCCGCCTGTATTTCCTCATAGGCTTTCTCACGTGCAGGCACATGTATGTGATGGATCTACTTGACCACAAGCTGCACGTGTTGGAGAGGAAAGAAGACAACGCTTTAGCCCCTGTGAAGGTTATTATGAGAAGTTATTAAAAAAAATAATAATAATAACAGCGCTGCAAAGTGAAAATGTGGTATTCGGGAAATGAGGATTCGAATCGGCAAACAACAATGAATGTTTAATGATAACTTCGTCTGCTCAACAGTCGGTGAATGTGGGTTCACTCTGTGACAACATTGAAGTTGACGCTGAAACCGGTGACTTGTGGTTAGGCTGCCACCCCAATGGATGGAAAGTTTTCATGATGGACCCTGAGAATCCACCTGGATCCGAGGTTGGCTTCCTCTCTTTAATTAGTAACGATACTCTAAATGTCTAAGCATGAAAATGAAAAAAACTCTTAAGTGTATAAAGAGCAACGCAGGAATGAGTCCTAACACCTGGCAGTGACTTAGCATTGTTGAACCTCCGGCTAGTTGCTGTGACACAGAAGTCGTGGTGTAGTTTGTGCATAGCATAACGTTTGCTTTGTACTGCTAAAAGTTGCCTTTAGGCTTCAGGTTTGTTAAAGGTTATCTTAGCTTATGCAAAAGCTTATTTTTTCCAATGATAGAAAATCAACTGTCTTTTGGCCAAGGGAGACCATAGTGATGCTAACTACCGGGGTGGCCTACAAAAAGACGTCTGCAGCCCTCTACCCTCAGCTCAGTCTCTGTCAAATTCTCATCTCCAGGTTATCCGCATCCAGAACATCGACTCAGAGAAGCCAGAGGTGACGCAGGTGTATGCTGACGACGGCCAGGTGATCATTGGCTCCTCCGTAGCGGCGACCTATGGAGGGAAGTTGCTCATCGGCTCAGTGTTCCATAAAGCTCTGTGCTGTGATTTACAGGATGATACAGTTAGTGACTGATTGTCCAAAAAAACTGAAGAATTCTCGAAAAAAAAAAAACAAACTGAATTGTCAACTTTTTTTTTTTGCAAAAGTGGAAAAAGGAGGCAGGGTGATTTTGAATAATATATACGGGTATTACAACACTAATTCCAGCCAAGGGCCAGGACTTGGTTGGTATCCCAGGAAGCAGTTTTTGTGAGAACTCTGGCATATCCTTCCATCTCTCCTTCCTACGATGGCAGAGGGCTTTGATATGTGCTATCTTTCCTTAACATATACCTGTCTGAATTCCAGACAAAATAGATAGCTTTTTTTCCTTTGTGTGTGTGTGTGTATTTGGGACTAGCTCACAGCTAGTTAGCTTAGCATAATGAATGGTTGTGGATGGCCATGCTAGCACGCCTTGTGTGTTAGAAAAATATTTTTCACTGGTCAAGTGTGAGATGAACAGATGATTTTAGCATGTTTGGAGTACTGTGATGGGAACTGAGTCCGCTGTAAGTAAACCAATAAAGAGTTGTGCTATTTCTGGATCAGTGCTTACATAAATGGAACAACCATCAAAAGTGAGTGTGTCGTTTTTCCCCAGTCCAGTAATATGTGGCACTGATTTGGACACAGTTGGTCACATGACTTTGCTAGTAAAAAGAAAAACAAACAAATAAAAAAGTTTAAATGAAATCTAATGTAGTCTGGTTTGTGTCATTTTTCAGCCAAGCCTCTCTTTCTTGTTGCTGTTTGGAAGGATTATCGCCGTAAATGAGGATGGAGACATGCTAGTTTATTTTGGAACCCAAAATCTAAATCTTTCCTTACCAAACTTGCAGAAACGGAGACCCTTGGGCACCTCTCATGAATAGAATGGCTTGATTGATTGATGTGATTACTTCCCATCTTTGTCTGATGCATTTCAATCATAATTCCTGGGCCTATGTATGTTATCCACCATTTCTGGAAGAAATATAGATATACAATAAGTTACATGAGAAAAACGTAATTTTGGTGACAGATTTTCCTCACCTACATGTAGGTACCAGGTTAGAATCCAGCGTAGCACTGACATGTGAAGGTAGTAAACTTTTGAAGAATGTTCCTTCTCTTAAATACTGCGGGGAGGACTTCCCGGCACTGATGCTCTACTCCTCTCTGTGTCCACACAACTTGATTAGTGGCTTACTGATCGATGCAAAATGGAGCTTTAATCTTTTAGAGGAAGTTGCTTCTCACAGCAACATCTTTAACAGCCCTATTTTTGGTGAGAAATCAAACCTTAGGGTCTCACGGACCAAGTGAAGTCACAGTCTAGTAGCGAGTCATTTGTGATTTTCTTAGTGTTCTCATCGACCTCAACAAGAAGGCCATTAAAAGTGACGTGAACTTTCAGTCCAGCTCTTTTGTTATCGATTTGAAATCATCGGTTTTCTTTTATAACTATCAAGTTTGTTCAAGACCCCCCCCCCCAAAAAAAAACAAACAAGATCAAGAAGACTAATTCCTTACAGAGGAATGACCTTTTACACCAGCTCACTATAGACGCATCAAAATGAATGCTTCAAATCATAGAAAGACACAACAGCAGCCTTTATGAAAACACAAGTGTCTGGGTATTCTACACAAAACATCAGTCAGAACATCACCAAAAACACCCAGACTGGAGAATGGCTCGTTACTAACAGATTTTACCCTTCTTCCTCTTTTTTAATAAGAAAAACTTCTTCTTCTACTTTGGATATTTTAAACCTTGTCCCACCACCTTTAGCAGGCTCTACAGGCTCTTCTTCTTCTTTGGTGTCTCTGGCAGTTACAGTGAAGACGATGCCGTTATTGCTGTCCTTCTCTTCACCTTCTGTCCTCTCATGTTCTGCTGCTCCAGAGGTTCTACCGTTTTCTTGGGCTGAAGATTCCCCCGCCTCTTTTTCAATGTCTTGCATTGGGACGTTGGCGTTCATAAACACCTCTCTGATGCTGGTCATGGCTTTGCGTGGCGAGTGGTCCAGTTGCTGGATGTTTGTGGTCAAGATGTCACTGCAACTCTTAGAGCGATTGATTCTATCCATAGCAGACTTCCTCCTTTTTGCTGTTAGTCCGATCTCCTTGATGATAGAACTGTAGTCATCCTCCTTCTCTGATAAGAAGCTGAAAATATCAATGACGGTCGGTTTAACTGCTGGCTGTTCCTCCTCCTCGACTTTGTTCTTGTGTCTCCTTTTCCTCAGCACCTTGTGGGCCTCCACTACCATGTTGACATTCCAGCTGAAGAACAGAGATAGCCAGGCCAGGCCCATGTAGATCCATATTTCTGCAAATACTCGATATAATGTGGGGTATTCAATATTTGGATTCACACCTGAAATGAAAGGACACAGTACCACTTTTAGGTAAATGACTGAGGGAAGAAAAAAAAAAAATCCCCCACAATGAACTGTGCTGACATCGTGCTGCAAGGTACGCTTACCTGCAACGTAATCTCCAAAACCGACAGTTGTGAGTGTGATGAAAGAAAAGTAGAGACCCTCCAGGTAGCTCCATTCTTCCATGAACATGAAAACAAACGGAGGAATCAGCAGGTGCACAAAAAGCCCCCACAGCAGGAACAATGCCGTGCACGTGAACTGGACCTTTTTCTGATGGGAAAAACCCAAAACATACATAAAATCTTCAGGATAACATGAATGTACTTAAAGAACTCAAATATTGGCTCCGGTATTCAGACGGACTCTCTTACCACTGAGACGTCTTTCCGGATTAGAACCTGGGACAGACGTTTAGCGCGGTCTCCAAAGAAAGAACCCAGCTCACTTATCCATACCAGACACAACGGGATCCCACACAAGCCATACAAGATGCAGAACACACGGCCACTCTGAGTCTTCGGGGCGACATTACCGTAACCTTTAGAATACGGGAAAACAGGATTTAGGAATAAAAAAGGATGCATATGACATTTTTTGTCCTCATAAAAAATTGATTTTGTCAAATCATTGCAAAACCAGTTTAAAGGGAGATCAGTAACTTTGCCATGAAATGTTGCATATATTGTAAATCTTAGAGACAAACTGTTCCACTGTCTTAAGATTTTGTTTTTGTATCTTACATCATTTTTGTGGATGTGCACAGGATTAGAGCTTCGACTATCAATTATTCTCGTCCCTGGTTCGTCTGCTGATTATTTTCATGATTAATAATTAAGTCTAAAAAAATATAAAGAAAATCTGAAAAATGCTCATCACAGTTCGAGATATTTTATGTGTTCGTATTGCTTTTTTGTCCATCCGACATTCCAAAACTCCAGTACTTTTCATTTTCCATTATAAATGACAAAAAAAAAAGCAGCAAATCCTTCAAATTAGCAGCCTGGAACCAGAAAATGTTTGAAAATTTTGCACGAGAGAAATTATCATTAGATTATCAGAAGAATTGGTAAAGAATTTTATTTCAGTGAATTAAATGTTGACATAATTGTCAGTATTAGCATTTCATCCCACCGTCTCATGAATAATTATGACAGTGATCAAAATCAAGCAATTCTTCATCCAAAAAGTTTTTTTTCCCTTTAAATAATTCACAAATAGGCCTCTTGAGCACAGGAGGACGCTTTTTCTTTGTGACCTCAGAATCCAAATGGTGCCTGACATGTATTTTTAGCTTGAAGCTAATAGCATCTGACAGCTAACAACAGCTACAGCCACCAAACTGACCAAAAATGTTTATTTACAATCTCTCACGTGCATCTTCTGGTATAATATATGTCTTTATAGGACGTATACCAAGTCAGCCACAAATGATTTTATTTAAGCTGAAAACAAAAAAATATATAAGCTGTAGTTTTTTTTTGGGGGGGGGTTAGCTATTTGTAGCCTCGTACTTAGCTCCAAGCTAAATATACATTGCTGGTTCTTTCCACATTCTGGAGTTGCAAAGAAGGGACGCTGGAGAGGGTGACCTACCGAATCACTTAAAGACATCAAATAATCGGATAAAGTGTCAATTTAATACTGCTTTCTATTGGACAGCAGAAATACACACCACATCTTTGTTTGTGTTTTAATTCCATCCATCCATTGTCTACCGCTTATTCCTAGCTTGAGGGGGGGGGGGGGGGTGCGGCTGGAGCCAACAAAAATCCAAAAACTAACTTCTGAAGACAGAATAGCTGTTGTTTTTAACATGTGCTGCATTTGAACAAGGCAGTAAATGCATGTTAGTATCAACAATGCATTGTTAAAACTTCCACAAAAAAACCAACCGATAGTAGTGACGATGCTGGCAGCGAAGATGACGGAGTTCCCCCAGTCCCAGGTGTTGCGATGTTTCTCCCCGGTGACGGTCAAACCTTGGCCCGCAGCCTCGGACACCACCTGGTTGGAGAAACGGAGAAATCCTTCACACACAATCCACTGTAACTCTTTAACACTTTTATTCAGCGTTAATAATTACATAAACTGGCAATCATCTCATCTCGCTCAACTCGCACCTTACATCCGGGACACACCTTACCTGAGCATTCCGATATTGCAGCTTGAATTAGACAAGTACTTTCACGCTCGAACTTCCGCCATGTTTTCGACTCGCAAACATTTTTCTTCACATTGGGGGGGGGGGGGGCGATCAGAATCAGGGTTCTTTCTTTGGTCGAATGCGTCTCTCTAATTTTTTTCATCGGATGAAATTATTTTTATAAACTTTTGGATTATTATCATCATTATTATGGTCATATTATAGCTTTTGAGAAAGTGGACTTGTGTGTATTATTGTGTGTATTGTGTATTATAACATTAAACAAAACAAACTTTGGCTCACCTCCAAAATCCGATCCAGATCTTCCTTTGTTAAACAAGCATACCTCTTCAAAATGTTGTCTTTCTCCAGGAGATATTTGTCTCTCGCAGACTTCCAGTTCGGCTCCTCCAGGATTTGAAATATCGCTGCTCCAATCGACAGGAAGAAAATAATACATGAAGTTAAAAACGGTCCCTTCTCAGCCATATTAAACTCATATCTTCAGTCTTCCGTTCGCACGCGTTCCCAATGACGCGTTTCGGTTTCCTCCTCCAGGTGGCGAGGAGTTCCACCCACAACCACCGCCGCCCCTGCTGCGCTGCTGCTTCTGCCGGGTTGAGAACCAGGGCCTGGACACTTTCAGTTCTTCTGTTTCGTTCTGCTCGAATAAAGTAGTCTTGGGTCATATTAATGTAAAAAAGAAGTAAACGTTTCTATGAAATCATGATGAAAAATGATCAGGAACACCTGTTCTGTTTTATTTTGAAATCACTCGCTCTACATCTGTTTATGAGCTCACCTTTGTGTGTGCCTCGTTTTGTTTTTTCAGTGCAGTTTGTAATTGAAGTCGGTTTCAGCGCCTTTGTCTGGGTTCCACATGCCTCTCTGCTACCTTAAAACCTGACTCTTCTCTGGTTAACCATTTCAGTGCTCTTGTTCCTGCTTGCCTCCACCAAACTGAGCTGATAAACAGGCCAAATGGAAATGGAAGGAGCAGGATTTGCTGCTTGCAGTGGTTTGAACTGTAACCTCACGGCAAGAAGGTTGTGGGTTCCAGCCCCAGCTCAGGTACAGGATCTTTCTGTGTGGAGTCTCCATGTTCTCCCTGTTCCTGTGTGGGTTCTCTCTGGTACTCCAGCTTCCTCCCACAGTCCAAAGACATCAAGAGGGGACGAGGCTCGAGCCGCTGGGATAGGCTCCAGCCGCCTGCAACCCTTGACAGGAATAAGCAGAAGACGATGGATGAGTGTACAATTTTTTTTCATTTCATATGTTTAACTGCTGTATTACTTGCTTGTATATAAAGTCTGTTCTCATTTTTTATGTACTGGCAGCTTCAAAATTTCACATACTTGTGAAGCTTAATTTTGGACCAGAATCAACTTCCAAAAATATTAGTGATGTCATGAATCTCACAGTCCTGCTTCCTGAAATCAGGTTCTCACTGAGCGCAGAGAAACTTTACACTTTCCCCAGATGATGGGAAAGCAGCGTTCCACTGTTTAGCTCTGCGTGCGAGTGATGAAGCTCAGATATTCAACTGTTTTCAGACTGGCAGCTCCTTAAAGTGTTGCTGCAGGGAGATTCCAGATGCCTTTGATAAGAACGGACACTCGTAACAACCACCTTATCGCTTTCAAGTTTCATTAACATGTCAGTAATAACACAGGCATGAAAATTCCTTCTTTATTGTGAAAGCTTTACCATCTATCTTGGAGAATAGCTGCATGATGCACAAGTGTGTGTGTGTGTGTGTGTGTGTGTGTGTGTGTGTGTGTGTGTGTGTGTGTGTGTGTGTGTGTTGGGGGGGGTCCCCTCTGTTTTGTGTGTTGCTGCTGACAGTTGTTCTTATCTTTAGGCGGGAGCGTGCAGAAGGCTGGAGCGGAATGTGGTGGGTTCGTCACACTGGGTGGACCCTGGCTGCTCAGCATGATAATAGAAGGGTTCTCCTTGCTGGGAGAACACCGTGTGTTTGAAATATGAATGGATGAGTCGTCCTCCAGCCGCATGCACTTACGGAGTTCCCATCAGGGACGCACCGATACATCGAGCGATGTCCCCCTTGTTGTCTGATTAGATGGACATTTACTGCACCCACCAGTGTTGAGGTCTGGGTGCCACTCTGCCACCCCCCATAGTCAACATAACTAAGAATGTAGAAGACCAAGAGATGCAACTCTGCTGCGTTTTTTACAACCACCTCTAGATGGCGATGTGGTCGCCTTGTTGGCGTATTGGACTGAAAGTGCAGGGGGACAGGATAGAAATGATGTCAACAGTACTAAGATGAATGAGAAGAAAGATTAGAGACGGGGTTTTTTTTTAACTTATTTTAACACTATTCTCTCCCAGCTGAAGGAAGGTGGAGGGTGGAAATTGAATGTTTTGTGTGTCAGAACATTTTATGAATGAGGCATATTGTGGCTTTATTAGTTGAATCTGCTGCTTCATTTGATTTGATACTCTGCAGCGTTAATGTAACTGGGCATTGTGGTTTTTGAGTCTACATTTTAAAATCTTCATAGATGTATATGAATTATGTGGTTGGAAAGCTTGTTCAAGTATTAACCCATAAAGAATCACACTCTTCTCCCGACTCAACTGCAACCTTTCCTCCACAGGGGGGCGCTGTTGAGTGTCTGTCCAAACCTCCTGCAGAAAATGAAATCAAAAGCAGCAGCTTGGACCAACTGTGGAATATTACAATAAAATAATTTACCTGATTGTGTCAGTGATTTCAGAAATCTTCAAATCATTGGTCACAACTTATAGCAACATTACAGCAAACCTTACAAATAATTACACTATTGACACAATGGATGTACCGATTATGAAATTCTGGATCAATATTGATGTTTGAAATAACAGCTTTGGATGATATTGTTGTTGTTTGTCTTATTTTTCCCCTGGGGAGGCAAGAAAAACTACCAAAAACAAACAAACAAACAAACATCTAATCATCCCATAAGATAAATTCAGTCTCACAAATTGTCGACAACTTTCAATTCAACCTTTCACAAAAACACACAAAACACACAGAAAACACACAAAAAAGCAACAGCGTTGCATCTCTTGGTCTTCTACATTCGGAGTTATGTTGACTATGGGGGGTGGCACAGTGGCACCCAAACCTCAACGCTGGTGGGTGCAGTAAATGTCCATCTAATTAGACAACAAGGGGGACATCACCCGATGTATCCGTGCGTCCCTGATGGGAACTCCAGCCTTCTGCACGCTCACACCTAAAGATAAGAACAACTGTCACCAGCAACACACTGATCCACACATGCATGCCTCCGCGAAACGGTGTGAGACCCTATTTACCCCCTCACACGTGTGCGTCACGCGGCTGCAGACGGGTTCCTATGTAACGTCATCTCAGGAGCAGAAATCGGAAATCACAGAGGCAGCGATGACGAGGTGGGCTTGTGCAGTAAACTACCATATTTATCATAGCGTCCCCAGTCTACATCCCTAATGCTGGTCATGAAGTAGCCTTGTCCTAATCATCCTTAATTCGATTTTCTCAGTTTAGTGACATGTTACCATGGTCTGCCCCCTCTAACACGGAGAGGAAAGACACACACACACAACAACCAGTTCACACAACGCAGGTGACAGGGCGAATGATTAAAGAGACGATCTTGATTTAAAATAAAGTCAAAGCCTTTTTTGGCTCCTGGAACGCCAGCACAACTAATCCAGTCGGTGCACATGAAATCTGTCTATTCTGCAAGCCCCTCAGTAAGATCTTAATAAACAATATCTTTTTTTCCAAGAACTGTTGTGAGTAAATTGTAATAAGGGAAATATTCTGCCAAAGGTTACGCGATTATTTGACTATAAATCATGCAAAAGGTAGACCTGACCGTTTGCAATCATTGCTTTGTGACGTAATCCAACAACTAATTTGAGCGAGTGCCTTACATGTAACCCACTTCCGCGCACGCGTGCACCACAGCGCCCCTGAGTGGTCTCGACTCACCTGAAAAGTTTGGAAACTTGTGCAAATATGTGTCTGCAAACATGGAGAGCTTGTGATTGTGCAGTTACTGACTGCGAGTCAGCTGATTATTATTTAATACTACAAGCTCAATATTTGACCACACGTTCCTCGAAAAGCGAAGATGCTGCAGGTGAACACAGCAGCAGTCTCCTGCAACCCGCAGTGGCGCCGTACACCAGGAACTAGACGGGTCCCGACTCACCTGTAATAGTAGCACAACTCTATGTTACGGTTTTTATCGCAGCCTGTTTCTCGGCGCAGCAACGTTGTACACAATAAAGGGCAATGATTTCTATTTAGATGGGAATAACGTCCCTACCTCTGCTCCCCACCCATCATGACTTGCTTCGTCATTGCAACTGCGTCACCGCCTCTCCGTGGAAACCTGACGGACCTTACTTCTTCTGACGGGAAACACCGGAACTATGGCATCAAACTACGGACTGAGAGAGCCAGTTTTATACCTCAGGTAAGACAAGTCGTCTTGGACGCGTCTGTGTTGTTTATTTTGCCAAAATATCCCGCTGAGTTCACGGCTCCTTATTTTTGATGCATTCTGTCAAGGGTGTTGGCGGTCTTAGTCTTGTTGTAAAGATGATACACCCCGACTGTTCGTCTGAGATATTGACGTTTCTTGTGGGTGATACACAAACATGTAACTAAATAGTTTGACCCATGTAGGGCCCATGGGCCCCAGCACCAGACGAGGACACCTCACATTCTGTCAATGCTGACTAAACGGCCTTCCAAGAAGGATTTATTCAAAATGTATAGTCGTGTGATGTCCCTAAAATATATGTATTCCTCCGTTTTAATGGTTACATTTAGATTATAACATATTGGTTGACTTGTTGACGGATTGGTTGCACTTATTCAAAGATATCCTTGCAAAATTGGTGGAAATTTGATCGAAATAGCAACATAGCCCACTGTAGTGCTGACGGGGAAGTGTTCATCCAAGTACCATTTTAAATGAAGTGTCATGGTGTTGCAGAATCCTACAAAAATCCCACCGTCAGCATTTGAATAAAGCTTTTCATTTAGAACGAAAACAACGACGTCAAGCTCAACATTCCTCTTGACCTAAAGATCATATATCATCACTCAAAATAATCCAAAAGTTTCATTTTTTTTTTTCTCTTTTGAAAAGTGCAGTAGTAAACAAAGGTTGAAATATTGTTTGGACGTTTTGCTCATAAGAATGTTTGGACTAACTTATGCTGCAACTGCACCAGGACTAGCAAGTGTTTGTAGTTTGGTTTCAGTTGTTGTTTACAATCAGGATTGCATGTGTTTGCTCTCACCTCTTTATTTAATTGTATAAACCATTTCTTCATGTGTCTGGTGGACAGCCGTAAGTATTCTGTACTGACGCGCTCTTGTTTCTGTCTCTCTCTGTCATGGACATTGTCTGTGGGACTCTCCTTGTAAACTACGATGACCCTCCGCTTGGACATACTGTGAGTATTAATGACTATTGAAGTTTGTCAGTTTTTATAGAGGCCACACAAAGAAGCGCCCATGACTTGTTCTCTGCCGCTCTGCCTGGGATCTGAGTGCAGTTTTTGCAGACTTGCTCTTTTCTGCATGCATGCATGCGCCGATTGCAGGAGTGTCTGGTTAAACTGCCTCTTCTGCAATCCCCCTTGATTGGAAGGTGCATGTCCTTCTTCAGAGTAAAGGAACTGCATCCCGTTGCTGCTTCGACATGGGACACTCTTGTTGTTGTGGGTTGTTGGGTTGCTGGTGCCCCCCCCCCCCCCCCCCGGCTAGTTTTTGGAAGGGTGGTGTCAAAGTCACCCTGGGGCATCTGGACGCAAACACCTCTTTATCTTAGTAAAACACATGTTCCCAGCATGCTTTACAGCCCTGTGTATTCGTGTCCAGCCAGACCACTGGGGTTTCCTATCATGCTCACAAAAAAAAAACAATTTAAGTTGAACATTTTTTGTCTTAATTAAAAGACTAAAATAAATTCTGAGCTCAAGCAGAAATGCTGGTACATTACTTGAATATTACTCACCAGTAAAAGTACTGGCGTTTGGAAGATCTAAGTAAAAGGTTGAAGTATTCTTTAAACCTCAGTGTTTGAGCATTAAATCAAAAAGTAGTGAAGTAGAATGGTGGAATATATACTTAAACTAGATTTATACTTTACTGAAGTCCTTTTTTAACTTCTACAAAACTTGGTTTTAGTTATTTATCATGACTTTATTGTTCTTTTTGCATGTGCAACTCTGTCATCAGATGGAGTTGCTAGATTTTACTACACTGACATGGCATTTTACCTGACAATCTATATTAATGGATCCTGGCTTGAAAGAAAGAAACTCACAAAAGTAACCCAAAAGGATTCTTAATTATAGTAACGTGAGTAGTTTTAATCTGTTAATTAAACATCAGTTTTACATTGGAAAACCTCACTGGCCAACCCTGGGTAGTGACAGCTTCTACGTGGGATACTGGATTATCTACAGTTTCTCCAGCAGGTGGCAGCACAAACTAAGCCAACCTGGTGATTTACAGTAGAATCCAGTGATCCAACACAATGTACTTAGTTGGCCTGGAATGTCCAACACAATTTGTTCATTGTACTGTTAGTCTTCACGGCATCCAGGAAATACAAGAACACACAAAACATCAGCATTAAATTTCAAATCTGACTTGTTATTTTCCCGTTATTTTTAAAAGCAACACCATTCTTGCAGCTTAGTTTATTGGCCGTAGTATTTGGAGCAGAGTATTTTTTTGATAGGCCGCCCTGTGCAGTTCTCTGCCTTAAATTCTCATTTTGGAACGACATCATATAGTGTACAAGTCTTAAATTGGTGAGTAAATACAAACTTGACCTAAGACGAGAGAAAACGACAACATGTCTGCTTGTAACAAGAGGCAGCACCATCAAACATTCCTGCTTTATGAATTCTTCATAACGTAATAGTGCTCCATGAATATTGATGCTCCGTGTTACCACCTATCCCATTAGTGCTCTGGAGAGTTCCCTTCCTGAGCACAAATAAAACCCCAGCGTCCATGCTTCCATCTCATGTGTTCCAAAGCATTTGCACGTTGTTTTACATAAGATGTGAGAGGGCACGCTGTGTGATGCGTACCCAGATGTAGTTCTGAAAGTCAGAGAGATGAACTGGGTGGAAGTGGTATGGGGCATTATGTAATCACAGAGTGATGGAGCCAGCGAGGGATAAAGATGTTCCAAACAAACATAACCCCTCATGCACTCAGCTGGAGCTGGATGATGCACCGCAGCATCGCGAATGTGTTTGCCCCGGCTTTTGAGTAAATTAGGAAAAGCAGGAGTGTGCGTCACTTCTCTGGGTGTGTCTGCTGCTTGAGTGCGAGGAGTGGGGTCGTCTCCGTGTCTGTAGCTCCAGTCTGTCATTGTCTCAGGGGACTGTGGGTCTGTGAGTGTTCCTCCTCCTCCTCTCTATTTTCTCTCTCCTGGGTCCAGATCAACACCTGCTCCTTGCAGCAGGGCAGGGCTGCTGGGTTCCTAAGCAACTTGAGGTACCACCAGGACTTCATGTTGTCTTTGTTTCTCTCTGACATTGTCACGTCATATTTAATGAGATGAAATTGAGAAATGGAGTAAATTAATGTGCGCTGTGTGATTGTACCCATTAGTAAATATTTAACTGCAGCAGTTTGAACGCTGCCGATGTGTCGTCACTGCTCCCAGTGATCAAAGTCTAAAGAGGAGACGGTGATTTGTTCGCGACTGTGCTGGAGGGAGATTTTTCTTTCACTTCTCTTGACTTTCTTGGTAACTGTTTTTCGGATTTCAAGTCGCTGGATTCACACAATCGCCCCTCTGCTGGTAAGACTTCTGTTATACGAGTAAATAATAAATAAAGCCTAGAGATGACATGTGACACTGCTGTGCATGCCACATGAACTTGTCTGTGTGAGACAAAGGTGATGGTGGCACACCCCTGCGTGGCTGAGAGAGAATAATGAACCCCTTCACCCCACCACCCCCCACCCCACTGCCTATGAACCGTATGGCCTTAATGGGGTCAGGCAGATGGATGGGGATCATTTAGAGGGTCCATGAAGACAGCTTGTGTGTGTGTGTGTGTGTGTGTGCACGTGAGCAGACGCACGTTTGTGATTGTTTGTTTTTGAATTTCATAGTGTATTGGGCTTTGACGTGTCAAACTACGCCTCTGTCCGTTGTGATTTTGGCCGGATTGATATAATCTGGCAGTATTAGCCTATTATAGACAGATCAGTATCGCCTACAGCTAATATTCACCGATATTAATGATTAATCGGCTGATAATGGCAATGACTCAGCCAATATCAGCTCGTGTGAACACTTTCTTCAGTGCAGGCAAAGTGTCTTAGAAATTTACGGTATGTATGTATAAATTTGTGAATGTTAGTCAATAATCAGTCAATTAGTCAGTTATGATAACTTTTTGATGTGCCTACATTGTTATCGGCCCCCAAAATGTATCGTTTACCGGCCCTAATTTTGATGAGTCAGAAAACACTCAGACACAATCTTACAGCAAAAAAAACAAAACAAAAAAACAAAACCTGCAAAAACAGCCTGGTAGATTTCCACCAAATTTACTATGCCAGTAAATTTGGCACAATATTAGGATAATATCAGCACATAATCAGTATTGATCCATAGATTATTCTTTAATGATTAAACTTGTATTTTTTAACGCTTACAAAATGTGCGCATCCTAAAAGGTGATTTTATACAGATATTGTCGACATCTGTGACTATTGCTCGTCGGCTGAATCGGTTTTAAAATATCAGCGTTCATGTTGTTGGGAATTGAAATGTAATTCCAAGTAGGAATTGATATGGAAATCAATAAGCTGAATCGCAGAGTCAAAAACTGGAATTGATTCATTTTAAAGGACCAACAACGGTATTTGATCCCATAAACAGTCAACTGTGGAGCCAAGCCAGCCCAACATTGCTGTTCTACATAACTTCATGGAACACCAAATACACAATAATTGTCCTGAGTCATTCATTCGTTATCCCTACTCTTGGAAAGAAGGATAAATGGTAAAATAATACCACTGAATTCCTTAATCACGCGTCTTCATTGGATCATCAGTTATTTAGGCTGTTCTACAACCTCCTTTGACTGTTAATATTCTTCCACCTTCAGTCACCGGCTCTTCCTGAAATTAGAAACACAATCTCACAATCTATCTAAAAAGCTGTTACCTTAGGGTGACCGTATTTTGATCACCCAAAACCAGGACACTCGGCCCAGCAGGCAATGAGATACTCTAATGAAACTTGACGTTTACTCAAAGATGCCTTATAATTTCAATACATTTCAAGTATGCCTCCCTCTGTATGGATAGAATTGTTATATTACAACTACGACAAAAACAGGACAGCCAGGACAGGGCATCCATCCATCCATTTTCTTCTGTTTATCCTGTTAAGGGTCGCGGGGGGGCTGGAGTCTTTCCCAGCAGCCTGGAGGGGTCACTAGTCCATCGCAGGACCAACACATAGAGACAGACAACCATTCACACTCACAGCCACACCTACAGTCAATTTAGTGTATCAATCAGCCTCGTCCCCTCTTGATGTCTTTGGACTGTGGGAGGAAGCTGGAGTACCAGAGAGAACCCACACAGGAACAGGAGAACATGCAGACTCACACAGAAAGATCCTGTACTGGAGCCAGGGCTCAAACCTGGAACCTTCTTGCTGTGAGGCGACAGTGCTGACCACTGCACCACCATGCAGCGAAATCAGGACATTTGGTCACCCTATATTTGCAAGCCCTCCTTTAAAAAAAAAAAAAAGTATTAATTTATTTTGTTTATTTGAATCAGAATCAGAATCTTTTATTTTTGCGGGGGGGGGGGGGGGGTACAGTGAAAATTAACAGCGAAAAAAACAGTTTAAAGGAGCACTCTACCAGAGCCACCATGCACCACAGAAGGCACATACAAGAAAAGATGCAATAGATAAAAATAAGCAATGTGAGAACAGTAAAAATATAGAAAAAAGATTAAAATCATCATAAATCATTTTGTTATGAAAAAGAGCAACCAATAAGAATCAGTATTGATACATTTCAAATTCTACCCAACCTATCCCTGGAATAGAGAGAACACAAAAAATAGAAGTTACTATTTTTGAGCAAGTAAAACATTATTATACAGGTCAAACCAGGTGATGGATCCAGCTAAAATAACGGGGCTGTATTATGGAGGGGGTGCATGAAGCTAAATACGGTGACTTTTATCAGCAAATGTTTTTTCATACTTAAATTTTAAAGTACATCAAAGTTTATTTTGTAGCTTCTGCTCAGCAGCAGCAGCTTCAGTATGGTGGCTGTCCATGTGCCCCTCGGCGCGCTGCTGCCGCCGCTGCCGGTCAGCTCCGGTCCCAGCCTCAGCACCCAGGCTCCGCCCCTTTACGAGCATCGGACACCTTCGGCACAACAAAGCATGTGTCTCCCCGCAACATTGTTCCTCCCGTGAGCCAGCAGACTCGTGGATTTTGTCCATTTTTAAAAAATAATTTTTTGTGTGACGTGTGGCAGTTTTCTTCCCCATTGATGCTTATCCTAGAGTAGGTAAGCCACATTTAACACTCGCCTTCTCGCTACTGAACGGATGAGTTACTGTTTATTTGTTTTCGTGTACATTCGGCGCCATTTTCATACTCAGATTGTTTAAATACCCCGACACGTTGTCCCGGTACAGTCCGTCAATGCAAAGAGGTTTATGGGAAAGTTGGAAATTCAAACTGCTGTTGGCTAAATAACCGAGTTGAAACTGAAACGGTGTTTTAGTAAATCAGTGTAACATTATATTTCCTAGTTTAAGCTTCTAAATTAGCTCCGTAGCGGTCTGAAAACATCCCCACACATCAAGAGTGGTCCGACCCTGCTGCCCTTTTCTCAATCTTTGCGTTGTTTGTGTCAAAAACAAAGAAATTAATAATTAAACAATTAAAAACATCGTGCAATCAAGCCTCCCGACTGCAAAGTGTGATGTAGAGTTAATCGTGAAATTGACTTTGTAGTCAAAACTGAAGCGTTTGGCTGTATTATAAAGTAATACTATTACCACCAAAATTGAGTAAATCGGAATGAATGGCTATTTGTGGGGGATTTTTTTGTGTTATTTTTATTTTCATACTTTTTTAATCTAGAAACGTTTCATCTTCCTCTCAGCATGCCAGTGAAACGGAAAAATAAGACTAATTTAAATTGAGATGATTGTCTATTAACTGTTTAAAATATTAAATTGTAATTATTCTAAGAGACAGGCACTTGAGCGGCACCCTCTGAGGTATGCTGCGATGTCCAAGAATCTGCTCTGATGTTGTTTTGCTTGCCCTCTCACAGTTGAATTCATTTTCTGCTTGACATGGCTTCCTTTTACCCCAAGATGTGTCTATGGGTTAAAAATATCCATCTTTGCTGGAGGGCAGTATAAGTGTGTGTGTGTGTGTGTGTGTGTGTGTGTGTGTGTATGCTTGCACTACCCATAACCCACTCATCCAATAAGCCTCATCGCCATTGATGATACTGCTGGATATATATAGTCAGATAATCTTTTATGTAGTGCTGCAGATATGACGTAGGGAGGATGAGGGAGAGACACAGGCAGCGTTTGTACCGTCCGAATGGCAAACGCTTGCATGAGAAACAAGAGTAAACACAGAGGTTTTTTTTGTTTGTTTGTTTGTTTTAAATGGCTATGGATAAAGACCCGGGTCCCTCCTGTCACTGCTGAATCAGCAGTTTTGAGAGCACAGAGATGTTGGAAGTGATGTTTTTGGCTGGGCTGTGAGAGAGTGAGGTCACCGAGGTTCCAGAAGAGCTTGCTGGTGTTAATCCTCTTTTGGGAGTTATGATGCATTTGTGCGGTTAGACTACTACTCTGTTTTGTGAGCAGTACTAAAGCGGAAACAGACTCCACATACACAGCATACGCAGCTGCCTGCTCCGTTCTTCCTGAAAGAGGCTGCAAATTAGTTTTGTGTCCAGATTAGAAAAATCTTTTTGCACATGGAAGAGCAGTGTCCCTGTAAAATGTATTTTCATTCTGTTCTTGAACAAATCTGAACATCTTGAAAGATATTTGGATTTTGTCGTCAACGTAAAGAACCCTTCCTTCATTGTGTGCACTAATGTACATGTATACTGTCCCTTCAATGTGTCTGTGGCTGAGGGGATTTTAATGGTGGAGTTGCTTTCAGGGCAACCGCAGTAAATCAATCAAGCTTCTTCATCCATTTCCCATGGAGGTTCATGTTACAGCATGAGGAGCGCTGAGCATCTGTGTATTGATTAATTAAGAACTGGGCTTGGATTGGTTTACATGAAGGACTTGGCTAAAATAAACCAATGTCACCTATTAGCTTTGGCTACCCTTACACAAACTATACGCTGTTCTAGAATCCATGATTACTTTATCCAGTTTGAGCATTCATTTTGGTTGTCTCATGTGTTTTCAACCAAATCTCAAACATGTAGTGTGATTTATTTTCAGGTTGGGGTTGAACGTAGATGAACGTAGGGGTAAATGTGATTTCTGTTGCCGGGCAGGGTTGTTTAAGTTAAGTGAACATATGAAGAGTTTAGCCAGACACGTGTTAGCGTGTATGTTGGCATGTGTTTCTCTGTGTTTACTTAGAGAGGTTAATAGGAGCCACCCTTTGGCCGGAGCACTGATGTCTTGGCCTTCAGTTCATTTCTGTTGATTTCCAGCCAGGTAGGCGGAGCTCCACATGAAACCATGAATCAGCACAGCTGATCGCCACTGTGCTTCTGCCAGCTCTTCTTTTCTAAAAGCACACACACAAATGCATACACAAACACACACACACACAGATAGATGCATGCACGCCTTGAGAGTCCGCTGGGGAACTGGAGTGGAGGGAGACAGTGAGATAGACACTGCAGGCCTGCAGGTAGATAGATAGAGATAATCTCACTTGGTAGCTTGGGGCCTGATTAACTCCAAACTCCTTCTAATTCCTTAAGCCTACTCCTAGTGCCCAGGAAACATGCTTTCTTTACATCCCAGTATTCCTGCAGGGGACCTTGAGCTCTAAGTGTCAGGCATTTGCTGATGTTGGTAAGAAAGGAGTGGCAACATCTCTCAAAATAAGTCTACTGGTCCTTAATGGTCTTAAAACAGAGACTGTGTGTGTGTGTGTGTGTGTGTGTGTGTGTGTGTGTGTGTGTGGGTTTTGGTCTGGTCACACATGTATGCACATGTGCATATGTGTGCCTTGCTGGGTGCAGCACACTGTGAGCATAAATAGATGTGAGCTCATCTGTATAGGCTAACTAATGAGTCCCTGCATCTTTAGCGCATGTAGCTATTTATATACTACACCTCCTCCTCCTTCTGCAAAAGCTCTTCCTCATTCAGCCCTCTTGTCTTATTTCATCACACACTGACACAAACACCAAGTCACAGCATCAGTGCAGCATCACTGGCAAACATCATTAAGACAAAAATACAAAATCACCCCAATGCACAAAATTAAGTCCTGGTTCAACCCCAGCTCCTGATCCAGCAGCTCTTTGCTAGCACATCCTAGCTGGGGGGTGGCCTACTTCATCTATAATTTAGCTCATTAGCAGAGACTAATTATGTAGTATTGAGGACAGCCTTTCTCTAACAGCACAGCAATATTTTATCTTGTCGTCTCCAAAAGAAAAACGTTATGATGGATTGATATTGCATGGAGATGTTGAGGCGCGGCTGCTGCTGTTAACTCAGTCAGTCACGTTGGAGGTTGGCGCTGCTCAGCTGGCTGATAGCAGAGATGTTAGATAGGCGGCACAAAATGGAGGAGGCAGCAGACACAAGCTCAGCTGGTCCATTAGAAGCATGTCTGTTTCCTGACGATCAGAATTGAGATGACAGAGCATTAAAAGACCCAGAGGAGCCCGTGAGCACTGATGCGTGTGTGTGTGTGTGTGTGTGTGTGTGTGTGGTGACCTAGGGAATAGGCCTATGGGGGGTCTTATGGGGGGAAGGGAAGGCAGGATTAGTTATAGAGTGCAGCATAGTTATTGGTCACTGGACACAAACAATGGGAGGGCTAAAGAGGATTTTGTCTGTGTGTGTACCCCCTCCTCCCTCCCCCCGTCCTCCTTCCTCCTCCTCCTCCCCTGCTGTCCTGTAGTACCAGTGGGAAGTATATGGTATAGAAAGGCAAGCTGTACACTTTGGGGTGGCGCCGTACATCTGGAAGATCTGCCTGTTTGTCTGTGTGCCTGTCTAGCTCTTCCCCTCCCCCCTCTACATAAAAGCCAGGGCGGGACTTGAACTACATATGGAAGACAAACGCCATTAGTAACCAATTAGACAAGACTTAGTCCAGACAGAAGGTATATCAGGCTGATTTAAGAGGAGAATGGATTGTGACGTGACATATCTTCACCTAGCAGAGGTGCATCATGGCTGCATTATGTGGAAGTGTGCTTCAATCAGCTGGTTCGTTTCTAAATATAGCAGGTCTGGTCTCTGTACTACCACACCAGGTACTCCGTTGTGTTTATTATCACTTGTACACCTAAAAGTGCCTTCTTTTCTTTTTTTTCTCCCAGGATTTGGTGAAAAGTCATTGTGATTATTGTGTACAATATCACAATATAATAAACAAGCGGTAACATGAACATACTTCCTTAGTTCTCATGAAAAATACACCAAAATGACTGCTAATTTTGTGTAAGTGTGTACGTATCATTTCAAACATAAAAACAAACCGGTGTAAATTCGAAAACAAACATTTGCGCAGGACTGTTTTCAAAATAATCTTTCACCAAATTAAATAGATAACAATAATAAAAATATGTTTAATTTCTGCTTTACTGCTCAAAATAAAGCACATGAACTATAAATCAGTTTTGTGTTAATAATTTTTATTTAAATGACAGTTGCCAACGTTGACATACCACTTTATTGCTCAGATAAATATCTGCACCGAAAACAATAAAAGCGTAGATGCTTTTTTATGTTAAATAACTTAACTTTACATGTTTTTAGTTGAATTTACCATTTCAAAAAAAGTCAATAAAGAACTCCTAAAATGACAGCTACACTGGACCAGGTCCTCAGAGAGAACCCATCACATCTTTATGCTTCTATTGTTGCACACTGACTGTTCTTGGTCTGTTGACCAGGACCTGCGCTCAGATGGTTACCACAGTCCACTCCACAGTAAGGGTCCATAAGAACCCTTTTTATATTTGAAATAAACATGAATGGGTTTTTTTAATGTTGGTTTTTTTTAAGTGTCTGTGAGCACATGTACTATGTAAACGGTGTGTACATCTCATAAGACCTTCAAAACATACACATCAGTAAAGCTGATAACCTGAAATAGTGGTGAAATGTCAACGTAGCAGCCTTATTGTTATTGTCAGCCTCTATGTGTGTGTGTGTGTGTGTGTGCGTGTGTGTGTGTGTGTGTATGTGTGTGTGTGTGTGTGTGCGTGTGCGAGAGAGAGAATTGGCCTTGGATGACCGGTGCAGGTTGGTCTAAAGGACGTGGGCTTGGCAAGGACAACACCAGTGGGACTAATAGGAAGCCCCAGAGCAGAATGGCTCCTTTGTGTCAGTGAGATTTAATGAGTCTGTGATAGACAGTGTTGTGAGCTCGCCATCGGAACTCGATGCAGACACAGACAGACACTCTTCAACAAGGATGGCTATTGTCTGATGTGTGTGTGTGTGTGTGTGTATGTGAATTTGAGTGTAATCTGTGGTTGGCTTAATGTTTAATGGAAAGTCTCTTCTATGCTCTCAGTGGGAAATGAAGATTAATCACAAGCAACATTGAAATTGTGAAATACAGTAAATTTATCTTAAATTAAAGCATTTTAATTAGAGTATGGGCTAACGTTATCTATTATATCCCAGTAATTTATTTGCCATTCATGAAGTTTGGTCCATTTGCATGAATATTTTGCCATACAGTTTAGAATTTGACGCAAAAAATGGATTCTTGTTGACTTAGTAAGCACACATAGGCATTATAAGAATAATAGTGTGGTAATTTTTGTGTTTTTTACATTTCTTGCCAATTAGAGCCCAGTGTGATGTTTCCTTCACAAAGGCTGATAGTTCACTGCTCCTAATCTTGTTTGGTGTGTTTAAAATATAAGTGTGCTGCAGACTGCCGTGTCTTGCATAACACCGTGACCTTTCTCCATCTCTGACTCCCTTCTGTTCTCCTTTCCAGTGGCTACCATGACAACAGAGGCAAGCGCAGTAAGCGAGGCAGACACTGAGGGCAAGCAGAAGGCCAGCGGAGCCGAGCCCGAGCCTGAGAACAGGCAGAATCCAGAGGCGACAGCATCTGAGGCGGAGGGAGAGCAGTCGAGCAAGAAGGCCCAGGAGCAGGCCTCTGAGCCTGGGCCTGCTGACGTAGCAACCTCCCCTGAGGAGGAGCAGCTGAAGCCTCGTACCCGAACCTCTGCCGGCAAAGGTCTCTCTCGCCTCTTCTCTTCTTTCCTAAAACGCCGCTCACAATGCTCCGAGGGAGAGGGGTTTGAGGCTGAGAAAGCCAGGGAGGAAAAGACGGACAAACAGGAAAACGCTGAAAAAGCAGAAGAAGAAAAAGATGAAAAAGTGAAAAGTGAAGAAAAGGAGGCAAAAGTAGAGGAGGAAAAATCTGACTTGAAAGAAGTCAAAAAGAAAGAAGAAAAAGTAGAACCAAAAGAGGAAGAAAAGAAAGAGGACGAAAAAACTGAGAAAAGGGGCAGTAAGAAGAAAAAGAAAGAGGCCAAGAAGAAAGCAGAGACAAAAGATGCAGAGAAAGTAAAAGAGGAGAAAAAAGGAGAGGAACAAGAGAAGAAAAAAGAGGAGCCAAAAGAAGAAGCAAAGGCAAAGCAGAGTGAGGAAAAAGGGGAGGAAACATTGCAGACCAAAGAGGAGGAGGAGAAGCCAATTGAAGTAAAAGACACAGGGTCAGAGGCTGGAAAGAAGGAGAGTAAAGAGGAGGAAAAGGTTGACAAGAAGGTGGCAAAGAAAAAAGAAAAGGAGGACAAGGTGAAGAAAAAGGAAGAGGAAAAAGCTAAGAGGAAAATAGAGGAAGAGGAAAGGGCAAAGAAGAGGGAAGAAGAGAAAGAAAAGAAGAAAGAAGAAGAAAGAGCCAGAGAGGCTGAAAAAGCAAAGAAAAAGAAAGAGGAGGAGAAGTTGAAGGAGTCAAAAAAGAAGGAGGAAGAGAAGGCGAAAGAGGAGGAGAAAAAAGAAAAAACAGAAGACAAGCAGCAGAAGGAAGAGGAGAAGGGGAAGAAAAAAGAGAAGGGGAAGAATAAAGGGAAAAAGGAGGAGAAGGGGGTGAAAGCAGCAAAAGAGGAGCAGGTGAAAGCACCGATCGCTGCACCAGAGCCGGAGCTCAGAACTGAGCTGGACACCGAACAACTTCCCGACCAGCACTCACTCAGCAGCGCAGAGACGCAGGTGAGCATCAGTAAAATATCAGTTATGTTGCCGTCTATTCTCAGTGACACGGTTTATCACCTTCTCTTTTTTTGACCTTTCTAACTTTCTTGATGACTCTTGCAGCAGGTGGAGGAACACAAGGAAGAAGCTGAGATAACGAAGGAGCCGGACATAGTTGAAGAAGAGAAGGAGGAGGAGGAGGAGGAGAAAGAGAAGACAGAGGAAGAGCCAGAAGAAGAGAAGAAGGAAGCAAAGGGAGAAAAGAAGGCGAAGGAGCTGGCAAAGAAGGACAAGCCTGCAAAAGAGAAGAAAACTGAGAAGAAGACAGAAGACGCCAAAGGCCCCAAACGACAGAAAACCATGCAGTGCAAAGTCACCTTACTGGACGACACTCCGTTTGAGTGTGAGCTCGATGTAAGACATCCCCCGTGTTCCGTTACAAGGCTGTAGTTCTGTTTCCATTTCCTGTTTCCATTCCATCACATGAAGATGGATTTTTGGAATTAAATATGAACACAGTCTGACTGAAATTGCACTTTTCACGTCAGACTATTACACCTGATCATACAAAAATGGAATCAAGCAACTCTCGGCTCCTAATGGATCGGTGCATTTTCTGTGGATCCACTGTGGTGTTAACTGACTCTGTGGTCCTAGCCTGCTCACTCGCAGGCGTCCCTCAACAAAGCTGGTGTTTCTCTTTATCCTTCTTTAGGAGCCAGGCCCGCTGTTTGATTTCCACGTTTGTCGGTTCAGATCAAAGCTGCCATCAAAGCGTATTAATTAGTGGAGATTTACTGTCTGAATTCTGATTGGATGTTTGAGTGTTTCTCAAGGACTTGTCTTTTTTTGAACCAGTTTTTACACTCACATTCAAATATTACACAGGAGCAAGTTGGCTTCAGCTCACAGTCGAATCTTTCAACGTTGCTCTTGGAAAAGGAAGGTTGTTTAATACACAACACAGTGATTCTATGCTCACAAGCCCCAACCACACACACGCGCGCACAAATACACACACACCACATTAATGACCTCTCTGTCTCTCTCGTTCTGCATCTCTCTTCATTTAGAAACATGCTAAAGGGCAAGAACTTCTTACAAAAGTGTGTGATCACCTCAACCTGCTGGAGAAAGATTACTTTGGCCTAGCTCACTGGGAAACGCCCACCAACAAGGTTTGTTCATTTTTACACCCCACATTGCAGTGTGCGGTTTTTGTCTTTGTTGTTTGTGAGCAGTTTGTAATTTTTTTTCCTCTCCCAATATTTTCTCAGACTTGGTTGGAACCGACCAAGGAGATCCGTAAACAAGTTTCAGGTGCTGTCTATGAGTTTACATTCAACATTAAGTTCTACCCTCCTGACCCGGCACAGCTCACCGAAGACCTCACCAGGTAAGAGCTACTTCAAATTCAAATAAGACGGTCAATTCTGACATGGTTTCATCGGATTTAATCAGAAGGATGATGTCGTTATGTGAAATATGAAGCTAGAGCCAGGGAACAGATAGCTTAACAGAAAGTTTTATAACTACCAACCAACCAATCTCAGGATAGTGATATTCACTGCCTCCAGTGGATGTTCATCAAGAAATAGTCATTACTTATCTATGAATCAAGCCCTTAAACCCCATACTGTGATACATGTACCGCAAAGATATACAGTTAGGTGTTTTGCGAAGAAATACTAAACACCCTCGCAAAATCCTCCTTAAAAATAAACCAGTATTTTATGCTTTCTACACCCCCATCCTGCAAAGACCTGCTCCTTCTTTTCCACTGACCCTGAAAATTTTGGGGATCAGTGGATGAAGCAAACAAGACACAGAATGTGTTGATTAGCAAACAATAAAGGTGCTGTTCTGCTTTGTTAGCACTGAAAAGAGCCCTGCCAGCTGTTTCCTTTGGTTTGTAGTATTTATGCTAAGCTTAGATAACTGCTTTCTCTTGCTGTATATTAAGTCTACAGATGAGACAGTTTTTGAACCTCTTCTCCGATCACTTCAGTAAAACGTGTGATAATGAATAATGTTTTAAGTATTAAGCTAATATTTGTTTCCACATCTTCTCCAGGTACTTCCTGTGCCTCCAGCTGAGGAAGGACATCATGCAGGGTGTTCTCCCGTGTTCCTTTGTCACGCTCTCCCTGCTGGGCTCCTACACAGCACAGTCAGAGCTGGGAGAGTATGACCCAGAAGTCCATGCTGCAGATTACGTTAAAGATCTAAGTCTGGCACCTGGACAAAGCAAAGAGTTGGAGGAAAAGGTGATGGAGCTTCATCGCACATACAGGTAAGCCCACGGCAAGGCTGTAGATGAGAGGAACTGTGAATCTTGTGAGACATTAGTATTAGTAAAGCTTTGACGTCTCCTCTATGTTTGAAAGGTCAATGAGTCCAGCTCAAGCGGACATGCTGTTTCTGGAAAACGCCAAGAAACTTGCCATGTATGGCGTGGACCTGCATCAAGCAAAGGTTGGTTTTCTTTGATTAATAATTGTACACATGCAGAAAAATGCTTTGCAGCTGAACTCATGGTGAATGGTTTTCATGTAAAATCAAAAATGTCATGGTTCAAATATGCCTCAATGTACTTTCATATTTAAAATGATGCATCTCGTCATTTTATGATGCCCTCTTGTATAACATCAGTAGCATCCAGATTTTAATTACAAAATTGATGTTAGCCACCTCTCAGTGAATAGAAGAGATTAATAAAACGACGAACTCCATGACCTCATACTGTGAGAAAGTCTGCCTCCCTGTGGCCATCGTTTGTAAAAAGCAGCTTTCGTTATTATTGTCCATGAATGTGATAACTTCTTCCCCCTTTCTTTGTGAATGCAGGATCTTGATGGTGTGGACATTACACTGGGGGTTTGCTCCAGTGGCCTGATGGTTTACAAGGACAAGCTGAGAATCAACCGTTTCCCTTGGCCCAAAGTTCTCAAGATCTCTTATAAACGCAGCAGCTTCTTCATTAAGATTCGGCCATCCGAGGTAAATCAACTTTTACATTCTGTCCAAGGTTTGAAGGGGTGCATTTTCTTCCTCCTGATCACCCGTCTATCATTGTACTATGGACATAGAATTATGTAAAGAACAACTTGTAACCTTTTTTTCTTTTTTTCTACTTTGAATTAAGTTTTCAGTGCCTTGTCCATGTTGGACGGGAATGGGCACTAATTCGCTCATACAATGTCCCAGGAATATAAGCTCTGATGGTTCTTTTCTTGTTATCAAGACATAGAAATAGATTTTGAGATCATGAAATTTGAAATTTAAAAAAAAAAATGTAACTGAGATACATGAACATTATACTGCAGCTTTCATCTTAAAAAAAAACTTTCCTTGATTTGCAAAAAGATGAAGAATATCATGGATGACAAAGAAAAATCCTTTATTAAAAAATAACATATATAACTAATAAGAGCACTGTTAATGCCTGGTCAACAAGCACAACTGGCAAGAGTCAGAGTTCCATTATCTTTACCAATCCCTTGTATTGGATTGTAATTATTGTTACATTTTTTTTATGTCCGTTAACTTTGTTTTTTGTTTTTGTTTTGAAATACTTCAGTTAAATATAATTGTAGTTTGAATGGGCAGGTTGTTCATTCACCCCAGCTCGGGATGAAAGTCATGTTTCATGCTGTGCAGCCGACTAATGTGATCAACCTAATGTCATTACATTCGACTTTGACCCTACATTCCTTCACATTCTACAGCAGGAGCAGTACGAAAGCACAATCGGTTTCAAACTGCCCAATTACAAAGCCTCCAAGAAGTTGTGGAAAGTGTGCGTAGAGCACCACACCTTTTTCAGGTAAGATGTGTCCTCTTTTGACTGTCATTGCACTGCTTGGCAGCAAAGGTCTTTCGGGTTCTCTGTGTCCCCTGGATAATTGGCTAACTGCTACTTAATTCCTGTATTGGCTCCCTGCAAGGTTAGCAGCTACAGTGTCATGACCCTAACTTTAGAATGAACCCTGATCGAGCAAAGACAAAGGGTGAAGTTGTTCGCTAACCTAGTTACATAACAGCGCCAATTTTGGAGTTCAATATCATGTAATACTCATTTTGAACCTCTGGCACAGAGCATCTGATGATTAAATGAACTCAATGTGTCTGTCTTGCAGGGTTCCCACTGTTGAACCCCCCTCATCTCGTCGCTTCCTCGTCTTGGGTTCCAAGTTCAGGTACAGCGGACGTACTCAGGCACAGACCCGCCAGGCCAGCTCCATGATTGACCGTCCAGCCCCTCGCTTCACACGCTCCGCAAGCAAGCGTCTGTCCCGCAATCTTGATGGTGGTACGTGCCAACATGTCAAGCCTTAGCATTAAACAACACACTTAATTGCTCTGGATAAATTCTTCTTTGGCATGTTCCACTCCTGCAGCTGGAGATGAGACTCTCCAGCCCCTACAACAACTCACAGCATTAACTAGGTGTGAGGTTGATGACTGGTCACAGATGCTGGCCTCTGACAAAGCTCAGCTGTCTCCAGATTTTACAGGTACCCGGAACTGTGTGGAGCTTCCCCAGCACTATTTTGGCACTGTTCTTGCTTACTAATGGCTTCATCGCATCATCGCGCTGTCCATTCGCGTTAATTTGCTTCGTATTGACTGACAAACATGGCCTGTCACCTTTTACATAGATGGTTCACTTGTCAGAAAAGTGACATCTTCACCCATCTTTTTCTTTCCCTGGCATGATCCCAGGGTGGCTTTGGTCACTGTTCCCTGAAGGAGAATGTTTTTCTTCACTTTGTTAACTCACATAGCCTTGAGGATGCTGCTCTGCAGTTTTTGGCTTTCTCAGAAGTTGTGGCTTGATGTTTGTTGCACTGCAGCTTTCATTTGCTCATATGGTTGTAGCTTCATGTTCAGCATCTTAACCCGACGTATCACAGCTTCATTGAGTCGAAGTTGCTCTTTTCATTTGCTCTTGCTATGACGGATGTAGCATATGTGCTACGTGACCATCTCAGACATCATTGAGCTTTGTACTAACCAGGGCTTACTGGATTCACTTGAAGCGCCTTGAAGCGTTGACAGCCGCTACCATGTCTTCAGCAGAACCATCAGTCACCTGGCTGGACAACCTGACTGACTCTGAAACCTTCACCCAGACACTCTCCCGGCTTTCATCTGATGCGTACAGGGTAAAGGAAGATGAGTGGTCTGCCCTTCTCCTGCGACATCCTCCTTTTCCCTTTTTTCCACCCTTTGATTTTGCAAAAGAGCCAGGTACAAGCGCATGTAACGCCCATCCGCGTCATGCAACATTTGCGTTAATTTTGCAGCTTTCCAGAAAGAATTTTCGATTGTTGTTGCACTCCTGAGTTTTTTCAGACATCTGTTTCTGTTTGTGTGTTTGTCTATTTGGTCTGCAATTGCTTTCTTCCCTCATATTGTCAGCTAAGATCAGCTTGGCAAAAAAAAGCTCCATGGACAGGCTCTTGCAGCCATCACTGGAACAGCAAGACGATTGGTTCCTCTACTTTGACCAATTCGTCGGCCGATCCATTTTTGATCATTTTGATAAATATCCAAGTGAGTGCCTTGTTGTGGAATAATATTACCTGCAAATATTTTTACATTCTGAACGTGCAAAAATAAACCAACCCGCATTATTAATCCCGACTTTAGGTTGTGAATAATGAAAAGTTTTACCTCTGCTCCTCCCAGTCCCTCCTCCAGCCCAGGTCAAGCTCCAGGTGAAGGAAGAGCAGAGTATGACAGAGCAAGAGGAGGTCACTGAGAGGCTGAGCGGAACGTTGGTGTTGGTCAAGAAACTGAAAGAGATGGATGTGTTAGAAAAGAAGCTGAAGGATGTGAAGGATTTAGAGGAAAGACTCCAGGAAGTAGATAATATGGCAGAGAAACTCCAGGAAGTAATAGAAGAGGAACTGGGGAAAGAAGAAGTTGCAAAGTTGTTAGAGGAGGAGAGAGAGTTAGAGCAGAAAGAAGTAAAAGAAAGTGAAACACTAACACAAACAGTGGTGAAAAAATCAGTCAGGAGAGTGAAAACTGAAGAGGAAGGTGAGGTGGATGAATTAGAGGAGCAGATAAAGGAAGTATTTTTGAAAGGCCTGTTGCCAGAGGAGGAGGAGAAGGTGGAGGAGAAGGCTGAGATGAAGGAGGAGGAGAGCGAAAAAGAGCCCACGGATACAAGTCTGTTAGATGATCGGACTCGTATCAGACTAAATCAGATAGAAAAGGAATGGCGCGAGGAAATGGAGGAGAAGTTTGGTTCTCCAGATGTCACCACTTCTGTAGTAACATACCAGAAGGTGACATGGACTAAGAAGAGTGTGACTATAGCAGAGGAGACAGAGCAGCAGATGGGAGACATGGAAGATTTGCAAGGACAGACTGGGGGAATAATAGAAAACAAGTTAGTTGAGGAAAAGATTTGGCGAAAGACAGAAATACGAGAGGAGAAGAGAGAAGGGGAGGCTACAGAGAAGCTGGAGACTGGAGATCAATCTCAGGTTGAAGAAAAGGATATCTGGTTCACGCTTTTTGATCGCCCTCCATACACAGCTGTTTTCATACGTCCAGGTAAAGTATGGGACTATACCACTTGAGCTTGCTGCCTATAAAGAAACTTATTACAATAAGTAATGATGTTGCCAGGTTGATGTAGTATCCTAATGGTGCACCTCTTGAAGGAACATGCCAGCCTCTTAGGAAATACCCGACGTTTTCCCAAAGGTAGATCATAATAATAGATCCCCTTCTCTCCTCTGCCTTAGGGAGCTGAGAGCCAAAGACACCAACTGGCTGCTAGTTAATTTAGCACAACGAATGGTGGTGGATGGGAAAAGTTAGCATGCCTCTGTCAAAGGTCATCAAATACAGCCAAAGTTTCTTATATCAATAAAACCAGGGTTGTGCAAAAATTTTGCTAGAAGACCATTTAAATGTCGTTGCATTTTAGAATCCTACACTTGGTTGAAACTACTTTCGTGATCAAAAGGCACCTCAAAAACTCTATTATAACTTCGGCCAACAGGATAAAACTTTGGTTGACAACTAGAAATATTACTCCTTCTATTAATGGTGGCCAACTTTGTAAGCGAGGACGACTTGATGACTTTTGACAGAGGGATGCTAACCCACCCACTGCCATTCATTGTGCTGAGCTAACTAGCGCTGAGCTGATCTCTCTGGGTCTCAGCTGTCTAATGCAGCACCAAGGAGATAAGGGTCTCTATCTTCTTGTCTGGGGAAGACAGCAAAGAAAGATATTTCATATTTCAACAGTTGGCATATTCCTTTAAAAATTCAAGTAGCTAAACTTACTTTTTGATCCGTTTTTTGATATTTTACTACCATGATACATGGATTAAGATGCTCTACAGTGCTTTTGTGCTTATTATCTTATTATATATTTTTCATTGATATAAAAGGCTTCTTGCAAGTGCCGCCTCACTCTTTGTTCGGCTTTAGATGAGCTTTGCTGAAACTTGTGTGTTCTCAGGCTTTTTGTTTCTTTACATTGATCTCAGTTACCTCAGTGGAACAAGCTGAGTTGGATGACGGAGAGTATTTCATCTCAAAGACTGTGACTACAACAGTTGAGGAGAAAAAGGCCATAATAGTAGACGAAAGAATACTAAAAGAAGTAAAATACCCACCAGAGATCCCACCACAGACCATTGCAGAAAGAGAGGACGACTGGTTTGTTTTGCTGGATGTTGTTGCCAGACAAACAACCTATGTACCACCAGGTACTGCAAAATCCTGTTTGCTGCTTTTCTTTTATTGCCTTTTATTATACTTAATACTTCCCTCCACTTTTATCAGTCACCATGATGGAACCAGTCCAGATGGAGGCAGAAAGTTTTGTCTCTGAAGTTGAAAGTGTGATGGAAGAAGAGATTAGGGAAGTACAAGTAGTGCTTGAAGAAAAGCTGATAAAAGAAGAGCCTCTGAGACGTCTTGAAGAAATCCCACGACAGCTAGTGAGAGAGCGAGATGATGACTGGTTTGTGTTGCTGGATGTTGCGCCGAGAAAAGCATCTTATGTACCACCAGGTACTGGTAAAAAAAAAAAAAAGTCAAGTTTGATGCTTTGCAGAAGCCCATATTGCTTTTATTGCACTTAATACTTCTCTCCACTCATCTTAGTTACCTCGAAGGTGCCAGTCCAGATGGAGGCAGAAAGTTCTGTCTCTCAGTTTGCAACCACAATGGAAAAGGAGATTAGGGAAGTGTTACTTGAAGAGACAGAGATAATTGAAGAGGCACCAAGACGTCCTGAAGAAATCCCGCAGCAGCTAGTGAGAAAGCGAGATGATGACTGGTTTGTGTTGCTGGATGTTGCTCCTAGAGAAACATCTTATGTACCACCAGGTACTGCTAAAATGCCCTGTGCTGATTCACAGCTTGCTAGCACTCTTGTTCCTACATTCCCTCTGCAGCCCACAGCATCTGATTTTTTTTTTTAAATGTTTCTTTTGTCCTAGCGGCTGTTGAAGCATCTGTTAAAGAAGGTGTCTCTGTGGTTGAAGAGACAGCAGTTGAGCAGCAAGAAAAACAAGCAGCAGTTGTAGTAGTCGAAGAATCACAAATAAAAGAAAAGCAAGAGGAATTCATAGCACTGCCACAGGCTAGAAAAGAAATACAAGATGATTGGTATTTGCTTCTGGATGTTCCCAGAAGAGAACTATCATTTGTTCCACCAGGTATTGCTAACTTTTCCCCATCAGCTCTTCCTCAATCCTTTTTATGAAGGTTTAATAACTTAATTTTTTTTTTCATTAGTGGTCGTTGCTGAGTCTGTTCAGGTTATTCCTGAAGAAAGCATTTCTACTGTGGTTCAAGAAGTAGTAGTGGAGTCCAGGACAGAGGTCATAGTTCAAGAGGGCAAAGAGCAGACAGAGGACATGAAGCTTCCCATGACAACATATCCAGAGCAGAAAATATCCCAGCCAGTCAGAGAAAGAGATGACGACTGGTTTCTGCTGCTGGATGCTGTTGCCAGAGAAACCGCCTATGTACCTCCAGGTACCTGCATTCCTCAAATCTGTCTTTCACACACGCTATTGCAACAAAAGTTGGACTCCTTTCAACAGACTCCTCAACTACAATTCCTTCTAGCTACCTTTACTGTCACATTATTCTGATAATGGCAATATTCTGTATTTGGTAAGGGTCATATTAAGAGTCAGTTGGATTGATGGAGTTTTCAAAATGTTGAATTCTTAGATAAAGACATTTTTTATACGCCGATATTAGTTGGATTTCAGGAAACATATTTTGGACAGGGAACTTGCATTTGGCCATTCTTATGTCAAGCCCAGCTACATTCATTAATATGGCTGCAAAAGCAACAGTTAAACAATCAGATCCTTCACTCCTTACTGACACTGAAGTACAAATTTGGTCTGTTTCAGTCACTCCTTCAGCACCACCTAAACTCTATCCAGCATTTCCACCTCCAATTGAAGTGAAACGTAAAGAGCAGAAACTGCCGCAGGTTGATTTTGACCAGTTGAGACAGCAGCCATCCCAGCCACTGCTGCCGGGGAGGGATGATGACTGGTTTGTGCTGCTTGATGCTGATCGTGAGGAAGCAGTTATACTACCACCAGGTATACTGACAGAGGCATATTTCCCCACGTTTACTCTTCAGTCCATTAGTTTTGAATGAGTATGTGATGGATACGCAAGTGTTGCTCAGCTCCTGGTATTGTCTGCAGTTGCTCCAGTTGAAATAATTCCAGATATGAGGAGGACATCAGAGGGTCAGGTGACAACCACTGAGACTCCAACATGGCAGAAGATGATAATTGGTATGGACAGCAGGCAAGATGAAGCACGCCTGTCTGAAATAAGACTGAGTCCAATTGCACCAACACCGCAGATACAAAGAGATGATGATTGGTTCACCCTGTTTGATGTCATCCGAGAAAAGCCTGTTGCCATACCACCAGGTATCTAACAAAAGATGGCCATGTACACTGGTCATTTAAGTGGTGGCTTATTAATCTCTCCAGTTTTAAACAGTTCAAGTTTAACGAGCGTCCATGTTATTATTTCAGTTGCCGTGGTTGAGCGTTATGTGGATGTGGTGGCAGAAACTCAACTGACACAAAAATTCATCACGGAGGATTTGAGACCATCAGTGAAGCTGGTGGAAGTTAAACCACTACAGCCAAGAAAGTTGGATGATGACTGGTTTGTGCTCCTAGATGTTGCAATAAAAGCACCAGGTATGCTGCTGTTTATAGTCAGCGTGAGATGGAATGAGACAGAAATGAACAGTCCTGTAAATCATTTGTTTTGTTTTGACTGAGAAGACGATACTTCAAAGTCATATCCGTCACATTTGTGGCTGAGGTCGATTGAAGTTTTCTTTGTGTTTGTGTGGGTTTAGCATCAATGGCTCCGGTGGAACCTGTCCGAACATACCCGGAAATACCAACATATAAAAAGGTTTCAATCCTAGATCAGAGAGTGCAGCAGCGAATTAGTGTAGAGGAACAGATGTGGTGGCAGGACAAGATGGTGCAGCAGAAACCACATCCAGCAGTGAGAGAGGTGGAGGATGATTGGTTTATTCTTCTCGACGTGGCCCCAAAGAAATCAGGTATTCAATCCGACAACATCTACAAGCGTGTCTTTTTTTGACTTTGTTTTAATAGCACATGGCGATGTTTATATTTCACCCCTGAATATCACTTTGATAATTACCCACACCTGCTGCATTCAGATTCAGAAACCTTTATTTATCCCCATGGGGGCTGTGTGCTGAGTGATTAACGCTTTGACTTGAGCTAAACACAAACTCTTTGAAAGACAAAATGCTCTTTTTGTGAAGTAGCACTTTAAGATGATGCTGTCAGTACTTCGTTGTAGATTTATGTCTCCTTTATATTTTGTACTTTCTAAAGTAGTACCTGAGCATAACCAAATAAATGTGTGTTTGTATCAGTTGCTGTCCCCGAGCGCATCCGACTCCCTGCAGCAATTCAAGCTTCAACTGCCAAGACTAAAACAAGGATTAGTATTGTTGAGACGAGACCTCAGTTTGAGAAACAAATCCTGGAGGAACGACGTCCCGTCAAACACACGCATGTCAATGATGACTGGTTTGTTCTACTAGATGTTGCCCCAAGAGAGTCAGGTATTTGGGATGTGCGGCTCACTTACGGTGACATTTTGTTTTTTTTTTGTGCGACAAAATGCTTATTAACATCAAGTTACAGCTTTGCAGCCTGTTTTAGTTCACAAGCGTTTGTTTTCTTGTGTGTTTGCGCTTAACAAATCACTTACAAGGACGTCTGTTCGCACCATTTTGCAGGTGTTACAGCTTTTAAACTCAGTGCTTCATCACTCCAGTCGCTTTGTGGCTCTTTGCTGCCCAACATCATCAACACTTGTCTCCTTCATTGGATCATAACGAGAGCTGACTGCTCTTTTTCTTTCCTTCCACTTTGTGGATATTTTAACCCTCTCTTCCTTGCTTGTCAGTATAGAAACAAATGAATATAAGGTAAAGTATGCCTCTGCAGTGTGTGTGCTTTTCTGGTCCTTCCAGGCTGGAGGTGGTAAGTATGATGTGGCTTTTTGTGCTGATTAGCCTTAAATATGTCATGGCAGCTTTTGTATCTTGTCCATTCATGATAAAAGCACCAATTTCTGTTCACTGATGGGTTTTGTCTGTATTTTTTCCGGTAGTGACCGTGCAGAGGGGCGCCCGCCCCGTCAGTGCTCCAGTCTTCTCCCAGGCTGCTCTTGCAGAGGCTGGAATCCCCATGGCCCCCTTTGACCAGCCCCAGACCTCCACACCAATTAAGTCCAGCATCAAAGAGGAAAGGAAGTTGGAGGTCACTGTAGAAACTGTTGAGCCCTCAAAAACTGAGATCAAGGTATTCAAATACTCTTTTTGCGGTTGGTCTTGTATTTTCCACAGAGCTATAAAGTTGTGTCTGTCCGTAGGAAGGCTGATGCCATTCTGAGAATGTCAATATATTTTTGGTGATGTGTCATTCTGGTGATTGCTTATTGTAGGTGATTATAACAACAAACTATTTAAAAGACATTTAATTAATTGTTTAATTTTATTATAATAAAATATGCTAATTTACTAAACAGAGATTGTTCTCTGAACTGTGTCTCTTGCTGCTGTAGCCAGCAGCGTGGAGGGTACAGAGAGCTGTAGATTCTTCACTGATATCCACCATCAATGGGGACATCCAGGTTAGTGCCAGACGCCGGCATCATACATGGAAAAAAAAAGTTTCCATTATGGCTTAAGTTGTGAATGTTAAAGCTCACAAGCGGAGGATGCTAACGTGTATCCCTCTCTCCTCCCAGTCTGAGGTGACGAGCACAGAGGTGGTTCGAATGCGAAAGGTCAGACTCTTATACTTGTGTATGTTCTCTCCGCCTCCATTCTGATGATAGTAAATGCCTTCCAGAGGGCTAATGTCACCCTCTTCTCATGTGCTTCCTGATGGCTACCTCGCCACATCTCAGAGCAAATAGCTAAACGTGAACAGCGGGGATGTCACAATACCAGATGCTTCAATTGTATCTAGAAATAACTAGAAATTTTTAAATGATGCATTTCAATCCTAACAAAGTTCGGCTACAAGCGTGGTTAGTCGTGACCACCTTAAAGATCAATCCCTTGACCATTGTGGCCAGATTCACACCTTGGGGTTCTTGAGGTTTAGCTTTTATTCACCAGCAAATACCTTCAACTTCACACACGCAGGTCTGTGTTCGCCACTGCTGTCACTTATTGATCTGTAGTTTTATTACAGATTATAGCAGCACAACACGTGTCACAAATGCTCCTGTCCACACACACACGTACGCGCCGTCTTTCTACTACGCACTCGCTAACGCTGTCTCTCACCATCATTACATATGTTACCTTGTATCTGCAGTACGTTTAATACCACAGAAACCAAGTTGGGTCATAGTTAAAGAATTTTGGTGTTGACTCTTGTGACATCCCTAGTTAAGAATCAAGCTGGTAACACTGTTACTTCAGTAAGAAAAAAAGCACTGCTTCAAATCAGACTAGACATAAATTAGCTGTTTAGATTGGTTCACAGGACATTTCATTTCTTCTCATCGCTTGCTGTGGAATGTTTTTGCATGATTTTGCACTTCTACTAAAGTGAAGCATTTTAACTTTTGTTTTATCACTCCACAGTTCTTCATTTCTTCCCTCATCGTAAGAATTAAGCCAGTTCTCTAGATATGTAGTTGCCTTGTTCTGTTAAGATCAAACTATTTTGCCTGCAGATTCCTCCTGTCTTTTATTTTAACACTTTCTTGAACTTTATAGGATGCATGTCCACAAGGAAAAACTGACACAAACCCACACTTTTTTTTGTTCTTTTCATTTTTCACAGAAAAGAGCTAAGAAAATTGAGGGTGACTCAATTTATATCAGACATAGCATTTTAATGTTGGAGGTTTGTATCCCTGCTGGAGATGTTGGTCTCTCGCTGTAGCTGTTTTCTTGCTCTTGCAACACTGGCCGCTCTTTAATATCACGCTTGGCATCTGGCATGGTTTCACCCGTTTTGACATCTGTGGATATGATTGACTGTATAGATTACTTAATAAATATGTGTGTAGTAACATGACTCTAATCCAGTTGTTCCAGGAGAGTGCTGTTAAATTTATGCACAATGCTAACGCTTTATATACAAACCAGTAAAAAATGCCGCACTTAAGAGAACACATGACCCCCCCATCATCAGTATTCTCCTGCTGCTGATTTGCACTGCCACTGTTCTACCTCCACCTTCCTTCAATTTATTATCAGTCTTCAATCTATTTTTTTTTTACGTCAGTAATGTGCTGCACTGTCCCAGCAATTATGCAAATGAGATGATTTTGACTCAAGGGTTTAAAAAATTAAAAACGCAAACCCAATTATCATACATTGATGCTGTCAAATATGAAGGGAATGACATTTGGGGAACAATTACCATGAAGTTGCTCTTTTGCACCTCTCTAGCCCATGATTAAGGCTGGGTTCAGACCAGATCAGTCAGTGCCGTATGCGTGTGACTTCAGTTGTGAACTAAATTCATCCCCCGTTTCAGAAGGTGGTGGTAAGATGACATCAACCGGTCTGTCTATCTGCTGCTCGTTGCTGAGCAGCAAAATGCTACATGGTATACCATAATGCTTCCCATCAACCCTGGTCATAATCATCAGTTTACATGATTGGCCGCATCACCTGATTTGGTCTGAATCCAGCCTAACCGTTCCTACATACTTCTAATTCACCACTAGAGCATTGTCTAAATAAATTGTGGTCTCCAAATCTTTGCTGCTGTCCATGAAGATCAACTTGATGCTAAATGTTGCCAAATCTTGTTGTTGCTTGGTCTTGGCTCATGTAAAATATTAAGTTTACATTCCTAATCAGGCTTCATCTGACTTTTCTGCTGTTGTCCCATCTGCTGCTCTTTGATTTGCTGCCTGTTTTCAAAATGTGTGTCACTGCAAACCTCACGCTATGATATACAACAGTATTGCTGTGCTATGTGGTTTATAGCTGTTCCCATGAAGAACATAATTCTGTTGATAAATCATGGCGGTGACTCATCTGAATATGATTGCTATTTTAAAAAAGCATCCAGAGTTCACTTGCATCCTGAAATGAATCGCTAATAATTTATCAAGAATCCAAATAGCGTCATAATTTAGGATAATTGTAATGTTTATCCCCTTAGAATCACTAACCTTGCTTTTGCTTTCTTGTGTAATTGGAAATAAAAAGCTCACATTTCATAATACTGAAGTCATTGATCTGTTCTATTTATCTGCCCCCCCCCAACTTCTATCTACAAATATTCCACTTTCTTTTGCCTTTCCTTTTTTCTTCCTTTCGCTATTTGTTGTCATCCTCCACTCATTACTCATTTCCTGCCATCGTCCACTCTCCTTCGCTCCTTGGCTTTCCTTCCCGCAGGAGTTCGATAAGCCTCAGGAGGACCTGCTCAGGCATCACGCCAGTATCAGCGAGCTGAAACGGAACTTCATGGAGGCTGTCCCGGAGTCCAGGCCAAGTGAATGGGAGAAGCGCCTGTCCACACACTCTCCGTTCCGCACACTTGGTATCAATGGTCAGCCTCTGCCCAGTGCAGACGGGGTAAGTCTCCCACAGTAGCCACCAAATCCATTTGACACATAATCTCTCAATTCAGGAATTGAAGGAACCAAATAAGATCGTAATCAATGAACAAAATGTGTCAATTCCTGAACTGATTGGGTCAAAGTTGCGTTTACACTATTTGTCATGGCTCTGCATCTGTCAAGATGTATGTTTGGGTAGAGAGCATCACTGCATCAGTGTGAGTGGTATGCATGGATTTGTCTTGGACCAGAAGAACCTGACGTCTTGTTTGACATTGACAATCTGGATCAGATGTCCTGTGATCAGTGGACTAAAATGAAAGAAAAGCGGCCGAGGAGGAATTCAGGCTCTTCTAGTTGGTCGTTTGGCAGTTTGAGTGTCAAGGATTGCGTGTGCATGTACAGACCTATTCAAGGCAAATAGCATGTGATAAGCAGCACATGCATGTGTGTGAGGAATGCAGTTGGAGCAGTTGAATAGGGTCTGTACTCTTGTTTTTCCACTTATCAGCGATGTGGCTGAGGCATCTTTGTGACGTGATTCCCTCTCTGAGGCGGATGCTCCTAAAGCCTGACATGTGCATGCACACAGACCTGACTTGGACATGTACTGTACTGCATGACCCAGAGATGACCACTCCCTTCAGGATTTGTTCTCACGCTGAGAAGAATTGACCTTTCCTCCCTCTTCTCTGTCCCTCCATCATTGATTAACTTCACACACATTTCACTCTGCTTTTATTATGTTTCAACTGCTGCTTACTCTTCCCCCCCTTCCATGAAGAGACAAGGTCTGATTCACAGCTGTATCAGCAGTGCAACCCGCTGTAACTAGTTAATCCAGGGTTCATACATCCACGGGAAAAAAAACCTGGGAAAATCATGGGATTTAAGAATTGTAATTTGAAAAGTTGTATTTCACAGGCCTGGGAAGGTTTTTTTGAAAAATAAATAAAGCTAAAAAATCATGGAAGTTTTCTTCCCAGTGGTTCACATTAATTTACTCAGCCTTAATGTAGAACAGATCCACACTGGTCTATTTTCACATGGCAGTAACAATAATTGATAGTGCCTGAAACTTGCCTGGAAAATGTTGAAACGTAATGGAAATTCATCGGTAGATATGTTTACCAACGTGGACAATTTTGTTTTTGGCGTGAATAAAAATGAGAACAACCGAAAATATACACAGCTACTTTTACAGTTGCGTAATATCAGCTTCCACCTATAGGATGGTGGGACAGTCTTAAAACAGAGGACATGCGAAAAACTTGAAATGCTTAAAAACATGAGCACAGGCAGCCCAAATACATCCTATAGTCTGGATGTGGAGCTGAGGTGACAGGGAAAGAAAGAGTGAGCACAACAGATTTAGAAGCTCACTTGTAAAACAGAAGGGTAATTTAATGGTTTAATGTGTTTGAACACATCATGAACTAGAGGGGAACTGGACACCTCACTTAATATAAAAATGAAAATAGATCTGCCCCAGCATTTAATGAGTCCTTGGCTCGTGCTCCACCACTGCACCAACTTTTTTCAGAATTGCACTAACAGACGCGACACATTTGCTTAGATGAGGTGCTACAAGTGTGGATGACTTCCTGTCTTTTCGATTTTAGGTGAGATGTGTAATAGTCCATGGAAATGAGTTAAATGCATGTTAAAATGCACGTGTTCATGTTTCCATGCCGAACAATAAAACTTACTATCAAAACCACATTTATCTTCGATAAATGTTTGCCATGATATATCAGATTTTTTATTTTTTTTATTTATTTTGCATTTTCCAAAAACTCAACACTGGCTTTTATACAAGTTCAATTCAATTGCCAGGCACTGCAGAAATGTCAAAATTCCTCCCTCTCATCTCTCTCCCTCCTACTCCTCCTCCTCCTCCCCTCAGTTTGTCATCCGCCTCCCGCGTGGCCCTCTGCTAGACTTCTACTCCAAACGCAGCTGAGGGGTGGGGGGGGCACTTGGACCCCGTGGAAATATCCCACACAGGTGCGAGTGTGACACCCGCGGAGACTGCACCCAGTCACCTTCCCATCAACCTCTTCTAGCTTTCTCTTCTCCTCCTCTTCCTCCTTCGCCTCCTCTGCTACGACATCACTGTAGTATTCTTCATTTCTCATCTTCTACTCCCCACAAGAAGCTGCCTTTTTTTTTTTCTTTCCTGCAGCCTGTGGAACAAGACCATCACCCTCTCTGACCACCCCTCCCCCCCACCACCACCACACCACTACAATTCAATTAATCCAGCCACAAACAGACTTACTCTCCAGAGACTGGTTAGAACTGGAAATGAACTGATCCTTTCATGTCTGTTGGGACTCTATAAATACTCAACAGCGGACTTTTATCTGGGAGGTTTTTAAAGTCAGCCCGTATCACTTTGAGCCTGCTTTTATACACGTTTTGAGGTAAATTTATATTGTCTTCAGTAAGCCGATCACTGTGGTGTGATTTTTACAATATATACTTGTTCCTGAATGCACATGAAGTAAACATGAGAAATCAGTAATTGCATCTGGTTACTGGAAAAAAAAAGAATCATTATTCCTTCATCGCAGTCGATTATTTCTGTGATATTGGAACCCTTGAGGCAGCTTCATTAAGAATAAAACACAACAGCCTCTTTGTCCTTCACAAGTGTTTGGAAAGGCAGTGATGTAGCAACTGCAAGAGACTTCTGTTGCATGACTTTTTAACCAAAGAATAAAAGGTATTCCATATAACACCTCATATCTTTGTTTGTTCATTTGAGGGATTGTGGATTGTATCAGTGAAAGATCAGAAACTGTTCATGGCAGCCTGTCAGAAGCATGTGATTTTTTATTTTTTTCTGTTGAAAGAAAAATGAAACGGAAAATATTCCTTTCCATTTTGATGCATACAGACTTATATTCACGGCTGAAATATGCAGCTAAACCTGTGTTCAGTATCCATATTATTTGGATTTTAGTCTGTGGAAATGGGTTGATAGACGATTGTGGCCATGAGGAAGTGTCTGCAACTATGATTTGTTAAAATGTGGGATTGTAATTTATACTTCTTTCATCTAATCTAAGATTTAAAAAAATCCAATGCTCATAGATCTGCAGTACCTCATAAAATGGATACTGTTTATCTACCATTTGCATAGTAATACATTTTTAAAGGAACACGCCAACATTTACTCCTCTCTCCTCTGTGCTGTATTAGAGAGCTGTGACCAGCTGACCGCTTGTTAGCTTAGCACAATGAATGGTAGTAGATGGTAAGTGTTAGCATACTAATCAAAAGTCACCAAAAAAACTTTTTTTCCAAAATGGTCTTTGTATTTATTATTACTAGGGTTATACATGAGATTTGATACAGAATACCCATCAATTCAGGAGATATTTTTATTTTACAACCGTACACAGTCAGAACTACTTTCTAGTCTTGGCGAAGTGATTTGACACAACACCTCATAAGGCCTGTTGTAACTTCTTCTACTTATCGTATCTTTGTAAGAGAGGATGATTAGCATTTACCTCTGAACAAACCAAGATCCTGAACCTTAACTGTTTGAACCAAAATACACAGAGGGGGAACTACAGGTCTTGGAAGGAAAACCAAAATTAATTAAAGCAGTCATCTGGTTTCTGTCAGTAGCAGCTGCCTAGCTTACACACAGAGGGGATCTAAGTAAACATCCCTCCATCCATGTTCTATACCGCTTATACATTAAGGGTAGCAGGGAGGCTTGAGCCTATCCGGAGGCGAGGTTCACCCTGCACGGGTCGCCAGTCTGCCGCAGGGCCAGCAATTAGGGGTTCGGTATCTTGCTCAAGGACACTTCAGCATCATCACTGGGGGAAGTGAGTGCCGTACTGCCCTGGTAAATGAACATATTTCCCCAAAAGTTGGTGTGTTCCTTTAACTCATGCATACGTAAAGTATTTCTCAATGTAAATACATATTTCTGTATTTACCATGTGAGAGGGAAATCCTTCCCGGTCCCATGATCACACCATGTTATGTCTCTTTATAGAGCGTGTGTGTTAGTTCACCGCACGGCGGTTCAGAGACGAAGTCTGCACACGAGGAATCCATCAGCAACTCGGACTTGTCACACACACCCAGTGCCACCATGAGCCACACGCTTGAGCCCGATAATGTTGAGGAACAGTCATGTGACAAGGAAGAGGTTGTAGTTTTTGAGAGTTCCTTGGTGCCTGTCGTGGAGGTGGAGATGGCTCAGCTGCCACCTTCCCTCGACCTCTCTGGTAAAGCTTTAGGTGAGAGGCGGAAGGAAGAAGGATGGTATCCTGGAGTGTGTTCTGGGGGGATAGTCGGATCCTCTCCTGCCTCCTATTACAGGAGTGATGGACCACAGGTCATACGCTGCTTCCAGGTAGCCTTCCGACTCTCTTGGGGCGATGATGGTTCTCTCTCTCTTTCTCATCTTGGGCAATTTCAATGCCGCCACACTTGCTCACTCCTTTGCAGCACTGTTACAAGTTTATGAATCTGTGATGATGATTTATAGAAGTGAAATATATGATTAAATCCAACTGGCTGTGCTGCAGAGGTGTTGCACGGTGGTGTGCTGACTTTTCAGATATGGTGATGGGTCACTATGATTCTCTACACATCAACTTTCTTCTCTCGTCCAATAATTTTCGGGCTTCCTTCTGTAATTATTGGCGGTGTAAAGGAAAGTCGCAGCGGTTGTTGTTCATAAAAAAATCATAAATGAAAAGTCATTCAAAGGGCTGCTGCAGTGGGAATCAATCCTCTCTGGGAATGGCTTGGAAGGGTAATGCATGCTGGGAAGTAAACTGGTTGCCATGGCGTGCGAGGTGTCTGGTTCAACAGCCACTCATGGGGCTATGCTCCCATCCACAGCCCCCTCTGGTGCAGACCCAGACAATCACCATCACAGCTGCCTCCAACTCCTCACCCACTGGCATCACCACCACAGAGGTCCCTATCGTCCCAACCAAGACCTTCACCTATGAGTCTTCAAAGGTAGGGGGGGCCCCAGATCACCAGCACCAGACAGCACGCAGGCAGGTCCAGGAGGACCAGGCCATGGGGTCTCTAGCATGAGTGTAAAAAAGCGCTGTACCTTCCCTGCTTAAGGCCTCAGGTCACATGACCTGAAATAATAGTTCTTTTTTTTTTTGTTATTTATTTTTGTGGGTGGGGTGTGTGTGTTTGCAGATTACAGTTGATGGAACAGATGAAGACAAGGATGTCACAACTGTGTCCAGCTCCAACACCTCAGAGACCACCAGTGGCACCACAGTCACCACCACTCACATCTCAAAGGTCAACACCAGTTTCATTCTTTTTCTTGAAATTATTATTCTCTCTATTTATGTCTTTAGCTCCAAATAATGTTTTTTGTTCCCGCTACCAGGTTGTGAAAAGTGGCTCCTCGGAGACTCGTGTTGAGAAGAGAATTGTCATAACTGCAGACACAGACATCGAACAAGAAAAGGTACAAAGACACAAAACCAGACTGGACGAGTTACTGAAGTGATGGCACAACATTTTGGGAAATGAATATTTAGACGAGTGTAGAACCTGAACAGTTCCCTGGCCTGTTACAGATATCGAGGAATAAAACATTCTGATAATAATGCACCAGCAAAACTAATGATGTTCTCTCTATTAAACCACCTCAGCAGGGAACATGTATTGTTAGAGGATGTTAGTATCACCATGTTCCTCCATTGTCTGCCTTTGTCTCTGTCCCGCTCTCCTGCTCTCTTTCCCCCCAACTGGTCAAAGCAGAAGGCCGTCCCCATTGAGCCTGGATCTGCTCGACGTTCCTGCCTGTTAAAAGGAAGGTTTTCGTCGCTGCCGTTGCAGGATGTGCTTGCTGATGGAGAATTGTTGGGTGTAGATTCATTGAAGGAGTGTGGTTCCGGACCTGCTCTACCTGTAAAGTGTCATGAGATAACTTTGGTTGTGATGTGGCACCTAACAGATAAAACTGACTTGACTTGACTTGTTCTCTCTTGACCAAAATCCTTTGGAACACTGGACTTTGGAAGATTGCCAAACAAAAGATCTGTGGCAAACAACATATATTGTGCATGCTAATCTTCTCAAAAAACACCACTTTGGTGATTTTTAAGGCGTAAAAGCGATTTTTAAAAGCACAAAGCTATCGCTACGCTATGCTCAAACTACACAACAGACACAAATTCAGCGTCACAGCAACTGGCTTTGTGCTTCCGCCGCTATTGGCGTGATGATGTTGGTAGTCTTGCTTAACAACTACTATTTGAAGACGCATAAATGCACCCAGTGTGGTATTTACTCATCTTTTTCATACCATTGAACAACACGTGACGTAATGATTTTTTTCCCCAGGGATTTAACCAAAAACCCAGTGACTCTGAGATGAGGGAACTGGACGTTGAACCACTTCCTTCTAGGTTTTAGGAATCACTCAAATCTTTTATCAAGTTAGCTGCAGCTTCGCAACCATTATTTCAACAGACTCTTCTTTACCTAACAGGGATTTTTCTAAGATGTCCTTTAAGAACAAATGAAATCAAGGAAATATGAATGTTCATATGCTGACTAAAACAAAACCATATAATTTGTGTTTTGCAGGAGAAAGCTGGCGGAGCATCGGCATTGTAACCGAATCACCACGCACAATTTACAATTAAACCTCCCCGACTGGACGCCTCTCATTTACCTTCAAGATTGCGGCACTCGACACACATCGAGCGGCTCTTGATCTGCACGCACACACACACACACACACACACACACACACACGCACGCACACACATGCACACACGCACATGCCCTAAAAAACATCTCATTACCTGAAGTTACAAGTAGAGGAATCTTTGTAGATCGTGTTTGTTTTCCTTGTTTTTCAGTTGAGCTGTTGGTTGTAGTTAGCGGAGGGCTGCACAGTGCTCAGATAATTCTCTCACCTGCTGTTGTTTGAAAACCTTAGCGAATACAATTTAATTGTTTTTGTTTTTGTTTTTTTAAAAGAGAGAATTTCAGTTGCTTTTAAATGCTTTTATTTTCCTAGTGGTTTTTACTCTTTTTTTTTTTTTCAAACAAATGCACTGTTTGTCGTAGTTTAGACGCCATCATCAGCATTTATTCCCTTGGTGCTGCTAGGGAAACGTTAAGACTACATTCAAGGGAAGTGTTTTATCTTTGTTTACGTGCATATTTAATTCAGGAGAGACATTTAATGGAATCAAATACCTCAAATCAATATGTGATCAAAGAAAATCAAATTTGGACAGCTGTTTGGTTTTGTTCACTGCTCAGGTACAATAATTTCTGTCCCGACTAACCACAAACACATAGCCTACGTATTATTGTAAAGTTTGAATTAAAAATTGATCTATTTTGAAATATTTCTCTATTTTATAGATTTAATGCTTTTATAGTATTTGTACAAATTGAGGTTTTTAAGTTATTCATATCCTCATGCTCATGAAATTGTGTTGTTTACTCAATTCAGAGGTCTCTGTGGAGGACCTCCCCACCTGTCTTGCCTGACACCCTGAATCATTCTTATTCGTTTCCTCTTGTAGTCCACCAAGTAAACCGGCCCTTCCACTATGTAGGCTTGACCACGGAGTGCTTCCCTCAGCCATATGTTCTCGTTCGCTAGCGTAGAATTGCTTTTGAATATATATATATTTGGTTGATAAAAGTTTTACAAGCTTTGGTCTGTTTATCTCAGGTTTTGATATTCTTTGTAAGACTACAGACCTCGATATGAATGTATGAGGAATGTCCGTATATTTATATCCATCCCTACTTAAATGTACGTTTATGTTCAGCCAAGTGAGGTCAATAAATATAAAAGCTGATCTGTCACAGTAACCATGAGTTGATGAGGTGAAGGCAGCTGTCCCAGTATATGTGGCTTTTCTCTCATAGGAGCACAATTTGTCTTTTTTACATGTTCTACTATACAGTAATTTATTTGTAAAGTAGGAACTGTTTTAATGTGATTTGATGTTCTGTGATGTTTCAACAAATGCTGGTTTCCAGGCTTCCAGTAGGAGATGTCACCATGTGAATACTGCATTCATTATCAACAAAGTTTGTAAAGCCTTTTTATCACGTTGTGGAAGTAGATCGCTCTCACTCGCTGTTTCTTGTACTTTTTTCCATAGAAGAGAAAAATCCTTGAAACATATGAATCCCCTTTTAGAGATCATGTTTGTTAGCAGATGTTTTTATCTCCAAATAAAAAGAAACCATTGGTATTGTAGCGACATGGACAACAACCCTCTCCTGGAGGAAAATGTAGAATTTCACAAAGAAAAATAGTTTTAGACGATGGAAAATATTGTTGCTTTGTGACTTATCCCTGTCTTTTTATGAAAAAAAAAATAAAATACGCATTATTCTGCATGAAAGCGGGCTGTGTATAATTTGAACCACATACAGTATGAATGTAACTTGGTAAGAGATAAGTATTTATTTCCTTCTTGTATTCTATTCTGCATGTTCAGTAAGATAATTGAGCACACCAGCGGGCAGAACATTGAGCTCAAAACCTAGAAATACCACTGTAGACAACCAAAATCTTCCCATTCATCCTTAAGTCCCAGTGGATGTTTGAATAATTGGTCAACATATGGCTGGACAACCTGAAAATGTAATACTACTGGTAGGTACCGAGGCAGTTTCCTGTTATATTAAGCTTATTTTTTGCATTTTGGGTTTTTAAGTAAATTCTATCAAGTCAAAGCTTCACGTGCCATTTCCTCTGTGACTGACAGACCAGAGGTGAAGGGCGAGAATTTCAAAGGTCACACAATTTGTTTCACGTAAAGGTTAAGAAAAGTCTGTCTTAATGATAGGAAGTATCTTGGGCAATAGCTAAAATGGCCTGTCTGGAGCCTGTCCCACTATGGAGAGCGTGTTTAGCAAACGCTGTTGAATATCACTGCGTATGTAAGAATCTGAAGATATTAAGTAACAGCTAACAAATTTTGCAACACCCCTGTCAGGATACAACAAGTCCCCCTGGTTGTCAGCTTCCTCTGTGTTCGGTTGTCAGCCTGCTAACACTTTGTCTCATCTGAGGAGTGAAATAGATAGTGACACACCCTCTCACTCAGACTTGTCAGCGGAGCTGAGACGATGACTAGCTATAAACAGCGTTAGTTGCGTCTTATGTAAGATCTTAAAATGATTACTTCGGACAATGACGGAAACAAGCAGTTAAATTTAGAACTGGCCCGTGCAAATCTGACTAAACTGCTGATGTTTGATTTCAATTTTGTCCTTCCAGAAAGCGCAATGAGTCAGATGAACTTCTGCTGCTTCACTGGTGCAGTTTAGTGAAAAACCACAGAGGGAAGTGGTTGTAAGCATACGCTCTGATAATTATTAACCACCGGAACAAGCGTGACTTTTGAAACTCAGGGAATCACCATCAGAGGAATGCCATTTCTGCAATTTAGAAAATCCACCTGTGCTCTAGTGAACCAGAGCAGTGACCAAACTAAAAATCACTGAGCTTAACTTGAGAGTGCAATTCTTTGAAGAAGTTGCAGCATGAATGTTCAAAGCTTGACAGCTGGATTAGCTGACACCCGACCGCAACTGCTGGGATGAAAAGTTAGAAATGCCAGTAATGTATGAAAGCTTTGCAGTAGTTGGAGTTGTGGGAAAGAATCTTGTTAGAATACGAGGGATGAAAAAGTTTAATCAATCTTAAAATTCAAGTAGATGTGGAACATTGGAGGGCTTGAAGGGAGTTCCTGGCTGAGAAAATGAATGATTGGGCCAAATAATGACCTAGAAATACTGCATGACTGCTGTTCACTGTGACCTTTGACCACCCAAATCTCATCCTAGAGTCCCATCCACCCATCACGCGTGTCCTGTTAAGGGTCACCAGGGGGCAGCCTATCCCAGCAGTCCTCAGGCGAGTGGTGGGGTTCACCCTGGACAGGTCACCAGTCCATCACGGGACCAACACATAGAGACAGACAACCATTCACACTCACAGTCACACCTACGGTCAATTTAGAGTATCGATCAGCCTCATCCCCTCTTGATGTCTTTGGACTGTGGGAGGAAGCTGGAGTACCAGAGAGAACCCACACAGGAACAGGGACAACATGGAGACTCCACACAGAAAGATCCCGTGTTGGAGCAGGGCTTGAACTCGGAAACTTCTTGCTGTGAGGCGACAGTGCTGACCACTGCACCACCGCTCCACCCTCCTACAGTCCCATTACTTTCAAATTTGAAAAAAAAAAAAAAAAATCTCTCAAAGTGTTCCTGACAGGTTAGGTGACCTTGACCTTTGAATGCTCTGGAACAAGGCTCTTAACTCAAAATGGGCTTGTTCAAACGCCAAGAACCTCTTGAATGCACCAATTTAGTTTATATTAAGATTAGAAATGGGGGCGATATGGTGAGTTAGGAAAGAGTTTAGCTCGCATCCTGAAAACCCTGCTCTCACGTAACAGGGGAGGCAGCGAGGCTTCCTCCCTACACTTGTAGAGTCCCTGAGCAAAACCTGTGACACTCACAGCATAGACGGGTATACTGTCGGAATAAGGAAGTTTACTGTTTTTTGCCCAAAATTATGTTTTTAGAGTGTAATTTTTGGCCCTGAGGATGACTTTGGTGAAAGTCCATCAGAGGGTCCCTCACTGGAACTGGTTTTAACTGGAATCAGAGACCATCTTGTGACAGAATGACACACTGCAAAAAAGCCAACTTGTATTTTTTGGCCTAAAATAATGATTTTAGCTGCCAACTCTTATTTACTTGTTGTGAAATGCGGGAAAGCCAACTTTCCGAGTTGGCACTTGAAGTCACATTGTGGCTGCTGCCTCGAGCTGGAGTACACGCAGGTAAGTTTGAACCAACTTTCAATTAAACGAAGTTAAATTATACTGCAGTTTTATTGAGTTTTGTTGTGTGGTATGTTGTACGAAGGCGGCATACACATTTTCAATATTTGAACACAAACAGTTTTTAGCTAAAGCTATCGACCAGCTGACGCTAACGGCGCTGCATCAGTTAGCCGCTAGCTTGTTTGGGCAAATCCCATGCTAATTCATGTGTGCTAACTTGCTCCAGCTGAAAGTGGAGCCGTGCGGGTATCAGTGCTCACTCGGAATTGTGGTCGCAATATTTGTTGACATTCCATGTCATCTTTCTAAAGAAGTGGCGGAGTAACTAACATTTTGTGGTCATAACACTCAAGCCCCGTGTCCGCTCCGGGACCGCAGCGAGCACTGGGCAGGTTGGTTTGCAAGTAGAGAGGTAAAAGTAAAAAAGAAAAGTTTATGGCAACAAACTTCGATACAATTTTAAGTTGGACAAATACACTAAAAATATTAAGTTTTGTTTTTGAGTTTGCTCAACTCTGATTAATGATTTTTGTGACAAAAATCAGAGAATTTTATCGTAGTCTGTTGCTGTAAAATTTAAAGTTCTCACAATTTTTTTTCTTTATTTCTTTCTTTTTTAATTAAAAAAAAAAAATTTATACAGCGGACAGCCAGGTCACCATGTTGACGCTGAACATACGCCAGTCATTTCTACAAGTGTAAAATGTTGCATAGCCCATTTTAGGAAGAAGTGAAATCATTATAAAAACTGTGCTTTATTGATGTGCTGATGAATGTGACTTCTACAGATAATTCACAGCTTGAATTTGTTTTGTGTTAGTACACTAAAAAATAATTCCGTGTACATGTCACTTGTCATCAGGTTAAAGGCGTTAAAATAACATTTGAGTAAGTCATGTTTACAAAGCATATAATTGGAACATCTATCATCATCTTTCCTTCAGAGAAATGACACGCTGGATATGTTTCCGAAATATGACTGTTCTGGTTAGACTGGAAAGATTCTTCAGGGCAGGTCTGAAAAGGTTTTGCGACTGGGTGGTCCGACATCTTTCTGCTCCGGCTCCTTCCCTTTGCCCTCAAACATCAGGATCCTTCAGCAAAGACATAAACAAATCAATAAATGCAATTAGAATCTTTTTATGTATAATTTGAGTGTCCATCCATTAACGCTGTCCTATAGCTGGGCCGTGACATCCATCGTGTTTGTTTTTGTTATTTCGATTCAGTTTTCAGGGTTTGTTTCCGATGCTCAGCTGAAATTTTATTGGGTTCTTCTCCATATGAGCTGCCCCTCTTGTCCTCTCACCTGCATCTCTTTCCATATTTTAGACTCTTTCAACCTTATACAGTCTTTTAAAGGAGCCCCTCATTGTGAAGGCCACACCGCGGATTCAGTTCATGGCTGACATGTCGATATCTGATCATGAAGAACTTGTTTTTGTCCTTCCTGTCCGCTTCTTTGAAACTTCTTAATGCCAGTTCTGCATCTAAGTTCAGTTATTGTCAACTCAGTTACTTTTTGTTTTAATTCATCACAATTTCCCCCAACCCAGATGCTACATTCGGGGATCAATTCCTGTCCATCCAACCTTGAGAAGAATCCACTATTTAAATAGAGAGAACAGGAACATAATGGAAAATCTGCATTTATTGGCAAAGTTACAAAGACCTGAACAATCAGGGAGGTCTTAAGTCATTAAAGGACTGTGTTGTGCTGTACTGTTGCTTTTTATATTGGACTGTTTCAGTTTCTGTTTGTATGTCACTTTTTTTTTTTTAATCGAGGCAATTTTATCGTGTTGTGCTGGCTGTTTTTAGCACTTTGTAAGTTGGTTAAGAAAAGCAATACATAAATAAAGATGGAATATTGTTATGATGAGGATGTACGGTCTGTCATAACTTACAGTTTTAGGATTGCATTTCTTTTCCCCAGCATCATATTCAGGAAGTCGGTGTAGTTGATGGTTTCTTTAGACGTCCCCCCAACCACTTCTGACATCATTTTTTTCAGCTCTAAGTGAGTCTTGGCCAATCCGAGTTTCTCCAGCATTCGTTTTAACCCCATCATGTCTGAAACATTGATGAAGAGATCAAATAATTGGTTTTCAAACATCTTTGGTAGGTAAACTGTTCCTCAGCTGTTCAGTTTTACCAATATCTCCCTTGTCGTTGAGATCAAACTCCATGTATTTTTCTGTAAAGAAAGAAGTTTTTAATCACCGCACAAACTGATGAATTGGTGTGATATACTTTGAGTGATGAGCTGTAAAAGTCTCACTTCTAAAGACCTCAAGCTTTGAGGCCAGGTCTTCCTCCTCTGCATACTGAGGATCTGATAGAAAGGCCTGAAGGAGCAATAAGTAAATAATCAAATTAATCAAATGTATAGTATTTCATAATGTTTCCTGTATAACTAATCATCATTCATCAGATCAACTCGCCTCATTGATAGACCTCAACTTCTCTTCCTGTTGAGCTTTTAGAATACCGTAGGCTTTACCACCTGTGAGCAACAAACACACAAGTGTCTTACAAATCACACGTAATTCTGAATGATTACTTGAGAGTTGAAGGACTAAACAACCCACCTTGAGCAGTGCTGTCCATCTCTGTGCTCAGAGCTGAAAGACTGAAAGCTAAACTGAGTTTACAGGGTCACTTCTGTAAATGAAGCCACAAGAGGAAGTGGAATGACTGTTTCTCTCAGCATTAATACAGTTCCTGTGTAGTATTTAAGGCTGCAAAATACTTGGGTCAGATCAGTGACACTGACGCTTCATTTCACAGAACAAGACAGGAAGAAGCATCCAGCCAGACATGACGCTTCAGGATGGTTCTCATGTTTTTAATCTGGTGTAGAAAAGTGATGTATTACCACAAGTTTAAAAAAATAGAGATTTGAAAGCAACTTTGTGTTTTGAAGTGATTTATTAGACATACTTATGTAATATATAATATTATTTATCCAAAGTCTTACAGAGCAAGTAAGATGTCTTCATTTGTACTCGCTGCAGTGTTTTCTTCTTGCCAGAAGATGGTGCTGTTAGTCCCATAATGATGGAGCGTTTGATTTGGCAGGTAGTTTCCTGTAGAGTTGTGACTGTGAGGTTGAAACCAAACAGTCTTTAAGCGTTTATGGGTCGACTCGGTAACAATGTGTAGAAAATGCTAAATAATTATACTCAAGCTCATTTTAGTCCTGAAAGTAGGTTATAAAATATGCTGCTGAGAAGTTATATGAACATGATTTTTTCTTCTATTTTGTTGCTGATAATAATGTTTTGTTCTTCATTTTCTTTGTTTATATTGGTATCAATCAAAGTTATGTTCGTGTGTGTGTGTGTGTGTGTGTGTGTGTGTGTGTGTGTGTGTGTGTGTGTGTGTGTGTGTAATTACATCAAATGTGAAGTATACCAGCCTAGTTCACAGCCTGTAATAAATCATAGAAACTGACAGGAGGTGCCCCTTCTTGTCTCGGTGAGCGCAGCTCATCGTTTTCTCCGTCTTCAATGACCTCATAAATATGAGTCTGCAGGGAGAAGAGATACACATCACATTCACTCACTATATCTAAAGTCTTGGGCTATCAATTTTTATTTCACAATTGTTTTTGTACCAGTTCTGTTCTTGAGGGTTCAGTTCCTGCCAACAGAAAGTCACACGTCAGTCTCTCTGAAGAAATGTTAATGTAATGATTCTGGTTGGTTGTGGTTCCTCATGTTAACTACCTGTATTCATGCTGTGCTTCCTCTTCTTCTTCTCTTTTCTCATGTACATGTAAAGTATTATAGCAGCTGCACTTGTCAGGAGGCAGATAGGAAGTGCTAACCATGCCAGCGCTTCCGTAGCTGTGGACAACCAGTTTACTCAGCAGTGAGGATGAATCTGTCATCCAGGCAATGATAGCATGATGCATACTTACAGTTTCCAGAGCGCCAGGCCTTTGACACCATCACAGCGCCTTCTCTCATCACAGAGCAGATTATTAGTTCTGGTCTCACTGGAGGAACTGGGATAAATAGCTTAGTTGTTAAGGTGTTACTGGAATTCGTGAAGTCGCCTTGCCAGTCAGGCTCTGTGTCTCCACGCCACGTTAAATTGAAATCCTTCTCACATACTTGAGCACAGGTGAGCACACAAGTCAAGGTGAGATTAACTCCTCCTGGACCGTATGTGGAAGTAACTGAGGACACAAAGAAGATGTGTTTCAGAGGAGGGGCTCCTATGTCAGGCTCCACCCATTTAAAAAAAAATGAAATGTCTGATCTCTATCTATTTTATTCAAATCTAATAATCTATTTAACATGTTTTAGTGAAATTCAACAACACTGCTCATTGTTGTACAGGTCGGAGCCCTGGAAGTTAGTTAATAAAATCAAAACTACCTGCTTCTTTAAAATTGATACATTTAAAAATTCTTATAGGTCTAATAATAAATTATTTTGATATTTTCTTAAATGTTACATTGCATGAATATACCCTTTCCTTTGTGTTTTTATTTAAAAAAAAAAAAAAAAGCAGCCCACCCATGGACCCCAGCCCAGTGATTGAGAACCACACTCTGACCACTGGAGCAGAAATAGATTCCTCACCATCAAGGGTGTGCAGATAGATGTTGTTCAACACTCTCTTTTCTCCCGAGGACTGCAAACACTGATAGTTGTTGGAATTAGAAGCTCTGACTTTGCTCATCACCAGTGAAGAGTCTTTATTCACTCGGAACGTATCATCTGTTAGTGACCTTCCATTGACCAACCACTGCACGCCATGATCCGAAGAGGAAGGGTTTCTACATGACAGTGCAGGAGACTCACCCAGAGCAGCAAACACTTCCTCAATGCCATCTGGGGGGAAGGCAGATAATAGTATCACACTTTCAACATCTTTTTGTAGTACTTGCAGTAATTTGTAGGTTTTTTTTCACCTTTTAGTGTGGTCAGGTAACTGACGGTGGCTTTAACCTCCTCATTTTGAGTTAAATGACATTTCCACATTCTGTGATGGTCTGTCCGCTTTGTCCTGATGGTCAGTTTAGAGAAGCAGTGAGATGGATTGTTAATGTGAAATCTCTCTCCACTTATTGGAGAATCATCCTCAGCACTCCACTTGATACCAATGTCTCTGTCAGTACAAGAGGTGTATCCTTTATATGTGTCAAGGAAGCACTGAAGCTCAACTGTACCATCCATGGAAGAGGGGCTCTTGGTTACTGATGAATGAAAAAAATTCATGTTAGTGCTTTTGCTGAAGTCCTCACAAACAAATGTTATTCCCTCCTCCATCACTTGCAGGAGGACCATATATTTAGCTTAAAGTTTATGGAGACCATCTCTGCTAGGTGCCAAAAACATCTGTTTACAAACTCTAAAACTCATTATCTGAAATAATCCACATCTTCGTCATCTTATATTTACTTGTGAGTACTTGAAAGACAAAACTTTTTTGGTGTAAGTATTACTTTAACCGCTATTCATGAATGGTTGGAAGACACGCAGGTCACTTACATTTCAGAATCTTAATTGAAACATTTGAGTTAAATATTCCACTTTCACAGGTATAGAGTCGTGCATCGTCGTTTACCAGGTGGTGGATGCGCAGGGAACAGTCCCTCTGCAGGCTTCGCCTCTGGATGTTTGGATCTACCATCACTCCAGCCCTCACCACCTCGGTGACTAAACCAAACCCTCCAGCCATGTTCCAGTTAATAAGAAGGCAGGACTTTATAGAAGGTAAATCACAGGGTAAGATTACATCATCTCCTGGTAGGGCAATAATGACCGAATCACCTGGAAGTAAAGCGGGAGCAATCACATTTGAGAAGCGTTTTGTTTTTGTGTGTGTGTGTGTGTGTGTGTGTGTGTGGTTCTTCATCAGCTAGAAAAGCAATAGATATGTTGTTGCATTTATCATACCTTAAAAATACAATCTCAGTTTCTTTACTTACTGGATGGATGAAATCCAACAGCTGCTTGAGTCAGAGAAATGACACAAACTCCTAACAGTGTGAAGGACGCCATTCTTCTTCCAACATGTGCTTATGCTGTTTGTTGTGTAATCGGAAAAAAAAATCAGGAAATGATATTGCAGCAACTCATTCTTGACTAGCCCATAACAGCTCTGCACTGCTCACTTCATGTGACACTGTGAAGGTCTAAATACATGTCCTTTATTTAGTGTTTTTATGGAATATTTTTCTCTGGTTCAATAGATGTAGTAAGTCTATTAAAGTCATGGCGAGATTATAGACTTGAAGTCTTTTTTTTTTGTGTGTGTGTGTATGGTAATTTTTCCCCTTGAACTCACCACTCGTTGAGCTTTTGAGTCTGACTGTCCGGAACTAAACAAATATTCTGGTTTAACAAAATGACTCCCCTCCAACTGGTCCTGCTCTCATCTCAAGATGCATTATGTTTATGTAGAGTTTCCTTTTTTGTGAGGAACAAAAATATCTTTTTCATAATTTGACCACGTGCCAGAGTGACATTTGAAGAACATCAGTCTGACAATGCAGGTGATGATTCAGGATGGCCACATCTTATGCCACATTACGTTTGTGTTCTCTTGCTTCGGATTTATTGACCAGTAATGTAATAAAGTACATTTTAAATTTATGTAAAAACTACATGTACTTTTGGCAGTGGGTCTGCTGTTAAAGATCAGTTTTAAGCTTCCAATGGAAAACATTTAGACACCCCTGACCTTCTGTAAGATTCTGAAGAAAAGAAACCTACTGTTAAACCTTTTTTTTTTTTTTAAACAAACTATGACAATTAAATGTAACTTAAAGCTTGAATAAGCTTCTAACTCACTGGTGAGTAAATCTGAGCAGACCTGTATATGTGTGGTAAACATGTAGGAGACAAATGGATTGGTTTATGTCCACTAGGTGGTGCTGCCACGTTAAGTGACTAAAAAGACCAGTTTTAGCTCATATTTTTGATTGACAGGTTCAGATGAACAAGGTGCGTTTGTTCAGACTTTCCTTCAAAGATGTGCTCAGTTTCTTGTTGTTTTCATGTGTAATGTTTCAGAATTAATACACGAATGACCACAGAAGAAACATTCACTCAAGATGTATTTAATAATGAACAAATACAAAATCACAAGTGCTCTATTTGTTAATAACCCACTGGAACAGTACTTAAGAAAGATGCACTGATTAGAAACATGCACGTGAGGTTCCGTCATGATTCCATATACATCGTTTCCCCTGTAGTTCAGGTGTTAGCCACGGGTCTTGGGCGCGCTATAACTTTGAAAGACTTGACCTTGAGCACAACACTAGCGACTCCTCTCAAGTCAGGCAGAGAGGCCTCATTCACCGGAGGGACGAACTGGAAATCTCTCAACAAGTAGGCAGTGAACAGAAAGAGCTCCATTTTGGCAATAGACTCCCCTAAGCAGAGTCGAGCCCCCCCTCCGAAAGGGATGAGGGATCGAGTGGAGCCTCCCCCTCCTTCCAGGAAGCGCTCTGAAAGAGAGAAAGCAGCCTCTTTATTTGAGGGCAACTGAGCTTAGTGACAGGAACGCACCTCAGTTAGAGATGTACCTGGTTTGAAGCTGTACGGGTCAGTCCACACTGCTGGGTCATGGTGGGCTCCGAACAAATTAGGAATGATGACCGTGTCCTTAGGGATGAAATAACCTGCAATACTACAAACAAACAGGGATTTAAATCAGCAAAATCAGTGCTGACCAGTCAGGTCATATTTTCCACATTGTAGCAACATGAAACAACTGCATCACATGTTTAAAAAAAAAAGTTTAAAAATTGCAATTTATGCTTCTTTATATCCAGTACTAAATAGGCAGTGTTGTACTTTTTCATTTTTCTTCATGTATGTGACACATATAGGTTATTAGTTACTGTGTAGATTATTATTATACAGTGTGTGTGTGTGTGTGTGTGTGTGTGTTTATAGATAAACATGTAATTTTGTATGAGTCATCATTCCTCCAGGCTCGCACCACTGACCTGCTGTCCCTGATGGCTCTGTGTGGCACTGCCAGCGGGGCGACCGGCCTGAGTCTCAGCACCTCGTTGATCAGAGCTCTCAGGACTGGAAGTCTGTGCCTGTCACCATACTTGGGGTATCGCCCCTCCAGTACTGTACACAGCTCCTCGTACACTCTAGTTTGCACCTAAAGCAGGAAAGAGGAGACTCTTTGATAGATATCAAAGTGTGAACATCAGTCATTTTTTTTCTGTGGGTGTGTTCTGCCTCAGGTCTGTGCAGGAGGAACGCTATGGTCCAGTTCAGCCAGGCTGCGGTGGTCTCTGTTCCCCCAATGAGAAGGTCCACAGTGGCCATGTGAACATGAGTGTCTGTTAGAAGCTGACAGCGTGAGGACATGTCATTCTCCAGTTATGGTTACAGTGGAATTGATATGGTCATGACCTGGTGTGAAACCAAATTACCGGTCCATGTTCTTTGTTGTGCTGTTTGTCCAGGCCCTGGAGGAAATAGCCTGTGATGGTGTCTTCTGTTTTCTGGTTCTCTGACTGCACAGGTAACACAGCAAGCTGTCATACATAAATATAACAGAAACTTTAATAGGATTTACTAAATACATTCTGTTTTGTTTTGCTTTTTTTACTTAAAGAACTGACATGTATTTACTTTATATTTTCCTAATTTAAACGTTTTCTTTTAACTAGATATATGGCCCACAAACGCCATCACTGATAAAACTCCTTGATACCATGTTCTGCTGGGGAAAATGTGTTGTGTTTTTTAAAAGAATAACAAACAGTCCTTGCCATTAATGTGTTTTTTTCTGACCTTGTAGCTGTTAAGGTGTTTCTGTATAATTTCATCTCTCCTGGCCACCTCTTTCCTGAGACGGGCAAATACAGGATTGGGGAATTTCTTTGAGAGAACAGATGACAAAATGTGTGAAGTCCCATTTTAAAAAATGCCTGTTAGTGTTTATATCCTGTGAATGTTTACCGACTCTGAGCAGCGGGAAAGAGTCCAGAGCAGAAATCCAAGAGGAGCCCCACAGACCAACGATCTCATTCAGACACTCGTGCAACTGCTGCAGCTCTGAGGAACTCTTGTCATACTAGAACAAATACAGGTTTAAGAGTTTCAAGCAATACTTCAACCAAAAAGTTGTTTTGCCCTTTAAGTAGTCACCAATAGGTGTCTTGAGCTTACAAAGATATTTCCGTGTCTCCTGTATTACATCTTCGTGGCTCCAGAATGCAGGAGGAGCCAACCATGTACATTTACGTCAAAGCTAACAGGGACTTACGGCTAACAGCAAAACTACCAAAAGTACCCATCCCAAGCACATCATTCGTTTTAGTCCACATAATCTCATCCATCCGTGGGCTCAGAAATCCACAAACACTTTGATTTGAGAGGAAGAAAATGTTTTGGTTTCAGCACTTTGCGATAATAGCGCAGCACTGGAAGTGTTATAGTTTGTTCCATTTTAGCTCGGATCAAAGTGTTTGTGGATTAATGAGCATACAGCTGGACAAAGGAAATGTGTATATTCCAAATTTTGCCCCCGAGATTTTATGAATGTACAGATGAGGTCAGTTTTGCTGTTCTGTATCTGTAGGGGATGCGAGTCGTCAGTCTCCATTAGGTTCAACCTAAATATATGTGGTTGGCTCTTTCAACATTCTGGAGTCACAAAGAAGTCATAGAGAAGAGGAAAAAAAACTTCTGTCTGAGCTCAAAGCATCTATTAGTGACTACTTGCAAGGCAAAAAAAAAGAAAAATTCAACAAGGCACTGAGCAGCGGTCTGCCACGATCGTACTGGTGGTGGACTTTAAGCCACAGAGGACACAAAGTGATCTGAGCAAGAAAAGACACATACCTGTTGCCCAAAAGCCAAATAAGTGATGACATTACTGGCTGCTACTGTGAAATCCTCGGAAAGGTCCACAGCCGAGCCGCGATAGTCAATCAAAACCTGAACAGCAGATGAATCATCAGCAACAACACTTAAAATCTACGGGTGCATAAATTAAAATGGGTTCTGCAGCAACGAGCATTAACTTACAGTTAATTAACAAACCAATTATTTTGTAGTTTTAGTAAATGGCTTGTTAACATTATACATGTGAATAAAGGCTAATATGTCGTTGATAGAGATGCTAATTAACACAAATACGATCACGTTCACAATCTGTTCATTCACAGAAATGTTAGGTGCTTGTTTAGATACCTTGAAATAAAAGTTGAGGTTCGTGATGTAACATCTTCATGGAGGAGTTTGTTTGTTCCTCCATCTTAATATAACGGAGATCATATATAGCCTAAGTTTTGACTTGTGTATGTTATGTAAGCTTTACTTAAACATTAATTGGACATTTAGCAGTACTTAACCATGTTTTAATGGTATTTGTTCCCTTTTTTAGTAAGTTAACTCAAAGAATACTAACAATGGCTCATTATCTATTAATTGATGTTAGTAGATTCTTTATGAAGGTTAAATATGCACAAGTTAATGACTAAGTTAACTTGAAAAGTGAATATTTACTATGCACATTTATTAGTTAAAAAATAGTTAATGCATGTTGCTGCAATTACTTTTACTACTCTTACTAAGGTCTGTTTGGCACCACTGACATTGCTTTCTGTATCTCTGTTATTACCAACTTCCTCTTGTGCTTCACAATCTGCTGTGGTCTGGTCCGTACCTTTCTCAGATGCAGCGCCTGTTTTTCAATCATATCATGCAGAGACTTTTGGCAGGAGCGCTGTAAAGCACTGTGGACCAGACGGCGATGCGCCTTCCATTTTTCAGTGTAGTCACCTAGAGAGATGGAGCACCCTCCTCCAGACACAAAATTTCCTAGTAGGGGTCAAAAACAAGCTGTAGGGTCAGGTAATCATTGATTTGTTCACGTTAAAGAGGTTTAACTGGTTCACCTGTGTATGATACTGGTCTCCCAGCAAAGTCAGACCACTTCTTCACCAGTGCTTCTCTTATGACCTCACAACTATTAAGAATCACCATGCCTGCAAAAACACACGACATATCTATGTGCACGCTGTGTTCTAATATAGAGGCGAGTCCTAATAGCACATAACAACACTCTGATTCACTTGTTCATCTCTGAGCTAAAGTAATTTAAGTCTATGAATCAAAGGAAGTGATTATTACGGGTGTTTCCGCATTTTAGCTGATAGATGTTTCCGTAGCTGCGAGCCAGATCGGTCAGATGAATTGGTAGATGATCATGTGTGAACTCCATCATGTTGCCTATGAGGAAGCGACTTGGAGGCCCTGGGAGAGAGGGAGGCGCAGAGGGGCGAAGACACTGATACAGATACCGCCAAAGACTAGGATGAGCTGCTAAATAAAAAAAATAGACACAAAGAGGGAATGATGACAAATAACTGATAAACATTTGAATAATTGGTTGCACAGCCAGCGTGGTGAAATAAATCCAAAGTTACCTGTGGAAATACTTCCATTGTGATGTCCTTGTATGTTTTTGTCTCTCTGACCAGACATGCAAATGCAACTCAGCAGCACCATCAGCAGCAGCACAGCCAGCAGTAAAGCTCCCACACCGATAGCTGATAGTTCTACTGCCATTATGTGTCTTGTTGCCCCACTTACAGAAAGCTGGACGCCAGACCGCTCACCATATTTATAGAGATCTAATCTGTCTGAGCAGATTGATGCGATGTTGTGTTTTCGGACTAACATCAAGGACGACTAAATATTTTTCCCTCGAGACGTGTGATAACAAGATGAACGTAGCAACAGATAACCACAGCGGTGACTTGGTGAAGGGCGTGATAACATGACACCGCAGCTGACATGACAGACAAATGTTTTATCTTGCTAAGAAAGAGAGGGAGGATTTTTTCTTTTAAATTGCAAAACATAACAAGTACACTTCAGAGCCACATTAGCCACATTTTATTCCAATGGAGCGAGACAGTGCATCTTTAATTACAGTAGTAGTGAGGTGGCATACCAGAGTCAAAACAAAACTGTGTTGAAATGGACGGGTCAGACAGAAAAGTAGAAAAGAATGCAAATAATAATAATAATTAAAAAAAAAAACATTTCTCCGCTCTGATGATATTTTTTCCTACAGAAATACAAAACTGAAACACACCCTGTTGATTTGAATCACACTGACATATCGATAGCTGTCATCGTTGCTCTCAAAACAACTGCTGGAAAATGACATGCAGCAACAATGGGATCCACTCGCTTCTGAGGGTTTGCGGGTTTGATGGCGCGTGGATACTGGTGGCCCTTAGCCGTGAGTTGCAGGAGAGAACCTGGACGGTCTGAACTTCATCTCAGTGAAGGGGATGGAGGAGTCTTTACCTTTCCAGTCTATCCACACCACTCCCTGCATCATAAGACAGAGAAGGGATTAAAGTGGGTGAGTGTGTCATATCCTAGAAGTAAATGCACTTCAGCTGAGATTAATTATACCTGATTATTACTGTTGATGCCATAAAGACCATTAAGGTTGGTCTTGTAGCAGTTTTTGTACCACCAGCCTCCCATGTAGGCTCTCGCGCAGTGGATCCCCAAAGAATCTGGGTCCTTATCCCGTGATGAGAATGGACGACCATTGTGGTACTTCATAGAGTCCCCTAGATGAGAAATACATGGCCACTAATTATTTACAGTTGGTATAAGATGCACTGTTTAAGCAGAACAACACTGAATTTCATTTCCCACCTGCTGTTCCGGTGTAGCCGGACAATGTGAGAGTGTAGTGCCGGTCTTCTGAATCGATGGAGAAGTTGGCGTAGTGAGCATATGCAGTATCATTTCCAGATCGCAAGTCCACTCTCAGGCTCACAGGGCCGATGCTGGTCAGGTTGTGCAGCATTTCATTTCCTAATGAGGGTAGAAAGAAAGATTGCAGTATAGACTGAATAATACTTGGTGAGGTCAGTATAGGTGAGGCCCAACTGTACCAAGCCAGAACTCGTCACTCAGATTTCCAAAGCCAGCCTTGTATTCACTCCAGGTTCGGTAGAAATCTGTCTTGCCATTCAGCCTCCTTTGGAAAACCTAGAAAATGTAACAGATTGCTGGTAACAGTCAAAACATATAAAGGCATTAATTCAGTGAATTGCATCATTCTGTCTCACCGTCCATCCACCTCCATCAGTCTCCATGTCACAGTAGACTCGAACTGCTTGTCCCTCTTTCCCCTGAGGGTAGATATCCACCTCTCCTGACTGAAGAGCTCCGTTCAGGAGCTCCTGAGAGCATTCGGTAGGGTACGGGAAACGCAGCTTCCCTTTGTAAGAGAAAAAACAGATTTCAATAACTAAAAAACAAATAGAGATAACATAACTTTGCCAATTTGAACTTTTTGCCCCCGGCACTCTCATTGTCAGTTCCCAATTAAAACTGCAAGCGGTGATGAGCAGACCTTCACACCCTTGCACATGCTGCAGTGTGCGGCCGTTCTGTAGAGTGAGAGGGATGTGAGACCAGGTAATATTTGGATTTTGCATGAAGGAGCAGACTTGAGTGTGAAGTGTGGTATAAAAATCACTTCCTTTTTCCACTAAGTGGCGCAAGAGAATATAAAGCACATGTTATGTTGCTGTACATCATGTGAAGACAATGCAGTGTCACTTCTGATGTAGATTTAATGATGTCCTTATATCTAGCTGACTACTTCAGCTTGTAGATGGCTTCAAGCCAGGACTTATGTCAAATGTATGCAGATCGGAAAATATCCAACCTTGTGGAGTCCAAATTATGAAAATCAACTGCATCACCATTTTAACATTGTTTCAGGAAAACTCTTAACAGTAACTAATAATCTAGTTCTTAAAGTGTCTGACCAAATTTTGGATCGATCTGCTCACTCGAATAGGAGGACAACATCTAAGTGTACAAAGCGAATTATTTCCTGTTGCCACTAGGTGGCGCTATGACTACTCTGCTCCAAAAATTTAGTGGCTTTTGCCTTTGGAGCACATTTCACTACTCTACCAAGTTTGGTGAAAATTGGCCACATAATTTTTGGGTAATCATACTGACAAACAAACAAACAAACAAACGAGCACCGCAGAACACATGACTTGAAGCGATTACCTGTGATGAATTCTGTGGTGACAAGTGATATATAGTGCCCATCTCGCTCGCCCTGCACCAGAACAGTATAACGTGACATGGGCAACAACCCTGTCAGCTTGTACTCCGTGACCGTGGGTTCCAGGATCACCTCCTAATGTGTGAATACATAAAAGTTCGTATCGTAAGCAGTTATATAAATGTTTGATGGCTCTTTGAAGTGACAAAGGAACATTGCTCACCCTTGTCTCCTCTCCTGCCGCCTGATAGATGATTCTGTAACTGTGATAAACAACAGTGAAAGTTTTCCACACGATCAGTGCTGAGCGGGCGCCCACCTCACTGGCTTTGAACACTGCGGGACAAAAAAATGCACACATATTCATAGTAAACTACTCAGTATTAGCTTTAAAATCCCTTTGAGAGAGGCAGAGAGGCTTGATTCCTCTGTGACTCACCATTGGCAGTAGTAAATGATGTTGAAATGGCTCTACTCTGGAGACTGTCCTTCTGGCTCAGGACCTTGACTGTATAGTGGGTGCCTCTCTGCAGGCCTTTCAGCTGGTGTTCCACTGAGTTTCCAGACAGCATCACTGTTACGGTCACATTAGGAGCTGCAACATGAAGGAGAACTCTTAGCTTTATCACTAGTGTATGATCATTGGTAATTACAGAAGGGTTCTGATGTAAGCACTCACTCTTGGAGGACTCATAGCTGATGATGAAGCGGTCTACCTTCCCCAGACTGGGTGTCCATTGCAGCACAGCTCTGGTATCAGTCACATTGATGGCTTGAAGATGTGTTGGAGGTGCAGGAACTGCAGTCGAATTCAGTGTTGTTTTTTTTTTGTTAATTTGACATTAAAAATTGTTGAAAGTGATAGAAAGCAAAACTAACAGTACCTGTGGTGATAGCGGATGTAAGAGCGTCACTATGAGCTCTTCCATGTGTAGAGGTTACAGTGACAAGGTAGGATGAAGCAGCAGTCAACTTGGACAAAACCACATGAGTCTGCTGGAAGTCAATGTTCACGGACCGGGCCTCCCCTTAAAAGATGAAAAACATGCACTTAGACTAACCACATGGACTGGGAGCCTTTTTATGATTCCAGCAGAGTAAAGCCAAGCTGTAAGGAGGCGGTTCTCAACAGACCTGTGACAGTGTTGGTGTATGTGACCCTGAAGCCTGTGTATGTGGTCTTTGGTTTTGACCAGGACACATTTAGAGAGGATTGTGTGACGTTGCTGAAAATCATATCTGTGGCTGGCTCAGGACCTGATGGGAGAAAGAAGGTTGACAGAAAATCCAAATCCATACTGTATGGCGTGCCTAAGGGATACGTTTTTTCAGCCCAACCCGGAAGTTAGCATTGCAATGGGTACCCTTGGTCAAAGCCGTATGAGATTTTTAAATATTGCCAAAAGTTATGCTGTGACAGACAAGTTTCTCTTCAATGTTTTGTTCAGCTAGATATTCTTCACAAATGAACAACATCTTTTATGGTATTTGGGGCCGTTAGGCTATGAAGTAAACCACAGATGGATGACTTAAAAGTCACTACAACCTCTTCCGTCCCTGCATCCCACTGTACTCTGACGTGAGGGGGAAAAAACCTCTGACACAGAGAAATGCGTGTCATAGCAGCTTTTGCACATTTTTTTTTTAAACTTTGTGTTAAGTGCATTAAGTCAGCTCTGTGAGTGCTGGAATTGTCAACTTCTGACTCTGGATGGAATCCAGACTGTCTTTGGCTTGGTATTGGGCTTTTAATGTTTGAGCCAACCTCCGCAGTAGACATTAATAGCCTTGAAAGAGTGGTACTTCCTGATGTATTTATGTCATACAGAAAACTGTTCAAATATCTCCGGCTCTCGTTAACAACAGACCTTATTTCAGACATTTCTGCCAAAACCCATTAAAAAATAACAAAATGAGACAGGATAAAAATGTTCAACAATGCAATGTTTGAGATTTAAGATTCACTCCTGCTCCACTTTGTGAATAAATATCAAAGTGGGTGAGAAGGAAGTTGAATGGATTCACTGATTAAGGAACGTTGTTCTACTTTAATTACCTGTAGTCGCAGAAACCCTGTGAATCTTGGATCGTCTCTCAGCAGAAGAACCATACAAGTACAGGACATAGCGTGTGTTTGCTCGAAGGTTACTGAACTCGACTGAGCGTACGCTGCCAGGGACGACCATGGTGATCCTCTTGGTCTCAGTTTTACCTCTTGATCCAGCAGCTTTACCGGAGGTTGAGTTAGTGCTCTCACTGTGGGTCTGGATCTCAGTTGTATTCTTAACTGAGGAGAATTCAAACTCCTCTTCAAACTCCTCTTGCTCGTCTTCGTCACCCTCTGCTCTGGGTTCTCTTCGGATCACGGTGAAGTTCCTGAACATCCCTTGTGGTGCCGACCATGTGACAGTGAAGCTGTAGGAAGAGATGTTCACAACCTTCACGGAACCTAATCCAGATCCACTTGTCCTTTTTGTAGAGCTGTGGCTGGTTGTTTTGTTCTGCAGAACCCGAGCCTCATTTGAAGTTGATAGGATGGTTGTGTTCACTATGTACTGACTTCTCTGTGTGACTTTCCCTTGTCCAGGCTGGTCAGCATCTAGGCTCCTGTCATCGGCAGTGAGAACATTTAGAGTGTCTACTTTGACCTTCTTCATGCGTTTGGAACCAGAGGACTGAGTACCGTTCTTTTCAGCCAAGGTTGATTGCTCCATGCTTTCCTTCCCTGATCGTGTTTTATTTGTTACCGTGACCTTGGTGAGAATAGTCACAATTCTACTTGTGCCGTTCACTTTCTTCGTGTCACTCACGGTTACATTAATTTGGGGTTCGTCTTTCAGCTGGTTAGTTTTGGGATATGATTTGCTTGCATTGGTCACCTTCTTAGAAGTGAGGACTGCGGTTTTGCCTTTACGGGCCTCCTCTTGCTTTCTTCCCACATGCCTCAACAAAACCTGACCAACGGTGGGGCGAGTTGTCCCTGTGGATGTTTTTATTGTTATTTTCCTGTCATCTACTTTTGCTTGTGTTTTAGCAACACCTGCTTTAGCATTAGTGGCTGTTTTGGATTTAGTGTCAGTCTCCTTGGTTTCAGACCCCCTGCTCTGGTCCTTCTTCTCAAATACCGTCTGCTGTACTTTGTTGGTTCTTTCCTGCATGCTTTCCCTGACAGTAGCGCCATCTTTGTGCACCTTCAGGGCCACTGTATCCACTGCCACCTTTACCTTCCCTTGTAAATGGAAGAGAGAAAGGACAACGGTACAGATGATTCATCTGGCAAATTTCAATTGTATCCCTCATGTCACCATGCGTACCAGTGTGTCACTTACTTTTACTGCAGTCAGCTCCTGGGGCACACTTACTGCAGTCTGGACCCTGGAATCCCTGTTGGCACACACATTTCCCCTTCTCACACTCGCCATTGCCACTACAATCATTTGGACAGTTTGCAGAACATGGACCTAAGCAGCAACAAAACACACAATTATTACATCTGTAAGCAGAATACTATCAAAATATATAGAGGGGAACAGTATGATTCTATAGGGTTGACGAATGAAACCGTACATTTATCTTTTAGCAAGGACATCTCTCTCTCCAGCCGGGTCACGCGTCCTTTCAATGCAACCATCTCAGCCTCGCAGCCTCCGCTGCAGCCAGCCGGCAACAAACTGATCTTGTGCGTCATCACCAGAGGAGTGCCTGGTTTCACGTTCAGCTCCTGCTCCTGGGTGATGCTTGATTCGCAGTCATTGGCAAGAACCACCTTGATTGGTTGAGTTGAGGCCCTATCTTTGTCAGCTGCGGAGGCCTTGGCTGTTGCAGTTTGAACTACGGTGGGTGCAGGCTTGTCTTTGGGGTTCCTCACATCCTTGGTGGAGGGAGATTTTACTACAACAGCCTGATTGACGGTGGCTGTGGGCTTGTTTTTGGCGGTTTTAGTGCCGCTGGTAGTAGCGGAGTCTGGGGATGTTGACTGAACATTCTGAGTTACGGAGGGGGCAGTCTTGTCTTTGGCAGTCTTCCCATCACTGATTGAAGGAGATTTCACTGAAGCAGTTTGATTGACTGAAGGTTGGAGTTTATCTTTGGTGGTTTTCGCACCGCTGGCTGAAGCAGTCTTTGTGGATGGGGACTGAGCGTTTGGAACTCCAGTGGGGCCAGGCTTGTCTTTTGTAACAGTCTGATTAACTGAGACTGAAGGCTTGTCTTTCTTAGTCCCAGAGGCACTGGCTGGTGTGGACAGAGTGGTTTGAATTACAGCTGGGCTGGACTTGCTCTTGGTGGTTTCTGCAGGGTTTACTGCTGTAAGTTTTTGTTTGGTGGCTGAAGTGGGCAAAACTACCTGGTTGACTGGTTTTTGGGTTGGGCGAATGGTCTGTTTGGTGAGAGCAGCACTGGTTTTTGGTTTGGAAAGGGTGAAAACAGCATTGGGTTTAGTCCCATTGCTTCCTGTGACATCTCTCTTCTCATTGGTTGTGGTTTGAGAGGAGGGAAATGGGGTGAGAAGGAGGAGAAGTCCTAGAGTAAACAACATTTTGAGCCAGCAACAGTAGCCAGAGGTGATGTTGCCTTTGGAGGATCTGTATGTATGTGACTCTAAGATTATGAAGTCCTTCCTCTATATCTCAGTTGTAAAGAGGACTGAGCCAGGTCAGACCTAGAAATAAACAGAAGTGAATGAGCTAAACTGTGACTGAATTTGCTGCAAGATGTTTAATGCTAAGTTAATTTAGAGCCCCCCCCCCCAAAAAAAAATCAAAGAACGGCTTTTTTTTAACTTTTTTTTTTTTTTTAAGCATTGGCCAGCTTCAAATTAACAGAGTTTCCATTCAATTCTCATCTGTCCAGCGTTTAAGTAGCGACCAAGAAATTATGCTGCCTGGGCTCACATAATCTTTAGTGCCATGCTCATGATTGACATATGCACCAGACAAAGAATTGGATTTGGAAACTGATTTGTCAAACATTTAAGGAAAAAGGCCCGCAAACAATTCCGTGCTATGATCTGATATTTAGAAAATGTTCGCTGAGCTGAGTCATTCTCTCAGTTTTGAAAACATAACATTTTCTGTCTTTTATAGGTCTTTTCCATGTTTATTGAACTTTCTTGATCCCATTTTATCTACCAACTAAGGACCAAAAGTAGTAGTCAAACAAAGGAATGTGAATAAGCGGCCCCACCTTACTGTAAATACTTCTAATAAATGAATAAATAAAAACTTGTCCAAGTCTTTTACAACTTATCAATACGCTTTTGAAAATGAGGTTAAAAATGCAACCCTGTTCTCATCACTTGTAGAGGTTAATTCAGTGACTTGCCAAACCCAGTAAAACCTAATTTAGTTGGTTTTGAACAGGAAGGATGAAGGCAACCTGAGCGGGAAGTCTTGAGAGCCTGCTGCTGAGCTAACAGAGTGTCACTGTATAGAGCTGTGAGACACTGTACGTCTTTCACTATACAGAGGGTTATACAAACCTCTGCAGCCACAACTTAAAACAACACTAAAAAGAAATATTTCAAGCCATACAGTAGCTTACAGTCCGTGGAAAATCCACGAAATCGTGCTGCAAATAAACACAGAAACTTTACCTCATTTGTGCAATGAGTGAATGGAATAATAGATTTACTGGTTGCATTAAAGTGTGCAAAATTCACCTCTGAAATGAAAATGAGCCAAATTACAATGCTGATTTTATTCATTTGAAAAATTATTTCAACATCAACTTAATTATACGAAATTATAATGCATGCATGTCAACTTGAGGCCAGATTTAAGGATATGCATGCAAACTGTTGCATTCATGTTCATCACCGAGCAATTTTATTTGATTCTTCCACTAAAATCATGAATTAAAGAACAGCATGACTTTCTATCCGCATATTTTAAATCCCTGAAACATCAAAAGGTATTGGGATTTATGACTGCATCCATCCAAATGACTCATCACTTTGATACTGGGGGAGGAAAAACATATCAACTTACCAGAATAATGATTCTCTTCTTAGCTTTATGTCTTTCTTTGTGTTGCTCCCTCCATTTGCTTGCTCACATAGACGCTCTGGGTATGATCTAGGAGGAGAGAGATGAGAGAAAGGACCACCACTAGAAAGGAGGAGAGGGATAAAGTCTGGTGCTACTTAAGGACCCCCCCTCTACTCCACCCCCAGTGGTCCCACTCTCTCAACCACCATGGAAAATATTTGAACTGACCTTACCATTAAAAAAAAAAAAAAAAAAAAAATTTGAAAAAGAAAGAAAGAAGTGGTACTTTCACACAGATTTGTTGATCAAAATATGATCATACACTCTTTTGTACTCCTTTTCCTAATTTCCATTAAAATAGAGGTTTTACTCCCAAACTGCACTTTATATTTGAACATTTTTCATACAGTAACAGAAAAAGAACAGCATAGTTTAGCTCTGCATGGCTCATGTCACTTATTTCACTGTCTGCTCAATGTAACTGTTGGGTTGGAGGACTTTTGACTTACACCAGGCATCTCTAGCAGCTACACACACACGCGCACACACACACACACACACACACACACACAGTCTCTGATTGAAGAAAGCCATGGTCTGAGAATCATGATTCAGCTGGAATACATAGCATAACACTGCAGGTATTCAACACTGACTCTGGGGGACAGGAACCTCTCGCTATATGAATTGGCTGTTTGTTGGAAGTAATGAGATGTAACTACGTGGGAGTTATGTAAGTGACCAAATATCCACCAGATTTAAGGAATGCTCTGTGAAGGCACTGCATCTCTGACCAAAACGGCCACCCACCATCCCACCTTTTGTAAACCACATGAAGACAAGTAGACCAGAGGTTTAGAGCAAACATGCGTAAGTGACATATTCACACGATTACAGAGGAGCAAAAACAAAAGTTGAATACAAAGAGGCTTTTATATTTTCAGAGATAACACAGGATTCATTTTTTTTAATCTGCCCTTTAACATGTTATTTCTTCACTTTTTTGCTTGAATTTCATATTCCTGAAGTCTGAAATTCATTCTGAATCTTGTAAAACCTCAAAAGGGTAAGTGAAACCGAAGGCCTCTTCTCGCCTTATGTACATTCACTCTATAGATATAGCAGGGTTCTATGTAAACACCATGATATAAAAATATATTCCATCAAAAAAGACTTTGAGATAACTTTTTATAGACAAGAACACCATGTGAGGATGCAGCTAATGTCTACAGCAAACATCAACCTAAACATAAACGGGTGAAGGATTTCGTCACAGCAATTACAGCCCAGGACATTCGGTGCCGAGAGGAGCCAAATTTTGAGATACCTCTACTTTAGTTTAGTATTCTAGTTTTGGGATATTTCACTCATCAACGTCATTCCATTTTATTTTTTGGGGTATGTTTTAGTAAGTCATTTGTAATTCCCAGCTCTTGTGTTGACTTTTTAGCTACGTATTTTGAAAAAAAAAAATGTAATAAAGTTAGAGTTGAGTTGCTTATTTTTCTATGAAGGACACATTTCCCCTCTAAGCTGTTAAAATTATTTAACATTTGCCAAAAAATTAAGTCCAAGCACTGAAAGCGGATTTGTTTATTGAAACTTTTTCTTCCTTCCTCCCTCATTAATCACTGGGCAACCCCTCAGATTTACGTCCTGACCCCCTGGAGGAGCCCGACCACTAGGTTGAGAACCACACTTTTTAGCTACTTGCTTTAAAGATAATTCAAACTAGCAAAACCTCAAGAAGCTGCAACAGTAACATGCTGTTTATTCATCTTAATTTATTAAGCACTTTTCAAGATTTTAAAGATGTTTTTTAACACATCAGTCACTGATGTTCTGCATATACACAAAATCTGTAAGACTTTGCATACATTTTCTTTAGAAAGAGGGTGATTTTATGTGTAGGTCTTTAGTTGGAACTTTGCACATTGTGGTACTTCTACCTTTACTGAAGTAACACGTCACCTTCCAGGGCGGTGGCAGGTTGTCTCTTTCTACTCAGAGGAAACTAAAGCTGAAGATCAACAAACAATCCAAATGAAAGCGATCTTAGCGACACAAGCTAATTTTAGAACATTATCACACGTAGCGCACTCCTTACTTTTGTTCAGATTCTACTTTACTGGTATAACAAACACCTGCAGGATCGTATCGGTGAGTGTGCAGGTTTGTGCACCAACTGGAACCAAATATTTTATTTGCCCTGAAAAGAGACCCTGCTACTCCCTGGCTAGCTCAGACACCTCTGGCTCATAGGAAGTGACCCGAGTATCAAGAACCTTCAAGAGTTGGGAACTCAAGTCTGAAACTTGACTTTGAGTTGCAGGGCGTGACTTGTAGACTTGGCTGGGGCTTGAGATCAAACTTGACTCGGGATTGAATGAAAAAACTGGTGATCATCTCTGGTACTCTCATAAATATAATCACATACACACACTTGCATGACGCACCATCATGTGCCGACCACGTTATGACAAAGGCAGGATAATTCGTTGGTATAAACATCAACTAACACACCAACGTGACAGTGAAATAAGAACAAACTGTAACTGTCAGCATAGTACGGACCCTAAATGGGTGGTCCTTCTCCATCGGTGCCTCCACCTGGTGGCAGCGTCCAGGAGCAGCTCTGACTTCACTCCATTCTGCTCCATCGACCACCCTCAAACCACTGACCCTGTCTTGGCCTTTGGAAAACAGCTAGAGACACTCCAGTGACTAAAGCTACTGCGCACCTGACAAAATACATATGGAATACATTTCCCCATTCTGAAACCGCAGTGGCTGCTCGAGCATATTTGACGTGTCAGAGTAGGTGTGCACTTGTTTATATTTACAGTAAATGTGTTGAGGCCATCCACAGATTAAGCAGAATATAAGTCTTTCAGCCAGCTATGTAAAAATATGGAGTATGAGTAGAACCAGTTGTGCTCAAACACTGACGGTCAACTTTCTTCCACTATTATAACTAATCTTAATTTGTTTGAACTAATGTAAGGAAAAATGTAGGTTGCTTTGTCATGACAAGTGACTGACTATTTTGGAGCCTGCTACAGTAGAAGAGGACCACGCGCAGTTGGCCAGTACAGAAGCTGAAGTCTGCCTATTTATTTATACTTTACTGATTCAGTTTTAATGAAATGTCTAATGGCAAAGGCTGAAACAGTACAGGCATTGATCTGGCTGTGATTGAAGTGATGGTCAGCTCTCCCGTGTTGCTTACATTGGACCTGGTCTCTGAGATTAGAATAATATAAACACATAAGCCCTTGCTTGTTCCTCGCCTCTCCACCCATACCCCTGCAGCTGCACTTCTCCCTCTGACCATCCCTCGTTTTCTCCCATCACCTTTCTCTGCTGAAACTGCAGTTCAGGTAGGTTTATACGATTATATAACGCTGCCTAAGTGAGAAGAGGCCTATTGGCTCCCCCGGATCAAATCAACAATCCTAGTGAGGCGATACTTTATTCAAATGCTGTCATTGTGTAACTCCACTATCCGTATGTCAACTGGTGTGACATTTGATGTGTACGCCTGCCGTGCCAACTACGAGCTGCTCTCCCCCCGTCGTCACCTAGCAGATGTTAAGTAAAGGAGGAGGGGTGACTTTGAGGGGGGATTGTGTTGAGAACAGAGACCCCACTCAGGTCCTTTACTGCCAGTAAAAGGGAAAGAAAAAAAAAACATTAAATAAATATATTCAGCTGGAAAGCAAAATCAAACCAGTGCACCAAACTGAATCAGCCGGCACTTGAAAGACTGAATAGATGCGTGTGGATGTTTCAAAAGTAATTTTATATGCTGCATCCAATGTAGACACATGAAGACACCTTCGAGAGACATTTGAATTTGAATTCACTTTAACAGAATGATTATGCACTGTAAACGGTAACATTTTCAAATGATACTGGTACAGATTTGGGTGAAAGAGCAATCAACAGACAGATTTACCAGTTTCATGACTGCAATAGTTTGTAAATGGAAAAAGATGAAATTTGATAGCTGAGTTACGCTGAAATTAAAATGAAGTTGAAGCTAGATTTGTTTGTAGGGCTGTTTTACTGTCTGCAACCGTCCATTTTGTACTCGGCCAAAAATGTATCAAAGCCTCTGCAGGCCATTTTGTGTGCAGATTTTTGACATTCCTCTTCCGAAGGTCTTTTCTCAACCCAGGTACTTGACTCCAACAAATACTGCATCCTTAAAAGAGAAAACAAAAAAGGGAGAGAGATCTCAATCGTGCGAAACATGACGTGATCAACTCACTATCACTATTCACGATCAGAATGTGATCGATTTGGTCTGATAAGATTTGGAGCAACACAATTGCGTAAATTATTCATCCACATTCAAGTTAGCAGAGGGCTAATCGGGATCAGCCACCTCCACTGTCGCCAGCATCGTTGCAACTGTAGCTGCTGTAAAACAGTAGATACGTTATTTTGAGTTTCACAATTCATGTGAAATAACTTACGTCATTATCAGAATCATTTGGTCTGATAACATTTGAAATATTAGAAGGGCCACACAATTAAATTATTCATCCACGTTCAAGTTAGCATATAACATGAGCAGCCTCAACTGTAGCCTACCCCATTGTTAGTGTTGCCACTGAAAGACTTTAGATTCATGGTTAATGACATAACTTGTTTCACGATCAGAATTTACGCCATTTGTTCCGATAACATTTGGAAAGCCTCAAGGAGCCACATGATTGAGTTATTTATCCACATTCAAATTAGCACAGGGCTAAATGGAATTATTAACCCCCAATGTAGGGCGCACCATTGGACACAACACCTTTGAAATAGAAACAAAATTTACGCCGTGTCTGATCACATTTGAACTGCTTAGAAAGCTCATATGATGAAATTATTCATCCACTTTCAAGTTAGCGTAGCGCTAACCAGTCGAAGCCCGCTGAGCCAGCGTAAGTTTCTGGCACAGTAGCTCAGTATGAACCCTCCCAGTAGTGCAGGAATGTCACCACATACAAATACCGCATATGTTTAACGAGATTTAACGTGAGGCCATGAGCTTATGAGTAGAACTAAACTGTGGACACAGTGGATGTTCATATGATGAACTATCCCTTTAAACACCGTAAAATTGTACTTTGATAAACAATCATAAATAAACTTACTCTCCATTTGAGTCCAGTGTGGCGCCATCTTTGCCCATGATGAGATACATTTTTCCCACCTCCAACTCTCCTTTACACTGATGCCTCTTAGCAAACACTCGAGTCAAGCCTTCCCTCACAAGCATATCTCCATCTGATAGACAGGGCATAGTCAGTAAATATAACAGCTATTTTAGTTACACGGGAGCGTTTCGGATTTTACTTACTTGATCTGAGTACATCAAACACGTTCGTTCTGTACAAGTCAAAGTTGCTCTTCGAAGAAACGCTGAGAACTTCCACAAGATACGCTGAAAGGAAATAACAGTTCAGATCCTGGTAGATAAAAGATGAAATATGAGATCAACTGAAGTTAATATTCAAGTACTGACCGTAGTCCACGATATGGAAGAAGCAAGCATGCTGCATTCTGTCATTCTTTGTGACTGTTTGACCTCTTTCACCTTTGAATGTGCTTTTTAGTTTATAGCAGGGTCCTAAAGAGATGATTATACAATATTTTAGATAATTCACTTAGTGTTTGGCAGTATGGATGTTAAAGCATAACTCCAGTATTTTATAACCTGGGCTTTATTTTCTCATGTTTTAGGGGCTTACCGAGTAACTAAACACCCCCGGGGTCTCCACCCATTGAATAATTTTGAAAAATGCTAAAAAGGTGCTGAGAGGGACAAGGAGGGGCTGAGGATATGTGCTATAGGCAGGAATTGGGTGTGTATGTGTGAGGGGTTCAGTTACACGATCTGGCCAAGCAAAATGGTGAGCGACATCAAATCACTTTTTAAAGGTGGAGGACTTTTCCCTTGGGAATCCTGCGAAACAGACACCAGTTCATCAGTTTGAGGTGTTGACTGCTGCCCCCGGTGATGGGTGTCCCCACTCACCATGCATGATATTGCTTTTCTCTTCCTCCAAACTGTATTTATTCTTCTCAAGCAAACAAACCAGCCCGAACCTCAATCAGAAGAGTTTGGAAAACGAGCGCTCACACTTTCTGTAATACTTCTGTTTTCAGGTGACAAAGTGACTACAAATCCTGGGGAGAATGCTCAAGCCAAAGGGAGGCTAGCTACTCTAGATGTAAGGATTAAAAATACTACGGTTCACTTGCTGCAGACCGTCATGTTTGCTGTGAGATTTTTGAATGTGACAGCTACTGTCGGACAAATGACACATTTTTTCTCTTAAGAGAAATACTTTTCCAGCTCTTAGAGACCTGCTGAAGTGGAAGTAGTGTTCGCTGGAGTTTTGTGTTGACCTGGTACCAGTGTGCATAACAACATGGCAGGATAAGCAATCACTAAATAAGCCAGCAGTAACCTGAAAGGTCTATCTGCTGTTAAAATATAATTTTCAACCTATAATATCAATTGGAGCACTTTTTACTTTGAAGCAGACAAATAATTATGCTCCTTTTTTTTTTTTTTTTTTTGCTGTTATCAGTTATAGCATTCATTTTTTCCTCTATTGATAATTTAGCCTCCAAAACAGGAGAAGATGTGGCCTAGTTTGGGAAATACTGGAGTATTAGTCTTTCAAACTAATGGCTCACTTTCTGCACATTGGCACACATCCTCTGAACACAGCGTTGAGACCATCTTGCTCCTTTTTGGTGCTGAGTAGAACACAGTGCACTTTCTGTCTGCAAGGAAAAGCACATTCCTGGTGAATTGAACAAAGATCTCCCTTCTATCCTGACAAGATTTGGAGGAAATAAAAACCTCACTTGGTTCATAATAATCGTAGAAGGAAGCAGGAGCGGGCTGCAGCAGGCCGATGGGCACTCTCTGCACGGCATCAAAACTAATACATTCCTTCGGTTGAAAGAGCTGGAGGGAGCAGAGACATCATTTACTACTGAACACGCACATTTTTGTCAACGTAAAGAGTGTTTAGCTTTACCTCATTGAAGTAGATCAGCACTCTCCCATAGGAAACCTCATAGTGAGAGATATACTGTTCCGGCGGCAATTTTAACTGGGAAGAAAGTTTGGTGTTTTAATTGTTAGCAGACTCCACTTTTACTCATTAAGCAATAAAACTCTATTTTTATTTCACCATGATGGATGGCTTTAAATACGACAAACCAAATAATATTTAACCACCGTCTGGGAACTCAAAAATCTTCATACATCAGTATAACCTTTGCCCCTGACACCAGCAGTGCTTGTCAGAACATTACTATGACTTTCCGAGACAGATAATACAACGTACATGGACACAACTGATCGGTTGATCAGGGGAATGTAACGTCTTGAATTCTCTGTCAGAAACTCTTATTCACAACTACTTCTGGCACTTTTCAGCAGCGCCCTGTGCAACACTATAAATGCCTTACAGGAGAGTCCGTCCATCAAAGGAACTGTGAGTCTCCTTACATAGCTTATAGTGAGAACATGAATGGGGCTTTTACTTCTGGACTCACTGGAACCCGTAATAACTGCTACTGCTGCTGCTGCTGCTTTTTTTTTTTTTTTTTTTTTTTTTTTTTTAGGGCAGAGAACGATGATGCTGAAGAAAATGTGGAGAACTACTTACTCTCTCTAAGTCCTCAATTACAGCCTCAAATCCACTCAGAAGTGTGATGTCAGCGATGCCCATTCCCGAGAGACTGCTGTTCAGGCTGTGACTACGCGCAGAAAAGAAATGAAAAATGTTTCATGAAGATTAAAAAAAGGAAAAGTGACAAACAGTTTTGTTCAACCAACCTGACGCAGACGGTGTAGCTGACCATCCCATCTGAATCTGTACCACCAAGATCCCTCCTGGTTCGGGTTTGAACAGCAGACCAATCGGTCACTGATTGAGGTACCTCGGGGTCCATTCCATTCATTTCACTGTCATCATAGTACTCATAATTCTCTATGACGTTTGCTGTTAAGAAACAATAAATGTAAATGTAAATGTAGATTTTACCAGCACTGCATGTTGGGTTTTTGTTTCACTTTCTTAATACATATCAGTGACTCGCCTGTGTACTTCACTTTCCCTCCCACTTCCACACTGATAGACAGAATGTCACAGTCGCTCTTGGGTTCTAGTAGATAGTAAGCTTTGACAATCTGCCAAGGAGATTAATAACTTGCTGTTAAATATCAGATTCAGCTCTTCATATTTCACTGAGTTGTTAAACTTACTTTCAGCTTGACGTCACCGTTCCCTGTTAACTGCACCAAAATGTTGTTCCCTGAGAGTTTCTGAGACAAAAGACACAACAAAAATCAAGCAATCTAAGAATGGGTTTTTCCTCTCTGTGTATGTGAAGCTGTGGCGATACCTTCAGATCTGCTTCCACTTTATCGGTTCTTTTTTCCAGGGATAGCCTTATGATCTCTCTCTTTCCTGGGACAGATATTTCTGCAATTACATTTGCTTCAGGACTTGTGGTTTTCATCAGCTCATATTCAGAGAGAGACTCCAGCGCCATGACGGTATCCTAGACATCAAGACAGAGTCTTCATTTGGAATGTATTTGGAACAGGAAGACCAAACAGCGGTAGCTCTGCAAAAAAGAGGAAGGCATCGACTCAATTCCAGCATCACCTGTGATGACCTGTAGCCTCCAAAATAGTTTTCCTGTGTGGTCAACCAGCAGGCTGCTTTGTCAGCCCAGTCTTTCTTTCCCTGTGCCACTGCAGTTAGGAGGGCATAAGCTGTTGTCTCGATTGTGAAGGCATCCGCCTGGTCACCGTTCCACTTGTTGGCACTCGTTGTCCATACATAACAGCCATTTTCCCCTGACAAATAAGAGAAAATAATGTTCAAAAGCAAATGAGGAATGATTTGAAATATTAGCGTTCTTTCACACGCTCGTTTTAATGTCCCATTTTAATCAAAATGAGAAGGTTGATCCTAAGTTTTGAGGGGTTTAAGAATTTAAAAAACTAATCGATGTGATTTTTTTTTTGCAACAGTGTTATTTTATAACCTGTGTGGTCAAGGACCTTTTTAAAAAGATACAGCCACATATATGAATACATCTGTAATTAGTTACGATATACATTTTTAGGGGCTGCACGGTGGTGCAGTGGTCAGCACTGTGGCCTCACAGCAAGAAGGTTCCGGGTTCGAGTCCCGGCTCGGGCATGGGATCTTAGACTCCAGCCCCCCCCGACCCTTACTAGTAAGGAATAAGCAGAAGACGACGATGGATGGATGGATGGATACATTTTTAGGCGTATTGTCCACAACTAATTTCTTAAAGTGACTTGCCTTCAGATGCCATTGCTTGCAGTTTATCCCAGGCTGCTGAAACGTCCGTCCCCTCCGGCTGGCACACTGAGAGGCAGTAAGCCACAATGGCAACAGCATAGGGGTTCTGAAGATCCTCGAAGTTGGACTGGAGATACGTTATTGCTCTTGAAATTTTTGCTTCCTGGTGGGGAAATGGTGAGGGTGACTGTTACAGAATGTTTTGCAATTCATTTTTGCAAACTGTTCATAAATGATTGGCATTAGAATACAACGAGTATCATAAAACAACCATAACAAGGCAAAGGGTCAAGAGCCATGCTAGCAGCTCTTTGGGATGTGTGTTTTATTAAGTTACTATCATTACATTAACATTAACATGAAGTAGCACGAGAAATATTTTATGAAATAATTCTATTATTTCATTCATTAGCGTACTATTGCCTGTGCTTTCTCCGTTCGCATGTGCAGTGTGTTTGTAGATTTGTCCTGTGGAGCAGGTCAGTGTCTTCTTCATACTATCTTACCGCATCACTTTGATCATTTTGCAGGAACTGAAGGGACCGATGCAGCGCGAGCGTTATGAATGCTGTCATGGATGCACTTTGGTCTTTTCTTTGCTAATTTAAAACACAGAAATGACACCGCATTCAGATCTCTGCCATTAGATGAGCTGCCACTGTATTGTTCTTGTATGTGGTGCTGTCGAGATCGAAAATGATGGTTACCAGGATTCCTCGATGCAGGACTGGATGTTGATCTCCGAATGAGCCATCATTATTCTGTACTGAGAGCAAAACTCTGGCCGGTTGTCTGATTTCTTCCTCATTTACAAGACTTCCTTGCCTGCTCGGCAGTCCCAAAGATGCTGACTGACGCTCGGCCACTAATGAGAACACCTTCACCACGAGGGCTGTCACCCTGGAACGCCAGAAAAAGAGCAGAGATGAAGGGATGGAGAGGCTCATTGACAGTTTGGGGTAAATGAAATGAAGAAAGTTTATTATCATAAAACAAATACTCACCAGTTACTGGATGGTACTGAATACCATGCTCCATAGGATCCATCTGGTTTCTTGTATTCTAAAATAATCCTCATAATCCCTGAAAAAAACAAGTAATTTATGTCTTTAAAGTTCTTTAGACTTGCAAGTGGGCTCTATTGCTCAACGCTAATGTGAAACAAACTCTTCTAGGTCACAAGTTTCAAACTCTTCAGTCGGTTAGTCATTCCTTTTACATCGGGTTGAGAAAAAAACTACCATCATCCATTCTCTTGTCCTTCTCTTAATAGTTTCCATTCAATTGTCCACTTTTTGTCAAATTGTTGTGTTTCCATGAACTTGTTTGTGAGGGATTAAAACAATACAAATGATGTTCCACGTGGGGTATAAGAGGGGCCGTCTACCAGCATATCATGGACAGGGAGGTCTTTGATCTGATTTGTGATCAGCTGGATCGTTTGTAATTGTGTTTAACTGTACTTGAATTCCAGTATTGGACTGGTTGCATGTAGTCCAGGCATGAAGACAAAGTTTAGGAATATTTGGGAGGAAGCAGAGCGACTGCTCCTTTAGCCAGGAGTGACATGAAATGGACCGTTATTTCAGTTTTGTAACGTTGGGTAATACAGCAGTGCCTGGTGGAACAGATTTAGTTGACTGTCAAAAGTAATTACCCTATATGCTGTAGGCATACAGAACTTAAAAAACAAAACAACAAAACAAAATGCTGGAAGGAGGGGTAAGTGGGGGTGCCGTGTTCCTAGCTTTGTCTAAGGGGAGGCCCACCCTCTGAGAGTAGATACCCCTAGTATATAGCTTACATACTGCTGCTTCAAAGATTTAAGACAAAATTCAGGATTCTCTTTAACTTTATGAACATATTGGTAGCTTATTAGGCAAAAAAAAATTCAGACATTATGATAGGAATTCCTACCTTTCTGAATCTTATCCAGAGCATCATCTCTGGCACTGGCAGGCAAGTCAAACCACTGCTCGCTCAGGTCCAGGTATCGCAGGGCTAAAGCCGTAGGGGTCAGTCTTGACATTGTCTGTTCTAAACATCCTGTTGGTAACACGATCAGGTCAGCCACCTTCTTAGGAGAAAGAAGGTTCTGCACATGGGAGCTTCTAAATCCGTCCTCTGTCGGGAAAGAACAGAAAAAAAAAAGTAAGACGCAGTCATTTCCAAAAATCCGTAGGTTGTATATTTGTGCCTTGCTGCTCATTTACCTTCCATGGAAAAGAAAATATTGCTGCTGGTGTCAGGAACCACCTCGCTTGGTAAAGTCGCATCAATATTGATACTCTTTGTTCGTGTAGTCCCTGTCAAGATAGAAAGAAGTTGAACACAGAGAAGCAAAATAATCACAACAATCAGCTAAAAGAACCCACCATCCAACTTAATCTTTTTGGTTTCTTCTACTCTTTTTTCTATTCCTTCTGCCTGTTAGAACATAAAAAAAACAAATTATTGTGTGTGATCAAGCGAAAAACATGTTGATTCATGCTAACTTACGAAAGAAGTGTCCCTCTTAATATATCAAAGTATATTCAGCATAAAAAAACGGAGTCATATCTTGTTGAACACTCAAGGAGAGGACGTATTTTAAAGCTTACAGCCCTGAAGCTTATTATTTTCCAGGCAAAATATTTTCTTGACAAAAAGAATGTTGCAATTTTACAGTTTACAGTCTGTAGTATTAGAACATGTTGTAAAGTAGATACTGTATGTTACAAGTGCTGCACAGTTTTACATAGATGTTGCAGTTTCTAATGATGAAGGGTTGACTGAAGTGTAAATCTTGTGACTCTCTGTCATTGCTGTTTATTTCATCGAGTAGACCTCGACTACAAAGTTGTGAATTTTGAAGAATATCTTTGCCACTCACCCAAACATTCAAGGGCTTCTCAATGGCGTCTATTCCCATCTCTTTTTCAATGTCATAGAGGCGGATTTTGATCGGTATCACGCCAGTTACCATGGGGACGGCAGAGAAAGAGACGAACTGGGAAGCGCTCGGCTCCACGGTAATGTTAACAAAAGCGGTGGTGCTGGCTGACCCAGGCGAACACAGACCTTCAGTTTGCTCCATATGAACTGCCACCTATACAAATGTCAATACAGAAACATACTGTTAACGATAACAAAAATGCCATTTTTGTACAGTGAGTGGTTAAAATACTACTAATTGTACCTACATGAAGTCTCTCTGTGCCATAGTTGTAGATAACAGGGGAGATGGATAGTTGCTCGTATCTTTTTACGGAGTAAGGCATTCTCAGAGACACGAAGACGTTCTGAAAGGCTCTGACCTCCCATGGCTTAACCACACAGAAACCTGGCCAGACAAGTGAATAACCCTTTAACGCTCTTTCAGGAAATAGGTGTATGTGTTCAGTTGAAATGTGTTTTATTTACCTGTGGCTGCTGATAAAGTGACAATCTGAATCTCCCATGTAGTGATGGAATCAGGTAGAGGCAACATTTGCCTAGAATAGTTTTCAGAAGTTAAATGTGCTGGATAATGTAATATTCCAATAACAGTAATAAATCCACTTGTCAAAGAGATATAAACAAAATGGTAGAGTAGTAAGTGATTTCACTTTTCACGGGAAGCTAAAAAAAAAAGTTCTCTTACCTTCCTTTATCGTTCACATCAAACTCCATGAATGCAAAACTAGGGGGGAAAAATCGTCGAATGTACTGATTAGCAGAGTCATAGAAGAAGTCCTCAATGTCAGCTATGTTTGCAGCTAAAATTGAGAAAAAAAGAGATGTTAATGACAATCATCCCACATTTATAAATGCGGTTTGCATTTGTCTTTAGCGCGACAATTTCAACTCACTGCGGCCAAGTCCTTTCTCTGCATCCATCTTTTTTTTCCTCCACTTTTCTCCTTCAATGCAGCACTTTAAAAAGGCATCTGCACAGGCTGGATCCGCTCCCACCTGAGAGACCCTCTTTAACCTTTCCTGACACGTTCGTCTCATGGGGCAGAGAGAAAACCCATGTGTGCAACAGTCCTGTAAGTTCGGATCCGTGAAGTTTGATTCTGAAACTGACAATAAAAGACCAATTTTTACAGCAAATTCTTGTAGATATTTGACGTAATCTCAGATTGAAGTAGCAATGCTATGTCAGCTCCTTACTCAAACTCATCAATTCCATGTCGTCAGAGCGTTTTTGTCGAGCAGATGGGGAATCACAGTGAAAACCTGGGGATGTAAAAGTATAGAAGCTTAGCATGTGACAAGTGGAAAGCCACTTTTCAGACACATTGGTTATCTCAGTGTCATGGTTACAGCTACTGAGGGCAGTGTTGACTTCTCATCACAAAAGTCTGGCGTTGAAACAGAGATTCAAGTATACGACCATGACTGATCTACTCAGACGGCAAAAGTAGCTCAGCAAGGGTTATTTTTATGAATTATGACGTTGTAAAGGGGCTGCACGGTGGTGCAGTGGTCAGCACTGTGGCCTCACAGCAAGAAGGTTCCGGGTTCGAGTCCCGGCTCGGGCGCGGGATCTTTCTGTGTGAGTCTCCATGTTCCCCCTGTTCCTGTGTGGGTTCTCTCTGGTACTCCAGCTTCCTCCCACAGTCCAAAGACATCAAGAGGGGACGAGGCTGATTGATACTCTAAATTGACCGTAGGTGTGACTGTGAGTGTGAATGGTTGTCTGTCTCTATGTGTTGGTCCTGTGATGGACTGGTGACCTGTCCAGGGTGAACCCTGCCTCTCGCCTGTAGATGCTGGGATAGACTCCAGCCCCCCCGCGACCCTTACTGGTAAGGAATAAGCGGAAGACGACGACGATGACGTTGTAAATGTTTGTGCACCATGAATCATTTTTCTGGTGTCAACTCTTAAGTCAAGGATAACCTGCTTCTATCACTAGTCCATGATACATTTGACGGGACTTGAGAAACAAAGAAAATCCAAATCTGTTCTCACTGCAAGCACAGAAACTCTTACATTTTGTTCTCTCTTTTGTCTTAATTCTTCCACTGTGTTGTGTTTTGCCCACTAAGATTCTGCAACAACCCGCTCTCTGTCTTCTTCTGATTGGCCATGACCTTGACCTCCAGCTCATTCGCCTAAAGGCACCAAGTACTTGCCAATCAGTGCATGGTGGTGATCGGGTCCTCTGAGGATGTGCACCCAGTAGACCCTGCCCCCAGGGTTGGATAAAATAATGCCCTTTTAGCGCATTGCTCAAATATGTATAAATAGTTGAAGCAACCTCACCCCAGGTCTTTGGGAGCAGCAGAAACTTAATGAACACATTAACACAACAACTAAAAGGTCCAACTATCCGCGGCTTCCAGTTCTGTGTCTGACAGAGTTAGCTTTCATTTTAGCTTAGTGGAGGAAGAGGGGTACACAGCAGGAAGGTAAATGTTTCAGGAGCTGCAGGACTTTAAAAAGTTGGAGAATCAGGCAAGTGAGAACGTGTGTCAGCTCTTACAAACATCATAATTATCATCTTCACTTACACTGCTATAGCCTGCAAATGTCCCTTCCCTAAAATGGGGAAATGTTTGTGTTCATGTAAAATTTGAACTCATGAGCTACTTTTCCCAAGTTAAACCATCATCATTTGTTATCATATCTACTCTTAATAACATTAATATTGTACCACCAAATAAAATCTACGTCTCTCTCATATCAGAGTAAGTTTTAACATTTTGACGTTGACCTTATTTTAAGACCTTGAATGTGACAAACATTATTATTGCTGTTATTAACACGTAAATGTAATAGGAGATTGGTCTGCTCATTGTTACTGTCATACGTTTTCTCCATTGTGCCCCTGCCTGAGACACAAAAGACAGGCCAGCGTCGACCAGGACAGAATCTTGGTCAGGTCCTCCACCGTAAGTGCAGCCGAGGTCTCTAGACTGCATCGATGAAAACACCTGAAAATGAAAACAAGGGAGTCAATTCATATTGTACAATTTCTTATCATATAAATGTTGAATTAAATATCCATAAAATTACTGTTGAAGTGTTACTTGTTTGGGTGTGAGCTTGTTATCGGTGTTGAGACCGTAGAAAGCCTTATCAACTGCCAAGAGCGCCACTTTAGCTCTTTGACCATGCAAATCAAACTCGAGTTCAGCCTGTCTTCCAGGTAGGAATGATCCCCTTATTTCTCCCTAAATAAAAGAGATAGATGTTTGATAGATAGTTTTTCCTAGACACCAAAGCACGATTAACCAAAACTGAATGAAAGCTATCGTGAGGCGGCTTTGCCTCCATCTTCTGGCAGTAACAGTAGATGCGAATTTTGATCCATTTGGACTCATAATATTTGCAGAGTCTAGCAAAGCTGCGCAGCTGAATTATTTATCCACATTCAACTTTGCAGAGGCCACACTGGCCAAGTTTCTGGTGTGCATGCTCTGTCCATCATTATGAAGCCTCCCCGCGGTGCAGAAATCTCAGTCTTACACAAACTCCTTATCTGAAAAGCAAAGTGATTGAACAGGCCTTGTGTGGCCAGGGATCGAGTCTATGTTAAACGTGCTGAGCTATAGCTTTTAATAGAAGAACAGGCAACTTAACAAAGGTCAAGTTTAGTATCTCAAAAATAACACAAGACATGTTCCCCATTACAGAGCTGCTCAAACACACACAGTCAACAGTAAAGTTCAGTTTGTCCCCTGTCTCGTTCTGCTCCATCTGCAGTCTTATCTGTTCAGTTTACTCACCCTGACTTTTATCTCACATTCATCCCTGACATCTATCCACACCGAGTCGGCGATGATGTCACCGTGCTGGTTGTAGAAGTAGCCAATCAAACGGAAGGATGGAACCATGTCAGGTGTTATCTTCAAGTTGTCTTTAACAGAAGTACCCAAGGTGAGAAAACCAGATTTAACCAAAATCCCACGGCTCAAGACCTACAACAGAAACAAATGTTTAATTATTACGCTGTAGCTCCTCTTTATAAGACAGGTTTTTAACCAGAAATGCCTCACCATGTAGTATATATTGCCTGTGTTAGGGCTGTTGATGGTGTTGTATGTTATAGAAACTGCATCATTCACAGAGTACGTCCTGTAGGTAAAACTCAGGTAAAGGTAGCTGTTGCTGGGAGATGAGACTTGGCGGATTATTTTCCTCTGCTGCAGACCATCTGCAGACACCTGTAAGAGCCAGAGGAGGAGAAAAATGAACAACAACCTGTATTTGCTGACACTTACAACGAGCTGCTCATTGACACTCACTTCAACAGCAACTTCAGCAGCATTGACAATATTAAAGACGTGAGTTGCTGCCCCCTCCTGGTCAGTGATGCCCTGCCAAGATTTCTCTGAAGATCTGGCTACATCGACCTTTACTGGCACACCAGCTGCTGGGGACCCATCTGGGTTACGCATGAGCACCTATGATGAGACAACAGAGTCTTTTACATACAAATAATTGTTTGCATTAGATGCGAGTGCATTCATTAGTTTCAGGTTTACCACCACATCGAGTGGATATCCAGGAAGGAAGTAAGAACGAGTTCGAGAGAGATCCATTGTGTATCTGTGGGAGATGACAGGAAGGAAAACTTCTGATTCTTGTATTTCACCACCTAAGGGGGAATCAAAAGACCCAACTGTTAAATATTTTATCTTTAGATTTTGAGCGAAATATTATGAATGTGTTCATTTTTATTTCAGAAATATCCTAAAATTTAGGATGCTGTAATAACCACAGGTTATTACAGCATGTCAATCATGTGTATATGGTGAGAGAGAGTGTTCTTTACTCTGTATGTTGGTGACAAATACACCCAAGTAGAGTTGCTCTCCATTTCCCTGTAAATCTGAGAGGCTTTCTTTCAGCTGTTTCTCAAAGTGCGTATTTAACTTTGCTGTCGATAGAGAAGCTGTCGCAGTTCCTTCCTCAACCTGCAAAAAAATGTCCATTAATTTTATTCTGAGACACCATTTACATTTTTTGGAACAATTAGCTGTTTTTTTCTTTCACTCACCAAACCAGTCAACTCCAGCCCCCTGACAAAGATGGGCTTTGCCTTCTGACCCTGGCTTGTAGCTTTTTTTAACACTCCAAAACGACAGTGGTAGGCCCCTCTAACTTTCTCACCGTGTGAATACCTAAAAAAGAGTCATTGTAACCATGTGACTACTGAACTGGTGAGAGATTATGAGCCTAACTGACTCAAATGAAGAGCTGATATCGATTACAACCAGACTGGGCGGACAGTGATAAATGTTAAGATAGACGATGGACGAGAGATGGACTTTTCCATCAAAAATTCATACAAAATGGAAGAAGCAGTGAAAAATCTGTCATGAGGAGCAGTGTTCAGGGGGTTGATTAACCGTCATTACTGGCAACGCTAAGCAGAAGATGTGGGGTGATTGTAGAATATACACATGATACACTTAATGTTCATTAAATCGCCCTTACTTGGCTGAGATGGTGAAGTTCAGATGTTCATCATTCACTAGAATATACCTCTGGTCCATTGTGATGCCAACTTCAAAACTCGGTAAAACTAGAGCACATAACGATAAAAGCATCTTAGAGGGAAAGAATATTTTTTAATTAAAAAAAAAATGCTCCCGTCATATCAGTAGCTTACCAAATTTCTGGACTTTGAACTCTCGGAGAGCAACATTCTTTTCATCCCCTTCATAGTGTGCCATGATCTTCCACGTGCCCATTCTTTGTAAACATAGATACTTGTTTTATTATGACCTCAGAAGTTGCAAGCACTAAAACATTTTTTCTCAATTAATTGCAATCATACTTTGAGACATCTGGAATGACGAATGTGCCTTTGAATATGCCTCCTTCTGCACTCCTGAAGGATTTCATTATTCTGTTTCCTGCAGTATTCTGTCATTGAACAATGATGTGATTCTTAAACAGTGAATACAATCTATTCAGTTTACCCAACATTAAATGTATGTACTCACAACTATTGATATGTGGAATATTTCCTTCTGGGGCCTGAATGTTTTGTCCAGGGTGAATATCCTGTACCTTACTGGAGAGATAATCAACAGAAAATGACTTGAAAATAGTTGATCATCACTTAGAGGAGAGTGACTGAAAATTCAGAAACTTTCCTATTACCTGTCTGTGTTGGGTTGTAGATTGGCTGATCAGTCTGAATAAAGATGTGACCCCTGTGTTTTGAAATCAGGACCTTTGTTTTTTTCTTCCCACTGAAGGAGGGGCTCTCTGCCACTAACAGAAGGTAGTTGGGCTCGTGTTTGGGCTTAGGCAACCTTGACAGGATCTCCCTGTCTATCTGTAAAAATGGCAGATAGAAATATGGGTGCAGGAACATCTCAGTGCTGGCTAAATAGCAATAAGTAAACATGTTTTTGTACCATAAGCTCAACAGTTTTGATGTCATTTTCAGAGGTGCACATGGCTTCTTCCTTCGTAGACACAACAGAACCAGAACTCTCATGTTCCAGATAGAGGTAAACAGTGTTGTGCAGATGAGAACCCCCCATCTGGACAAACACCTTCTCTTTAACACCAACATGAAATACACTGGGGCCAGAGATGAAGAATCTGCAGCAAAAAATAAAGTATCAATCCGTCTGTGACTGCTGTATTATTCAGGACTTTAACACAGCTGAATACGTTGCTTCAGATATATGTCAATGCATCACAGGCTATTACACAGCAAGCGTAACCCTCTATCATGAACAAAAGCTGCTTTTTAGATTCCTGCACAGGCTGGCAATGACTTCAGTAGCATGTAGTGTACATTCCTACCTGTTTGCTTGTACAAAGCCCACAATCCCTATCAGAAGCAGTGTGGGAAAGATGTTGCGCTTCATTGTGCAACCCCCAATTCCATGTGTGCTCCGACAAAGACTTAATAAACTGAGGTTTCACAATTTATCCAGCCCTCTATATTTCTCAATCACTGAATCTCATAATGCCCTCCCTCTGTTTTTCTTCTTCTTCTTTTTATTTTTTTATTTTCTTCTCCAGGAAGTTAAGAGATGTGCACCATTCTCTGAGTAATGTCTTCTACAGCATTTTTGAAATGGTAAAACAGACCCTGCAAAAAGCTCTGCGTTGCTTCTCCGATCAGATCTGACTCTCTAATGTATTTCACACTAATTTGATAGAAATTTGTTTCTGTTTCACTGCCTTGTTTTCAGCACAAAAATATAACTTTTGTTTTCACAGTGTGCACCCATCTTCCCATTGGTCAACCCGAGTTGGCCGGACATTTCCCCTAAGTCATGTGATTTACAAGAAATCTGGTTGTGTTTGTGCAAGAGTGAAGATTCCTAACTCTGCTTCAGGAAGAAAGAGAAAATCATGAAGTACTGTTTGATCCATCACAATAACTTGATTTGTTCAGTGAATCAAATCTTTTGAAAATATTATATTTTCAGGTGCAACATTACGGTCAGTGTTAGAATAAGTTTACCGATCAAATCTAAAAAAGATTAAAATAAATGTTGATCGCAGCATGGAACGGTATGATTAACGACACACACAACAAACACAACACGAATGTCTGAAACTTTATTTTTTTCCTTGGAAGAATAATAAAAGTCTATTTCCGTGTTACAACTGTGACAGAAGATATCATGCTATCAAACGCTGATGAGGCGGAGCTATACATGTCTTTTTACATTAAACACACAACGCCGCAATTCATTACATCAAATGTTTATAAGTCTGATAATCATCTGGGTATTTACAGTGTTCTAATTCCATACGTGTATTGTTCACGTGTAAAAGCGGAAGGTGTTGCTGGTTTTAGGAAGAATCCCAGCACTCCCTGATCCCTGTGTGGTAGATGTATGCGTTCGAAATGTAAAGTCTGAATAAAGTTACTTTTCTCTTAACTAAAATATATAAATAAATAGAGTTTTGACTTGCACTTACAAAGTTCCATTCTGGCGTTTCAGATTAAATAACAGACAGCCATTAATCTTGAAAAAAAACAACAACAACTTTAAAATCTTAAAAAAAAAAGAAAAGAAAAGAAAAGGGAATTGAGAAATTTTGACAGAATATTGACAATAACCAAGCAAAATCTTCAGACATAAGGGAAATGAATAAATAGGGATCATCCAAAAATATATTGGAACATGTGACAAACTTCCCTGTCAGCCTCCATTTTGCTGAGCCAACCATCACCATGTGGTTCACCATCACCAGGTGGAGCTGGTGCCAGGGAAGAACCCCTTCAGTTTCACAGCAGGTCTGGATCATTGACCAGATCCAGGAGTGGTTACTTATTTATTTGAAAATAATCTGTAGTTAACATTGTTTTAATTGTTACATGCACCTCTGTGTGAAAATACAGTCTGAGATTTTTTTCCAATAATAATTTGCAAGATTTGGTTTTTGCCTTGATAAAAGTTCAATGAAGTCCGTAGCAGTGTTCTCAAAGTTCGCTTCAGACATTAGACAGGCAAGTGATTGCTCAATATGTCATCAACACCCCTTCCTCTTTGCAGAAAATTGAAAAATAGAAATCCATTCCTCCGACCTTGGAGAAAGTAGACAACCATATTGTCTGTATGTCAAACTCTTGAGTCTCCAGAAGATCAGCTTGCCTGCAGAAAACTAACTTTGAATTAAAAACCCCAATTTTGGGGGAAAAAAGAGGAAGTAATCAGCGTTTGTCTTTAGCTACCGCATGTATTCCTGTTTTAGTCTCTGTGTTATGGCTGAAAGAAGGATATGAGCGTCAGGGGCATGATGTCCATCCACAACTCCTGGATATGCAGATATAAAACAAGAATTGCGTTTGGACAATCAACTCCAGACTCCCTGTCACACTTGAGGGGAACAACGATAGCATCTCTCAGTTCAGGGAGTAACACCTCCGGAGGATGGATGCTTCCAGAGCAAATCATATAGAAGGAATCCAAACAAATGCAAAAATGTCAAATCCATCCCGAAACATATGGTGAATTCACTGAAAAAAAAAGAAGCATTTCACACATTTCTTAAACTACTACAACTATTATAAATAAAGGTTATTTACCCGTGAATATTGAACCACTGGCTTTATCTGTGAAGTGTATACTAATGAATTATTCGGCACTACAAAGTCAAAAACTGTGTTAATACTTACAATGTGCACCATCAATAATGCTGATGATAGTTCCACTTAAGCAGCAGCTTTGCACATTATATATGTTGAGTCTTATTTGCACCATCTAATTTTTCACAAGTATTACTAAGTCCACTATCCTCGCTGCATCCATCCTCAACCGCTGCTTGTCCAGTTTGTCTGTTCATGTCCCCCTCTCTGTCTCTTCCCCTCTATCCATCTCATTTCATGCAGGAGCGGGGTTACCTAAGAGACTCGGCCTCAATGGAGAAAATCTCTTTTTCTACAATTAACTGTGAAAGTGACAGAAGGAAAAGAAGGGAGGGATCTATGGAGGGGTGCAGACTTGGAGAAGAAAAGAGGAGAAGGGAATGGTAGAAGTGCGCATGACAGGTAGAGATGTAAAGTTAAAAAAAAACGAATGTTTGCACTCATTTCAAAGGTTTTAACTGGACGTTTTAGTACTGAATAAAAGAATGCCTGCTGATCGCTCTTATATGTAAACTTCATTTAATGTTTCTGGCATCACCATCTGCTGTGGTTAACCTTTTGATTTAGTAAACAGATGGTATTGTGTGCAGCAAAAAAATTTTTATTTATGATATGAACCGTATTAAAAAGGAAAGATTTTACTCTGCATGTAGAGAAACTTGCTCATGCACCCATTTTGCACTTAGTAGCATCACATCCTTGAACTGAGATTAGGCCAAATTAGGTTGCATTACATTGATCCCATTTAAAGTGAATTATGTCTATTGCTATAATCTCTAAAAAAAAAAAATGCAGAGGGAGTGACCACTGAGTTACCATGGTGAGATGTACACAAAAGGGTGTGGCGTGGGAATGTCCCCGGGGGTCAGGAGTGAGGGTGAAAGGGTCAGAGGTCAGAGCCAGCTGGACAGCACACAAGAGGAGATGAGGGTGAGAAAAGGTGGCGAGGGGGGTAGTCCAGAGACTGGATGACAGGATCCAATGGGACATTAACATTGAACTGATGGGAGGCTCACTGACCAATGCCTATTCAGGGAGAACCTAAGCTATGACACACTCGGGTGTAATGGTCCGTGGTAATTGACAAGTGACAAGACCCTCATTGAGGATGCAAAAGCAGTTATAGGATTACAAACTACACAGTGGTTATATGAAGTTGTCTGTTTCTATCATACAAACAGGCCTGTTCAATTGTTATATTTGCCAACCTTATAACTTAAAATCAAAATGTTGGAAAGTATAAAAACGATACTTCACAGAAAAAAAGTATATTTTGCCTTTCAAGTACTCATTAATGGATTCCATGAACTCACAAGGACATTTTCCCTTCTTTTTGGCTCCAGAATGCAAACAGAGACAGTTCAATGCTACCACAAAAGAGTAGCATGCTAGCACAAAGAGCAAGTTTTATTGTTTGGATTTTACAGGATGATGCCCTTTTAGAGTTTATAAACAGGTTTTTGGCCAGTGTTGCTTTTTTTTTTTTTTTCCTGTTTGTTTGGTTTTTGTTTTTGCAGTAGCTGTTGTCAGCCGTCAGTCACAATTAGCTTCAAGCTAAATAGATGTTCCTGGCTTCGTTTGTGGGCTTCTTGAAAAGTATTGCTTTAATTACCTTTATAAAAGCAGATGACCTCAAGCGCAAGGGCTGCAAACATGTGAATTTAGAATCAGCTTGTGTTCCAGGACTTAGTTTCTCTTCCTTTTTCACTCTAAGCAAACTCAGGGCCTCTTTCATGAACTGTTCTTCAACAGATATATATCTGACAACATGTTTGAGCCCTCAATTTAATTTTAGAGGAATTATTGTAAAATACCTGATACAACTATTCATCAGACATAGACCCACAGTCTTTATCATGTATAAAAAGACAACAGATTGAGTGTTGAAACATATGCAACATATGCAGATGCTTCACTGTGTGGTTTAATGACAATTCAAACATGGTAAAATAGTACGTTATAGCAGTTTCCAGGTCTCAACCACCTGTTGGAGATTTTGGATGAACACAATGGCCAGCACTCTCCACCACCATCATTTAAACCCCAAATGTAGGGAATATCTTAGACACGAGTTGGACGAACATCTTGCCCCTTTTCTGTTGTGCTCTTCTTGAGCGTCTCACCTGAATTTATGCCCTGTACTTTGTAATGGAGATCAGTACAGATTTGACGCTTGGTTATAGATCCATGCATCTCAAGGGTGCAGACAGGAAGGTGAGCGTCTGTGTGCTCTGTCCGCCATGTGGCTGCTAGTGAAGGTCGGGTCAATCAGGGCAGCTGGTCGTCTGGATTGGGGCCAAACTCTGGTGGTCTTTAAAAAAAAAAGGGGGGGCCCAACCCAGGGGGTCAATATGCAAATATTAACCCCTAGTGTGAAAGCAGCAGATCAATGTTCTCACATCACTCTAGCTGCCCATGAGTGAATGTGCTCGCCCACACCCCACATCATATTTAATGAAATTCAGACACAACAGATAGAAGAGGATGCAGCTGTAGCTGCAGCTACAAGTGTGATGTAACAAATGAGAGGCATCTCTTCTCACTCCTCTTAAAAGCAACAAATTTAATGTAAGATCTGTACAAACATAACAGTAAAGCTAGTATAACCAGCACAAATATTTCATCTTTCCATTCAGAATAAGGAAAACTTTTCTCCAGCATCACTTGTCAAGAGCAGACATGGCAGATGAAGTTCAGTCTCTCTGTCTCAGGCAAACCTACCCACTGCTGCCCCCCAGTGGTCTCAATGGCACCAGTCACTCCACAGCCATATTTAACACCAGGGCCCTGTCCTGAGGCCCAGTTCTGGTAACAGCTAGTTGCTGAATTGGCCCAGAACCAAAAATTAAACTTACAAGTGTAGCGTAAGCTCAACCAAACATAGGATGACGTGGCGTTCCTCGCCATTTCAGCCACCTCATCCTGAGTGGCTCTGTTGGAAATGAAGGCAAGGTCAGTGTGGTGTTCCCTGCAGTAACTCAGAGCTTCGATCCATGTCACATTTTCCTGGATTAATATCAGGTTTCCTGCAGCAGGAAAACAGAAGGGAAATCAGAAGAAAAAGTTAGTTCATGTTGCTCGTTTTTATACAAAATTAGCTCAAAGGTGTTGTAAAAACCTAATTTCCAGGAAATGCGACAGAGCTGTCGAAAACTTGGCTTCAGACTTCCACCTATTCATTAATATTTTAATCATCCCCACGTCCCCTTTCACTTCCCCTTTATGCCCTTCTCAGTATGTGTATATGACAAAGAATCCAACTGCCCTGCCAGCTCATCAGGTGGTATATTTATGTGTCGCAGGCTAGTTGAGCGGTACGAGTCATGGAACAGGAAATCTCACTTAAATTAGTGAGATGTAGGAAAAATAAGAAAATCCGGATAAGCCTCAGAACTGGGATACTGCTTATCGTTGCTACATGTATTTAGGTTCCAGGCACTTTCAGTCATGCCTGAACCTGAACCTGAACCTGCTCCTACCTGCCCACCGGCCTGCTCCCCGTTTATTAATGGATGCTCAGATAGAGGCTGCATCGCATGATTTTAACCACATGTATCACTACACAGTCTAACTGCCTGAATCAAGTCTTCATCTTGCTGCTTCTGACACCAGGAAATACAACATTTTGGATATAACGTTTAAAAAGTACCTGATGTCTGTGGATTAGTGTAAGGCTGCGATGTGGACTGTGAAGTGTCCTGCTCTGAAGTCTCCACCACTGATGTAGAGGCGCCTCCTATTGTCACAGGCATAGTAATTGTGGTGTATTGAGGTGTTGTTGTCATTTCTGTGGCCGTGTTGTGGGGCTCAGTAGAGGTCAGATAGAACAGGGGATCAGCTGAAGTCACTGTTGTCACATCTTTGGTAAAGCCACCTGTGTATGATGGCTGAGTGGAGGCCGCCACGGTGAAATTAAATGAACTGTTTAAAAGAGTTGTCATGTATGTCGGGAGAGTTGTTGTAAGGGTCTGTTGTGTGCTTGTCTGACTGGTTGTTGGAACTGGTTTTCTTGCTGTAAGAAAAAGTAACATATTATCAGACACTGTCGTAACAATACTTGAACCTTTTCTGTGTGCTATAAAGTTACAGTTGGAATGTTAAACACAGCCCGTCTGTACACAGAAACTTTTCTGAAGGGGAAAAAAATTTAATAAAGAATGACAACTTACCTCCCTGACAGACAAAACGCAACTTGATACTGCATTTCAGGTCATTCCACTGCCCTTCACTCCTGAATACAGCAGCAACACACTCCTGACCCTCATGGTTCGGTTGATGTCCTCTCCAGTAGCGGAATGATGAGTTGCTCCCGTCAGACCACCTCCAGGCATCTCGGAAGAGGCCGATCCAAACATATCGTGACACAGACACGCTATGCACCTCCTCATTTTCTTCTGCGGAGTGTATGCTAACCAGGTCTGACGACAACCCTCTGCAGTGACTTTGAGCATCCCTCCATGATCTGGTATCAGCAACAAGAATATAGCTGGCAGCATCGCCGTAGCCTGCAAGTCCCATGATTGGATAATATGTATTATGTTATGTTTCTTATAGAGTCCGAGAGTGGCCATACAGAGAAAAATATCAAGAATTAACTTTAATTAACTCAGTTGAACTAATCCATGACCATGAGACACAAGTTCTTCCAACAAATTAATCATTTTCACGCCACAAGATGTAAAGTGTTTCCACAATGTATCTACGCTAAGCTACTGCTTCATCCTACACCTCTCCAGTCACTTCTTGCTTTTTTTTGTATTTTCTATGAAGTATTTTATGCCAAATTGTGAGAACTGAATGAAAATTACTGTAACTACAATAAATTAAACTATTAATACTCGGTGGTCACGAGATAGTGAGAGAACTTGTTCCCACGTTTTGATTACTTTGTTGGAATATGGATTACATATTAGCAGACTCAAGACGTCTAAAATGAGGGAGCAAGGGCTCTCATTGCCTCAGTAGCAGTTCAATTGATGCAGCATATCCTGAGACCACCAACCTAAATTAATCAAATAAAATGAAGAAGTCATATCTCGTTGCCTCAAAATAACTTAATTCAGAGAACAACTCATATCTTTTCGTCATATTTTTTTTTCTCACTATTCCGTCTGGCCAAAGTTCTATTTCTTAACCCAGGGCTTCATATTCTCTTTGCATGTTGTGTGCCTCGGAAAATAACCAACCGCAATTCTGTTGATTTACTTACCACGGCAAACAAAACTCCTTTTGGTATTACAGTCACTTTCGAACCATTGGCCACTGGGGTCCATTGCTGCACATCCGTCCTCACTCTTATTTTGTGGTTCTCCTGCCCTCCAGTTCAAAAAATCCACTTGTTCATCTGACCAAACCCAGTGCCACTTCCATATATCTCCCAGTTCCAGTCCTATCCAGGCTCTCCGAGTGGTACTTGAAACAGAGTTGACTAAAATATTCGTATCTGTTGAGTTGCGAACTGTTGCTAAATCCACGTAAATCTGTCTGCAGTAGCTCTTTGCATCCTGGTAGGTCTTAAGAAGATTAATATGGTGATAATCAGAAGATCCCAGTATGAAAGAGAAACATCCTGTAAAATTAGAGTTCAAATGTATTAAGACTGCAGCAACATCGACAGTCACAAAGACAGTTTTTAAATGCATGGATCATTTACAGCTCTTATGTAATTGTTCTACATCTATTAATCAAACGCGTCTACTCAAATCGCTGACTCCATTTAAGCAGTTACATCACATGAATGGGATATCAAGAAAACGATTTATAACAGAAAAACATATCAGGTACAAACCTGTGATTAAAAATAGGAAAAGAAACTGTGTCCCTTTCATCACAATGAAGCTCTTCTCAGTCATAGTCATGCTCCTAAAAAGTAATTAATACCATTTAGTATGATCTTGTATGACCTGCTGTCTGAAAAGCAAACAGTTGTAAGTAGCACAGTGCCTATATTAAGAATGCCACTAGGCTTGGCAACAAATTCCTCTTCAGGAGGAACTACAGTCAAAGCAGTTTTTCTAGTTCCTCTCTGTCTTACAAAAACAGTGCAGCACATGCGTGCCTGTGTGTTTGGAGCGATATGACCTGCAATCACAGGTGGGAAAGCTTACTGTGTTCTTCTGGTCATATCATTATTGGCCCTTTGGCTCCATAGTCCTGTTATTCAAGCTTTTAATAAATGTTAACAAACTTTCCTAAGTCCAAAAAGTTTCCCCTCCGCAATACACAAGTACAGTTTAATTCAAACTTAGTCTTCAAAAAATCAATTTGAGATTATGACTGACAGTGAAGGAACAGTAAGATAATTAAACAAAACAAAACTATTTGAATTCTTTTTAGCGTGTAAGGCTACAGTCTCTATTCACATTCTTTATCTGACATAACCTTTAGTGAACTTAAAAAACCTCGGTTAATGTGATTTCAGAGAATGAATAAATAATTATCCATGCTCAGTTTGAGGCAAATGAAATTATAATTATAAATGTCATGGGATAGAAGTAAAAGTACAGCTTACTAAGGAAGTAAACTGCAGATACTTAGAAAAATTTGGGTCATATCTATTGTACTAAAATAACCCCAGCAGGTTATTAACCTCAGAGTAAATAAAACCAAAACAAAATCTGAAACATTCTATAACTGAATTGTGAAGTGATTTTTTTTTAATGATCGAAGTGTAATGACTTAAAGGCAGTAATATTTTTCATGACCACATCCTCCTCAAGGCAACTCCTGACAAAACTGAGTTGTTTGTAATAAACTCAACTAATCAATTAAATGTCGCAGGGACAAAGTTTGAAAAGAAATTTGAGGTCACCATTGGTTTAAAGAAAAACTTTAAGAAAATGAATTAGACATAGTAAAAATATAAAGAGATAAAAAATAAAGATAAAATACCAGACATTAATACTGTGTTAAATCCATCTAAGGAGAACAGGTTGTGTAATGCTTTGTACTCCTCCTACTACAGGTAGAAACATTCCTCCTGTTGTAGGTGTGGCTGTGCAAGCGCTCAGGTAACATCTGTTGTGTCAAATTCAGGACACCCGCATACATACACAGGGTACATTGTTGAATATCTCAGTATCCGCATTGGAAAGTGTGCAAAATTAATTTTGCAACTTATTATCCTAAAATCAATTACATCAAGTAATACTTTGTTATCTTGTTCGGATGTGGAAATGTCTCCAATTGCACAATATTCTTAAATTAGGAAGACATTAAATGCAGCCCAGCCCCTTATTTTCAAACAAAATGTTCTAGTTTGAGTTGGAACAAACAAGGTAATATCAACCAAATGAGCCCGGTTATTTCTCTAAATAAAGCTGCACCATCTATTGCAGGGGTGTCATATGACAGTGCTGGTATGGGTGGTCCCATGAGACATTTTGGCTCAAAGGATACTGGCACAGAGCCAACATGGCCTGTAAACAACAACAGCGTCAAGTTGAAGTAAACTGGATCTGAATGTCGGCCTGCTGTCTGGCGCTTGTTTGATTAAAGCAAGTAGAGAGACGTGGTTTTCAACAATGCGTCGATGGTGTGTCTGGTAAGTTATTTTAACCTTCAAACGACCGTAATGTTTTTTGCTATCGTTTACCTTTTCGGACTACCAACCTGGAATTAGCGTTAAGCTAATGTTAGCTGCAATAGCTGGGCTAGCCGTAATCGTAGCTAATCTTTGCTAAGTGGATAACATTGCGCCAAATATGCGGAAAAAAAATCCAACTTTAGCTATTTGTCGATGTCTGCCTCACTATAAAGTTGTATGTCAAACCAACATCCCGACAGATATTAAACTTGAAACTACTGTGCAACTAAATGGAGCGAAACATTAGTTATATTTTTGCCAACCTGAGCTAACGTTAGCTAAGAGCTTGGTGGCTAATGTTACTAGCTAGGCTGCTTCTAGCGTTCTGGATTTGCAGCTACATGCTCACACGTCCCGAAAAATGCGGTGTTATAATTATTTATATGTTGACACTAACGAATTTGCGATGTCACAACAACAAAGGCCTATTGCTGTACTCCGTGGAGTAATGATAACCATCTTATTGATGCCGCGTATCGTTAGCAACATTTAACTAGCAAACGCGTGCCAGAAGTTGTTGCGACGCCAGCTAGCGAATACCTTCTTCAATAATGTGAGCTAAATAGTTTGTTATTAGTTAATGGAGGCAAACCCAGATTGCTGTGTATACATATGAACTTCCAATCTAAATATCGGCCTGTAATTTCAGTTTTATTTTTAATAGTGAAAGTTGGATCGTTACTAGCCATCTAATTTCTCTTTGGCTGCAATAATTAAATCAACCATGTTCCGTAGGGTTTTTTGTTTTTGTTCTTGCGGATATTAAGTCAGTCATCTTTATTTTTAATTGCCTTTGTGCCCGTTTGGAAAAAAGTATTATTGCTGTCGCGTGTTGACGGATTGGTTCTGTGAGTCCCAAAATACCTGGGGTCTAACGTTATCATTTTTATCTTTAGATGTGTTGGCGCAGTAGTGTATCCTGTCTTAGCTATTAGCTGTTTTAGCTAACAAACACTGACACTTAATAAAGTCTGGGAAGGTCTGCATTTGTTTGTGTCCTGCAACTACGTTCAAAAACATATGGTTTATTGCTATTAATATCCCTTTGTGTCACCCTCAGATTGCCATCCTTCAGGCGGGACACCATCCTATCTATTGGGTAGCTTACTAGCCATGTCCTCACAGCAGCCCAACAGCTCAGCCTCTAACAGCCCCACCAACATCCTCGGCTCTCCCTTCTCAGTCATCAGTCCCTCACTTAACTCGCCAGTAGTCTCACCCTCTGTGGGATTTGGACCCATCAGCAACAGTCAGGTAATTAACAGGAACCCATGGTCCTTGGGCAGTGACTGCAGTAGCAACGGCATGTTCGATGACCATCTTCAGTGCCAGGCTTTGTTGAGATGATGTACAATAACTATTTTGACTTGGAACAGATGTTACACTGTCAATAATTTTATGAATCCATTGAATCACATACTTATCAAAATAACAGAAATCTTTGCGGATCCTCTGTCCTCCATTATTATTGAAAAGCATTTTGACAGTTTGTTTTTGAAACATGCTATACAGATTGTTATTACCAGGTCATGGTTGTCCAAAGAGGGTTAAAACCAGGGCAGCTGGATGCTGTTATAAAGACTTGATTTTCTGCCTCTCATCCAAACCCCTCTATGAGCTCATTAGTGTAATATTCAACATTGCATATCAGTAACCAATGTCTGTCATTGATTTTTACAGATCAGCTCTTCAGCACCCATATCAGGGATGCACTCAATCAGTAGCTCAGAGGATATCAAACCTCCATTTGGCCTGAGGCCCATGCCAGCTCACAGTCCTGGAATAATGTTGTCTCAGAAACGCCTGTGTGTCATCTGTGGAGACCGCTCCTCTGGTGAGTCAAGTAGCGTGGATCATCTCTCACTGTCATGTCTCCTTCTCTCAGCATTTTAAGGAAATGCATCTCACTCACTTCTGCTAACTAAAAGAACATGTCTAAGGATGGACCTTCACTGTTTGACCCTTTCGTGACCCTCTAATTTTACTTTGTCATTTGTGTAATTTACAGGCAAGCACTATGGTGTGTACAGCTGTGAGGGTTGCAAAGGTTTCTTTAAACGAACTGTACGCAAAGACCTGAGCTATACCTGCAGGGATAACAAAGAGTGCCTGGTCGACAAGCGCCAGCGCAATCGCTGCCAGTACTGCCGCTACCAGAAGTGCCTGGCTATGGGCATGAAGAGGGAAGGTATGCACGATGCAAGTTTATGTTCATATTGAGAGCTTGGTTGACTCACGGAGATTCAGGGACTTTTTTGTAGATGTCACACAAAAAAAAAAAAAAAATCTAAGCATCACCAAATGGGAGAGACTCCAGGCTTTGAAGGTACCATATATTAGTTATTTACAGCCAAAAGTTGATGCTAGAGTAGATGAATCATTCAGAATGATTTGATCCATTTGCAACAAATTAGGACCAGTATTTCAGTCGCGGCTGATGGTAGATGCTTAATTGGATCTTAAAAAAGGGTAGAGACTGGTGTATTGGGGCTGGTTTATTTAACTAACCCCTTTCCATCTCTTCCCTTCATTTTCTCCCATTCTACCCTTTCTGTATCTTTCAATAGTGGTCAAACATGTAAGGTGGATAAAAGAAGATGGAAAAGATGAGGGATGGATGAGTATGTCAATGACATTTTAAAGATACTGTATTTTCAATGCTGCATATAGAACTAGCCTGTTGTTTTAGACATGCATAGATTGTTACCTAGAGAATGTGTCTCGAAACATGACTGGGTTTCAATAAGATTCCACCCAGTGTCATTTGGTTTGAGTGCTGTTCTTTCAGTTCAGTTAAGAGTTGATACTGGTTGGATTTTCTGTAAACTAGTTGAATCTGCAAACTTTAAGACACGTTCTTGAAAATAGAGTAGCAGCCCACTCAAGAAGCGTGTGCTGACAGCTTCATAGTGCTGAATCTGTACTTCATATGGCAGGATTAACAAACATTATGAGTTTGTGATTTGTGGCAGTGGGATTCCTAAGCCACCATTCAATATGATTCCTGTGCCCATTTTTTAATTCTAAAATAATTGTCGGTGCATCCATTTTTTAAAGTTATGATTATGACGTTATTGTTTTCTGTGACTGTGCTACATCTAAAACACGGTATGCTTGTAATGATCCATAATAATAACAGAGATCTCTCTTAACTATATTTTCTAGTAAAGGAAGTAACAGTGTATAGGAAAGTACATGTAATAATTAAATTCCCGAATTGATCATTTACAACTGCAGAGCCGATATATAGCAGCCTGCAAGTTGTGGTTGAAATGATGATCACAGGGAAATCAGTTCAGTTACTTTTATTCATATTGTGCTAAATCACATCAAAAGTTTCTCATGATGCTTTCCAAGGTCCAGAACCATCACTGATATCACATGTGTCTTAGTCAGGGGCAGTAAAAAAGGGAGTATTCGCTTCCTAATGTGTAAGTCCCATGCCTCTGGCTGGAGATTGGACCCTGACTTTCATTTTGCTGTCAGAAAACAGTTGTAACCACCAAGCAACTGCTCTAATTGATATGAATCAACTAGGGCTAACCCATAATGGATGACCAAATGGTAGTCAATGAATGCTGTTCTGTATCAAATGTGTGCATGATAGTACATGTCTAGGCTTGGGCCAGTTTCTGATTTTTTTCAGTTCTGTTTACACACCTACACCAGTACAATTTGAACCAGTTTAAAGGGTAGTCATGATGACTTATTCGGGCAAATGTAAAAGTAGCTCATATCAGCATTGCAGGACTAAGCCCAAGCAATATTACAACAGTGGTCAACATCCTATTATGTTAAATTGTTTTTATATTTGGACTAACAGAGCTGCTGGTGTCTGCCTGATGGGCCGAGCCCAAGCAGAAACATGAGAGAGATTTCAGGAGAGGGAGGGGCAAGATGGTGCTAGCATGCTGTGCTAGTTTACTAGAAAGTTCAAATGTGCTTTTGGAGGTGAAGTGATGTGAGACGTATCCTAAATGCTGCTGCTAGTCTCGCAGCAGCATTGTCCAAAATACCCATGTTCTAAAATGTCTTACTAAGGAGGTGAAACTGCCAAATTGGGGGAAACCCATTTTGGTAAATTTATTTATATTTTCATATCAAGAAACTGATTTTTATTGTGTGAAAATGCCAAGAAGTTGAAAACTGAAACCAAGGTAATATTCATTTTTTAATTTGTATCAATAAAATTATTGCTCAGAAACTGGTATCAAAGTCAGCCAGTTTGAAACTTGTTCTACTGGCCCAGGTCTATACATCACATATGGGCCAGCTGTGTGTTAGCAGGAGAAAAGCTGCATGAATTAAGCTCTGCATGCACATTAGTTAACTGGCATCTTTGGTTGGAAGCGGCCCTACAATCACAAGAATGCAACCTTTAAAAACATTTATTTTAAAGTTGTCAGTTTTTGTCAAAGCACGTAGATTTTCACACTGCTTCTCAGTGAAGTAAAAATAGTGCAAAGAGGCAGAGCATTTAGAACTGCATCACTCTTTTACCCCATTCTTGTTTCTTTTCATTAGTCATATTTATTGATCTGTATTCATTGTTCCTTTTCCCCTCTACCACTTTATCATCTGGTGCAGCGGTCCAGGAGGAGCGTCAGAGGAACCGAGAGCGTGAAGGAGAGTTGGAGTTCAGCGTGGGAATTAATGAGGAGATGCCAGTGGAGAAGATCTTGGAGGCAGAGACCGCTGTTGAACAGAAGACCGAGCTTCACTCAGATGGAGGCTCTGCTGGCAACTCTGTGAGTAGCAGGAAAATGGCAACTGATTGATCCTTATGTTTAGTCTGTGTGTCACAGCATTATGACTGTTTGGAGAGTGGCTTAATGGAACATAGTACAGGGTTACTGTTCCCCTGTGTGTGTCTCTAGCAAATCATGTTGTACTCTTCATTTTCAGCCCCATGATGCGGTTACTAACATCTGTCAGACTGCAGACAAACAGCTGTTTGCCCTGGTGGAGTGGGCAAAGAGAATCCCCCATTTCTCTGAACTGCCCCTCGATGACCAGGTCATCCTTCTGCGTGCAGGTATGAAAACACATGGACACTTAACATGAAACATCAAATCAACACACAGATCGGTTATTATTTAAAGCACAGCATGTTGAGCTGTGCCAGCTTTAGCAACACGATGGCTGTGGCTCTGATATATGACTTTGGATTTGATTTTCAGTAAAATTTGAGTATCCAGTTCAGGGGATTCATTATCATATTGATTAAAAGTTACCACCAGAGACTGACGCATTGATGCTGGAGAAAAGAAAAAACATTAGAAGTAAATCGCAGCTCCTTAGCGGTGCATTTCACATACCACACTGATCTCCTGTTACAGCTGACACATGTATTATCTGAGTGACTTGGGACTTGTAATACCTTTATCACTTTTATATGTCCAGTGTCCAGAGTCCAGTCTCAAAAATGAAAAGTTTGTGCTTGTACACCCCAAAACACAACTTCCCACAAACACAAGAACGATTATGTTTACTAGAAATTTACAATTGTCTGTTTTCAAAATTGTAATAACTTACAAACAGAACTTGCAACATAAAGTGGTTCAAATTCACAACTGTCATGGAAGATATCCACTACTTCATTCTTCCTCCAACAAATGATGTCACTTTCCCAGAGTTTTACATCACAGATATTTCTAATTCAATTACAGATATTCTCGATGCAATAGTAGATATCTGCAATCACAGTGTGACTATTCTTAATTCCAGTTTAAGATATCTACAACACAAGTTTGATTATACTTCAGTTCCCCTCAATATCTGAAAATTCACCTTCCTTAAGATATCTTTATTTTTTGTTTAAACTAGAAGAAAAACTTCTAGACATCTTGAAATGGAATTATGATTCAAAACGATATTTGGTATATCAAATTCAAATAACGGCAGTCATAGTTTAATTTCAGGTATTTATTATCAAGTTATACATCATATATACAGACAACATTCACATTCATGCCACACTTGCAGTCAATGTAATCAGCCTCGTCCCCTCTTGATGTCTTTGGACTGTGGGAGGAAGCTGGAGTACCAGAGAGAACCCACACAGGAACAGGGAGAACATGGAGACTCCACACAGAAAGATCCTGTGCTGGAGCCGGGACTCGAACCCGGAACCTTCTTGCTATGAGGTGACAGTGCTAACCACTGCACCACAATGCCACCCAAGTTATACATATAAAATTCATTTTTACTATTAAAGGACAAGACTATGAGATGAAAATTCAATTGGCTGTAGAAGACATATACCATATGAGCTGCTGTCTTACATGAAATTACTGATTTATTACATTTGTGGGAAGTTAATATAATTATGATAGGAGATTTTTACCTCCCTGCATATGTAAGAAATCCCCCCAGATGTAGTCGTTGTTACATTTATGGGGCCAGCTGATTATGTTTGTGGGATTATTACATTGAAAGCTGCAGATTTGTGTTAGGTTTGCAGGTGTAACAAGCCCTTGGCTCATAGTTGAGCTGTAACACTGAAGCATCACAGAGGGTCTCTGCTGACTTGTCTTAGGCTCTCCCAGGCCAGTGCAGGAGACGGAATTGTAAAGCTGTAGTGTTGAACAGAAACAAGTTGTGCTGTTCTACACTCGGTCAATTTAGGGACTGTTGTCATGTTGTTATCCTTCAATGTTCTGGTACAGTCATCTCCACTATATTGCCAAAAGTATTCGCTCACCTGCCTTGACTCACATATGAGCTTTAGTGACATCCCATTCCTAATCAATATGACGTGGGTCCACCCTTTGCAGCTAGAACAGCTTCAACTCTTCTGGGAAGGATGTCCACAAGGTTTAAGAGTGTCTTTATGGGGGTTTTTGACCATTCTTCCAGAAGCGCATTTGTGAGGTCACACACTGATGTTGGCCGAGAAGGCCTGGCTCTCAGTCTCCGCTCTAATTCATCCCAAAGGTGTTCTATCGGGTTGAAGTCAGGACACTGTGCAGGCCAGTCAAGTTCATCCACACCAGACTCTGCCATCCATGTCTTTATGGACCTTGCTTTGTGCACTGGTGCACAGTCATGTTGGAAGAGGAAGGGGCCAGCTCCAAACTGTTCCCACAAAGTTGGGAGCATGGAATTGTCCAAAATGTCTTGGTATGCTGAAGCATTCAGAGTTCCTTTCACTGGAACTAAGGGGCCAAGCCCAGCTCCTGAAAAACAACCCCACACCATATCCCCCCTCCACCAAACTTTATGCTTGGCACAATGCAGTTGGCACAAGTACCGTTCTCCTGGCAACCGCCAAACCCAGACTCTTCCATCAGATTGCCCGATGGAGAAGCGTGATTCGTCACTCCAGAGAACGCGCCTCCACTGCTCTAGAGTCCAGTGGCGGCGTGCTTTACCACACACCACTGCACCCGACGCTTTGCATTGCACTTGGTGATGTATGGCTTGGATGCAGCTACTCGACCATGGAAACCCATTCCATGAAGCTCTCTGCGCACTGTTGTTGAGCTAATCTGAAGGCCACATGAAGTTTGGAGGTCTGTAGTGATTGACTCTGCAGAAAGTTGGCGACCTCTTCGCACTATGTGCTTCAGCATCCGCTGACCCCGCTCCATCAGTTTACATGGCCTACCACTTCGTGGCTGAGTTGCTGTCGTTCCCAAACACTTCCATTTCCGTATAATACAGCTGACAGTTGACTGTGGAATATTTAGGAGCGAGGAAATTTCACGACTGGATTTGTCGCACAGGTGGCATCCTATCACAGTTCCACGCTGGAATTCACTGAGCTCCTGAGAGCGACCCATTCTTTCACAAATGTTGGTAAAGACGGTCTGCATGCCTTGGTGCTTCATTTTACACACCTTGTGGCCATGGAAGTGATTGGAACACCTGACTCTGATCATTTGGATGGGTGAGCAAATACTTTTGGCAATATAGTGTAGCTTAGTGATGTCACTGAGAGGCGTCCACTGATTTGAATCATCAGGGCCTTGTGGGTGACCCTTTACTCGGGTTTCTTTGTTTTTTCAGGGTGGAATGAGCTCCTCATTGCTTCCTTTTCTCATCGCTCGATTACCTTGAAGGATGGGGTTCTTCTGGCTTCTGAGCTGCAGCGTGATACACACAGTGCAGGAGTTGGAGCCATTTTTGACAGGTATATTGTTAGTTAGCGGTACAAGTTACACCCAGTAGCTGTGCCTTTGTATTATAGTTTCTTCTTAATAATCATCTGTTAATCTTATTCAACTCAGGGAGAGTGTGCAGAGCGCTGAGGTCGGTGCCATATTTGACAGGTAATATTTCTCATGTTAATCTCAGTATCTTAAAGTTGAGAAAATGTGTAATTTTTACGTTATGCTGTGTTTATTGTACTCTGAATATTATTATTTAGGGTTCTCACTGAGCTTGTCAATAAAATGAGAGATATGCAAATGGACAAGACAGAGCTGGGCTGCCTCCGAGCCATCGTCCTCTTCAACCCAGGTGCCAAACTCTGCAACACACTGCTGACGTGTCACCAACAATGAAGTAAAATTGCCCTGTAGACTCTACATCTTGGTGAAAGAATTCTCTATATTTTCCGTAGATGCTAAAGGGCTCTCCAACACCAGTGAGGTGGAGCTCCTCAGAGAAAAGGTCTATGCATCATTGGAAGCCTACTGCAAACAGAAATACCCAGAGCAGCAGGGAAGGTAAATGTCCTCCGCCAGCCTTACAGTGCTTTAATTTAGCAAATGAACTCTTAGGAACTAAGTGTGGTGCAGACACCACCTTATACCATGTTCTTAACAATATTTAATATCTCTTGATCTAATTGAGATATTGAGGGGGGAAAAATCCTCTCAAATGGGAGAATCTGCATGTTCAGAAGCACCCTGATCATTATCTTTCCAACAATCAGGGCAGTGTTTTTCTGTGTGTTGAATTATGTGACTCCAATGGAGACGTTTTTAACATGATAGGCCGAGGTACCTGATAGAGACTGTGGGACATGAGTTTGTGTTAGTGTTTAGTTGACAGACGAAACCTTGTGTCTGTGTGTCGGGCGAGGAAGGTAACGTCACAGGGCTCTTCTCCTGCAGCAGCATGGTGTCCAGGCAGAACTATCTGCACACTATTGTGCGAATATGTGTAAAAAGTAACAATAGTCTATGGTTAAAAAAAAAAATGTGTGTGTGTGTTTGCTGTGAAAATGAACATATTTATGTTTGATAAAAGTAAATGACAAGTCTTTCATATGTCAGGAGGTTTTCTATTTTCCAATGGGTTATAACACCCTCAGAGGTTATAACACCCTCAGAGGTTATAACACCCTCAGAGGTTATAACACCCTCAGAGGTGGCGATACAATACAGCACCGAAATTTCTGTATTTTCACACCTGGTAGTAAAAGTCACCTGGGACCATCTCCAAAAAGTGACTAACTCACTGAGGAAGATGTGGGTTTGCTTCAGTCTTAATATGAAGCTCCAAAAACACCTAAATACTAATTCTCATGTTGATAAAACAAAATTACTTGGTTGAATATGGAGTTTTTTGACAAAACAAGTGTTTTTCACAGAATTGTTGAATTCTTTGATCAGATATGGTGGGTTCATTCACTGGTAATGAAAGATTGTGACCTTTCGCTGTACCAGAAAGGACAGGCACTTACTTCCGAATCAAGTGATGTGTAACACTTGGCGCTGACTGAAAGACAAAGCTAGGCTTATTCCAATCATTAGTGAGTGATTGATTGGACATATTATGATTCTTTTTCCATAGACCATTGGATGACCCATGACCAGACTTACTGTCACAAGATGGTTTTAAGAAATGATATTGAAAATGTGTGCCCCTTCAAGCATTTAGAGATGCTGCTTTTAGTGGAGACACGTCCCCCCTGTGCAAAAATCGGGTTGACATGAAATTGCATAAATCCTTAATTATGACTCTGTTAACCTGCCGTCTACCTTGTTTGTTTTCCATTGCTGCTCCAATCTAGAGCAGATTGCCCAACCCTAAAATAATTTCCTAAGTGGAGATAATATACAACTATGTCTAGGTGCTTCTTTGCCCGTGTAGTCGTTCGAGGGTTAACCTGCTCCTTCAGTCACGTAGTTTGGTTTAGCTTGTTGAACTAAGCGAGATCTTTCTTGCAGGTTTGCTAAGCTCCTCCTTCGTCTGCCAGCACTGCGATCCATCGGCTTGAAGTGCCTGGAGCATCTCTTCTTCTTCAAGCTGATTGGTGACACGCCCATTGACACTTTCCTCATGGAAATGCTTGAAGCCCCCCATCAGTTGTCTTAGATAGCAAAACGCGTACTGTGGTTAGGTTTAGATGGCTGAAGTCTGGGAAGCCGAAGTGGGACTGGAGTGGCACTTTAAGTTTTTTGAAGATTTGTCAGTTTGTCTCACTGCTATCTGGGTTCCACTATTGTAGTGCAGCACAGATTTGCTCATTAGACCAAACCCAAGGCTTGGCATGATCAACAAGCTGGTGCTAAATGTTAAATACCTTCACGAGTAACTATGGTTGAAAGAAGTATTTTTAAAAATGTAAACATTTACATATTTCCCTCAAAGGAGTTATAATTTGGGTATACAATTTTATATAAGATTTTTAGACACCTCAAACATTGTGCTTCAGTTTTTCTCAAACTGAATCAATCCCTAAAACTGACATCTATTTTTAAATGCAAGGCAACCTGGATCATGAGCACGAATTAAAGACGCAGTCTTCTTTTTATATAATTTCTAATTCAAGACAGATATGAAAGCATATGCATTGTTCCGTACATCCACTGGGAACGTTCCAACAAGGTCTCAGAGTAGTGTACCTGTATCACTGCGGAAGATAAAATCTTTACAGTGACCCTGATGCAACCCAGAGGTCAGTGGTCCAACCTGTCAGGTAGTATACAGTTAGTCTTGTTTACTTCTTTGCCATTTTATAAATTTAATCACTTTGTGGTTAACAATTAGACTGCACTGCACTCTTGCTATGTACTATTTCTAAATCTATTTTGAACAAACGTTCTGCCACTAAATGGTCAGGTGTTTGACATTTGGTGCTGTTTCAGACATAATTTGACGCTATTGGGGCAGACGCACACCAAACCACGAACCTAAGAGAATATGCAAAAATGAAAATCCCTTTGTTAATCTTTGTTTTAAAATGTAGCAATATAAAATGTAAATTTGCATAAGAGCTTTCTGCCTGTCAGTCATTCAGGGGTTTTACAAAGTAAATCATGTGTGGTGGAAAGGGAATACTCCATTTTGTAATTTATCTCTACAATTCTATGGTACTGTGCAAAAGTAATTGTTCAGGGAAAATGTATATTGAAAAATTTGAATTATGATCAGGAAATTCAAATTATATAATTCTTAGAATGTGCCCTTTTTATTTTCCAGCTAGTTTTAAGCAGAAAGTGTCTTGGGTTGCACTGGATTTGCTGACAGTGTTTCAGCTGATTTTTTTTTTGTGTGCTTTTTTTTTTTTTTTAATGCTCCGTTGTATTTCCTACCTTTCCTCCCTTTCTTAGGTAGCTGTCTTGTTCGTTGTAATGTCTGCAATTCATTAAATGCAAATCATTATAATCACATTTAGATCCATAACACCTGTGGAGGTATAGGAATAGAAAAGTTCAAACGAGGTCTGAATGTCGGCCATGTGTCAGCCACATTGATAAACCTGTCATCGACCTCTATATGCCCTTGAACATACAGTAACTTGAAGCATGGGTTGTGTGGACTAAAATAAATAAGGCTTACGTTTTTTTTGTTTTTGTTTTTTTGCTTGCTTTTTTGTTTCTTTTAAGTGACACCTATTCCTGGAGGAAAGATTGTAAAGCAAACAAATACAATTGGGGAGAAATGACACAAAGGATTCATGTTTTAAAGAGCCTTTTTTTTTAATTGAAGTTATTTGTTCTGCAGTGGGCATAGACGCAACAGAAGCCTCGGTTGTGTAACGCGTATCCAAGTTCCACAGAGATGTTATGGCACAGGCAGCAATGTGTGTGTGTGTGTGTGTGTGTGTGTGTGTGTGTGTGTGTGTGTGTGTGTGAGAGTGAGTGGTGGGCTAATATGAAAAGAAAATGTCAAGTGCAATGAATTTAGAGGGATTCCACAGTTCACTTGATTTCCACTCATTCGTTCAGTCCAACACACCACGAAGTCCACAGACCTTCCAGCTCTGAGAATCCAAGTGAACGTCCCTCTGTTTAGCAGAAGTGAGACCTTTTTAAACCATGCATGGCTTGGTTTGCTTAAATTATATTTAGAATAATACTGCCTTTAGTCTATAATACATGTCTCTACACATGGAGCAAAAAAAAAAAAAAAAGAACAAAGACATAACAAGTAGATCATTTTACAGCATTGCCCTCTATCACTATACACATCTATTTTGTCTTGTATTTGATTAAAAACAGTAAAATCTGAAAACATGATCCCCACCCAACCCTTAATTTTAGTTGTACTTCAGCTAGAAGTTGCATGCTACACATTGAATCTAAGGTGCTGAATAGTTCTCAGTAAAGTAAAAAAACAAAACAAAAACGGTGCTAGATCTATGTAGCTTTATCATGATGGTGCGAAAGATTCCTGTCTCAATGGCTATGTTTCCATCACAGTGACAATTAGTGAGTGTATCGATTCAGCTTGCGATTTGCAAGCCCCGATTTTTACTGTTAGCTAAAAACCAGCACAATGAGCTCAATACCAGTCAAATAACAGGCCTGCATGATTGCAAAAAAGGCAGGCTCCTTCTCATATTCACTGATACAGATTTACATGTCTAAAAGTAGGTTTCATGTGTGTCCGTGTTTCTGATAATCATGTAGCCCCTGATGCTCACATTCAAGGTTAAAGAAAGCAGGAGTCCTCCACACTTCATATTCTGTAAATGACAAACCAAGATCTCCAGTGATGCCGCATTCATTTGGCCTGTTTTTGTTCAAATATTTCACCACTCGAGTGGAACGTTTGTCTACAGTAAGGCAACAGATAGAGCTAATGTGCATAAGCTATCCTCAAGTTGTCATAAATACTTCTTAAGCTATCTTCATAACACACCACTTGATCGGAGAGACATTAACGCGGACAAAACAAATGTGGTCAGGACAAGATTTTAGAAACACTGGTTTTAAAAATAAATCACAGCTCGTGAATGATGAACGTCCCTCATCTGTTGTAGTAACAGTTTCTTGATTATATGTCCCTGAAAACATCTTAATAAATAACTGTCTCTGAAAGGCACTCTGAAATGTGCAGCTCATAGTTTCTACAAAATAACAACGTAACTCGAGGAAGGTTGCTCACCTTTAACATTGCACCTGCTTCTCTCCATCTGTCGTCAGCCCTACAGATTTCTGCATCGCAATGAGAAGCTCACATGATGCCATCTAAAAAAAAAATTTAAAGCTAAAAAAAAAAACACCAGCATGAATAATCTAAAACTAGTGGTTCCACCAGGCGTATCCATAGCAACACTCTCTCTCTTTCTCTCTCTCCCCACGTGGTCTAATTTCTCTCGTTCAGTTAGATTGTGATGATACTCTTTGAAAGACATCGTGTAAACGCTGTGCTGCTTGTTGGACTGGTTCGAATCTTTCAAGATGTCAGAGTGGATCATCAGTGTTTAGGATTTCACATTCCATTCATAACCAACTTTAACATCCAGTGCACTTGTCCCTTATCTGAGCACCTTCTTGAGCAAAATGAATACAAAAGTACCACAGTAGTATATTACAGAATAACCCTCTCAGCACACAGCCATCTACTCAATAGATGAAATGTCTTTGTCACTACCAGCTGCTGTGCTCCCACTTCAACCCAAGCCAACACAGTGGAGTGTTTAGTGTCTTTATCTGTGCAGAACGCCTTTCAGCCCTCTCCTTTCACTCAAGGCCACGGAGGTTCAAGCATGACCATGAAAAACACTTATTTACGCAGGATGCAATTCGAAGAATGATAGTGATTTAACCTTGTGAGTGCAGATCATCCGTGGTTACCCGGCAATAGCAAAGCTTAGTGGTTTGAATGCTCAGTTTTTTTACCTCTGCCTCTAAATAAGTGAGTAAAATCTTATCCAGCCGTAGATTCGCTCTCCTCAGGAAGCACTTGTGTCAAACTAAGAAATGCATAAAGATGAGATCAACTCATCAAAGCTGGGGTGGTGGTGGTGGTGGTGGGGGGGGGGGGGGGGTTGTAGTGCCAAGCTGCAGTGGAGGGTGTCGCCCAGTGAAAGGGCTTCCAGATGTTGTAATATCCGATGGGATCACACCTGCATCTCTGAGGCGCAGGACAATCCGAGAGCGTTGGCTTCCTCTGTGGTCAAACCATTCTTCAGTGTCCTCCTCACTTTGCAGGGGAAATAAAAGGAACATGATGATTGATGGGTTATTATTATTAGTACAACATTTCACTGTGAAACTCGTCAAACGCTTCAGTCAACTCACGTGATTTCCGGTTGACTCTGGAGCGTCTCCTCTCTCGAGGCTGTGTCCGCTGGCTGGGCCCCTGAGTGGCTGACCTAACTATTCTCTCCATGATCTCATCCGCCGTATCATCTGTGCAGTTCACTGGGTCGTCGTTGGCGGTGCACCACGGGGGAACACGCCCTGAAAGCAGAGTCCCAAATATTGAGAAAACAACAGGAGATGACGTGAGATCACTGAACAGCGACTGATTTGTTTAGTCCAAGAATAAACTCAATTTTTGAGAAGAACTAACGGGATCAGAAAAAATTGGACAACTGGGTTGGTTTAGTTACCACGACTACAAATGAGGACAGGTGAAAATATAACACAAGTCCATCAGAGCTCCTGGAGGAGAACAAATCTGGGAGGATGATGATATGAGAGCTATGTATGTGTAAGTGTACATCAACGCTGAGGACAGTGACCTCTGGTGCTGCTGGCCCTGGTTCGTGCTCGGAGGCCCGGCACCGTCTCGCTTTCTCCACCCTGCAGGCTGCTCTTTAGCACCGCTTTCATGTTCTCATGTTCAGCTGCATCTTCAGCATACTGGATCCCTTGAGGCTGGCTCTCCTGCGCATCTGAGGGGGCGCCGCCAAATTTACCATTCTGTAGAAGGAGAGGAAATGAACTCACTAGTAGGAGATGAGGCTGGGCATGCTGTGTTCCTGTAGGTTAGTAAGGAACCGCACTTTCCAGTCTACAAGTGCAAAAATACACATGCTAGTTTGAGGTATGTAGGAACCTCATTTGTCTTTAAAGGTGTGACCGAGTTTTTGACTGTAAACTTCTCAGCGCTTGCTGTCATCACTGTGCGGCTTCCTCATGCGTGAGAGTTCACACTGACAAGCGATCAGTCTTCCTCCACTGTAAATCCTCATGTTATTGTTCAAAGGTACTGTTTGGATGTCAGTCTCAACACAAGGTTTACATGCGCTTCAGTACACACACTGACCGCCCGCCCCTACCTCACTATCATCGTCATCCTCGCTCTACAGGGACGAGAAGGAAATGGAAAATGGTCAAGTGGGATGACAAACCATCAGGAAGGAGCATTATCTAATTTGTTCAAAATGGAAATACAAACATTTACTCTAATCCTCAAATAAAGAAAAGCAAACACTTATTGTTCATTTTATTGTTAGAGTCAGACATGCAGATACAGACCCTTCTCTCCTCTTTGTGCATTACGCAGCTCCAGATAGGACTGGTAGTCAGCTTAGCTCCAGTGGAAAACAGTCCGCCTCCATTCATAGATCTTGAGCGGTTCAACGCATTCTAATTTAATGTCAGCAAAACACAGCGTTTGTTGATGACCAGAAGAGAGACTGCTACTGCTAATTGTGGCTGAGGAGGATTACTGCTGGACAAACCAAGACCCTGATCCTGATCTATCTGATCCACGTACACAGAGGAGGGACTGCAGGCGTGGGTAGCTGTGAGAGTGTGACGGCACAGGAGGCTGAGTCCCAGAAGTTCCAGGTATGTATGTGATGAAAAACCTGTAATCTTTTCACTCCAAATGTTAAACACAAACCTCTCTCCATTTATCGGTCTAGTACTTTTTAAGTATCTTTGATGACCTTTTAGACAGCATTCTCTGCTGTCCTATTGCTAGCATACATTACTGCTAAGCTACCAAGCGGTTAGCTTGGAGGTCTGGCACTTCCTACAAAGAGATCAATGTTTTTAGCTCTAAAAGTAATAAGTGTTCCTAAATAGTTGTGTCATTTTAAAAGAATAGTTTTGAGGTTTGGGGATATACACATTTTCTGTTTCCTTCATCTCTCACGCTTGGATGGTAAATATAAAGCTGGAGCCAACTGCTTGTAAATATGAATGGAGACACAAAAAAAAATCTGAAATGTACATAATCTGTGGGACATGAGCCAGTTCGACTGTACATGTATGAGAGAGCGTGGTTAAGGTGTGGGTCTTGTTATTTCTCCTTCAGGAACATCCAAAGGTTTGAATTTTCACACAGTGATTGAATTAGAGTCCCTTTGAAGGGAGAGGGGCCCCTTGCCAAGGCTGGCTGTGGAGTCTGCTCTGAGCAGCCCACTCCTCTGGGTTTAAGGGATTTTAATCACGCTGGGAGGTGTTTGCTCTGGCCTTTTGGAGCCTGCTGTAGCTACAGAATGGGATACACTAAAAACAACTCACTGATTGTTGTTACAGTAACCTATACGTATGAATCCAGATGAACTGAGCTGATGTCATTACAAACATGTGCTGTTTTTGTCAGAAATGGACACATTTGCTGCTATAACCAGATTATGGGTATAAGCAGCATCAGGGGATCGTCCGTGTTGTTACACAGAGCTGAGAAAGTATAAAGCAAACAAAGACTGCGATCAGGAAACGGAGAAAGTGGATGTGTGAGGCCACTTACATCTGTTATCATTTTCCCTCTGGTCTTGTTCCGCTCTCGGTGGTTGGCCCTCTTCTGTTTCTGTTGCAGCACGCGCTCTCTGGTTGTGCGATACTCCAGGGCGAATTCACTCAGGATCTTGCTAAAGCGATGAATGCTGACCTCACGTATGGCGTACACCGGATGGCCCAGGAACAGCAGAAAGGCGTGAAACCTGCATATGTGCAATTAAACGTCACACACAAGAGCAGAGGGACTAAAGAACAGTACCAGTGACCCACGCCAGCGTGTCCACGGCTGAACCCACCTGTTGATGATTCTCCGATGGACAACCTTCAGTATAATGATTCTCTCCGCGCACTCTTTGAGGAAGTCCGACATTTTTTGTTTCAGTGCTGGTTTCATCTCATGTTTTGCAATGACCTTGAGGTGATCCCATGACGCTTTGCACCTTCGCTCCATCTGGGCAAGATTGTCTTGAAGTTGGTCAAAGTCCACCTGGGAAAAAAAAGTAGCAGCCAGTCAGTGCCCCTCTCTGATGGTTGTGACTCTTGCAGCGATGAGTGCAGAGAGACGACTGTACCTTGGTCAAGCGGGTGATGGCTCCGATCTCAGAGTAGAGGTCAGTGCTGTCGGGGAACTTCTCCACCACGATGGAGCAGGCGTGGTGCAGCAGGGACTGCTTGTGAACCGTGTCCTTCACCTCTGGGACTTTCTCTAGGTAACCCAGTTCAAAGCCTTTAGCCTGTGGATGTAAAGGTACAGTAATGCACTCAGAAAGGGGGTGAGCGGAAACCACTGTCTGAAATGAACAATCAAGAGCCCCAGTGAGACGAGCAAATTGCAGCATATTTCCTTTCTGGCGCAGTCAGAAAAGGGGCTGATGGAGGGCGCCAAGTAGATATGTAGATTCATTAGGCTGTGATTATCAAAAACCACAATCTACTTCAAACCAGACCGATTGTTCTGCTCACCACAGCCGAGCTCAAACAGCCAGAACATATCATGAAAGACATCATGCTAAAGGGCCCGCCTTGTTCTTCTGCCAGCTTTTAATGGCGAACGACAAAATAGAAACGTGGCCATTATTTATAGGAACTACTTGTTTTGATGTTGAGGACTTTCATTTCCCTTTTGCATGTTTTGCTCTCATAAAGCAGAGCTTCAAACACACTCACTCAGAGATTTACACAGAGATGCAAACAGGCACAAACAACAGGAACCACCATCCATGTCTGAGCTGCAGATGCAAACCTTCAGAACACACACACACACACACACACACACACACACACACACACACACACACACACACACACACACACACACCAGTGGCCAGTGGCCAGTGCAGACCACCAAGCAACACACATAGACCACTGTTGCCCTGGTAAAGTAAATATGTGGTGTGTGTGTGTGTGTGTGTGTGTGTGTGTGTGTGTGTGTGGGGGGGGGGGGGGGGGGATGGAGGCAATGGAGAAAGTGAGTAAAAAGCAACTCCGGGCTGTTGGTCTTGAAGGTTACTCACGTTAGTGCCGTTGAGGAAGTTGCCAATGGCCAACAATGTGGTCAAGATGTAGCGGAGCGTCTTGTTTTTCTCCAGCTGGTCCATTCCTTCTTTAAGATCCTGAAGAGGTTCTGCTACTTCCTGGAAGACCATGAAAACATGGTGTTGACGGAGCGTTCAGTATTACACTAGAAAAGCATTTAACGCCTTTTGAGAGATCAAAATACATTTTAATATTTGACACATTCAAGCTTCTATAAGGACTGAATGAAGAGACACGAATACGAATCATATATGTATATATATAGAGAGAGAGAGAGAGAGATTCCTATACATTTTATTAAAAATATAACCTTCTCAATAAGCTCATAGTCCATCTTGAAGGCCCACAGCTGCAGGCGAGCAGACAGCTCCGTGATGGAGGAGAGGGTGAGGAGGAACTGCTCGGCGCTGCCCAGGGGAACATCAGGGTTGACCAGCTGAGCCTCCTGGATCTTCTGCTTCTCCTCCTCAGTGGGGATCATTGTCAGGATTTTCTGAGAGAGAGAGAGAGAGAGAGAGAGAGAGTGTCATCAACATATATAACACAAATTTCCCCATTGTGGGATCAATAAATCTCTTTCTGTCTATCTATCTATCTATCTATCTATCTATCTATCTATCTATCTATCTATCCATCTATCTATCTGTCTATCTATCTATCCATCTATCTTTCTATCTATCTATCTATCTATCCATCTATCTATCATCCATCTATCTATCTATCTATCTATCTATCTATCCATCTATCCATCCATCCATCCATCTATCTATCGATCTATTGATCTATCGATATGTCAAAATGGAACATGTTAGTGAGTAAATCTTCAAGAGGACGAGGACCAAAACTGATGGTTTCTCCAAGATGCTTTCCAACAAACCTGTGCGATATTTGAACTTTCAACCTTGTTAAACACTTACGAACAGTGAACCGGAACTCTGTTCAGAATGATTTGAAGAGAAAGCTCTAAAAATGACATGTTATATAACAGCAAAGGCATGCAACATTAATCATTCATCTGCTGAGTGGTGCACGTCTACACTACAATTTTTAAAAAGGCCTAGAAATATGTGCATAGACCTTTAATCATCCCTTTGATTAATGGCAAGAAAACACAAATGACATGTCAATAATGTGAGTCAGAGCTTGTTTTTGGAAATACATCAGTGCATCTTGGTGTTCTGGCTCAATATTCAAGGAAAATATGTTTATTTTGGAGCCCATGAACTTGAATTGGTTTAACTTAACGGGGCCGTACTGGACACTAATAATAATAATAATAATACTTGGTACCTCTATGCCTTCTTTGTTCAGTGCGTACTCGTCGAAGTTGAGGATGGCCGTCTTGATGGTGCGAGGAGGAGGTAAAACAGTCAAGCCGATGTTTATGGCATTGCTTCGTTTGGAATCCAGGACAATGATTTCTTGCCGTTTGCCGTCAACTGCTGCTTTCTATAAGAGACGTAATCAGAAATGAATGTTTTGACCTGTGCGTCTAGACATCACGTGACAAACGGACTCGTGAAAATACATGAGGTTAGCATACTATCACTGTGTGGTAGTATTTTAAGAGCACTACAACTCTGAAGTACCTTTGTAACAGGCAGCTCCTTGGACTTGGACTCAAACAGCTGCTCCAGCTTGGACGTGTCCAACTTCAGCGGCTCCAGTTTGGACCACAGGGACTCCTTACAGAATTTATGGTTCTTACACTGCCAGTCCACGGGACGGACCTCATTCCAGAAGAGACGGATGGTCTTCTTTTTCTTCTGGAAGAGAGGCACCTCCCCTCGATTTAGCTGAGGGGAGGGCGGTGGGAGAGGGGCCATGAACGGTGGAGGCGGCGGCATCATTTTGCCAAGGATGGGAGGAGGCGGGGGGCACCCAAAGAGGGGTGGAGGTGGTGGTAGGGCAGTGTTGCATGGTGGAGGAGGCGGCGGTGGTATGAGATTGCCAGGCCCCATCAGACTGTCCATATCTAAGATGTCCAAGTCGTCCTCATCCCTCAGGTCAGTGAAGTCCATCTCTTTGATGCGCAGCTCCCTGGGCGTGGCCATCAGCTGATCCCAGATGTGGTCCGACTCCTTCTTGGGGGCTAAAGCTGAGGAGACAGTAGCTGATGGTTTTTCAGCCTGCTGCTGCTCTTTGGAGGTCTCCAGCTCAGCAGGAGACGTCAGGCCTTTGACCAGATCTCCAAACTTCTCTGCCACCGCCCGGACGCTACCCTGGTTGTCCAGATGTCCCATCTCCATCTTCTTCACATTTTCTTCTCTGGCCTGTCGGTGAGCTTCTAGTGTGGAGATCCTGCTGGCCAGGCTTGCCACAGAGGAGTCCCCTCCTTCTGTCTCCTTCTCACATTTACACGTCTCTTTCTCTGTCTCTGCTACATTCTCGTCATCCTTGCTGGAGGGCTTCTGAGCGTACAGCATGTCCAGCATGAAGCGCTTGTTGTTGAGTATTTTGTTGCACTCGTCATTCACGTCCGCTTCCTTAATGCACTGGGTCCACTGGCCTGTTGTTGTGGAGACGGTTTGAACATGGAGCACAAGCTCTTGATAGTTGATAATAAAAGTAAGAAAATCGACTAAGTTCCACATACCTGCTATGATGTCATGGGTGAGCTTCTCCTCCCGCTCCTCCCTCTCCAGCGTGCTACTGGTGGATGAGATGCTGGATGCTGAGCAGTTGTCTTTCTCATTTACTTCCTCGTTCTGTCTCTCCTTCTCACTCAGCAGTACACTGTCTTCTACGTCCCTTTCTATCGGCTGCTCCTTCTCAGACTCCTCCTCTAACTCGACATCCGCTACATGCGTCTCTCCCGCCTCGGCTACTTCCGCGTCGTCCACCTGTTCTCCTACACCTCCCTCAGTCCTGCATTTTTCCTGTTCCTCCAGCATTTCCTGTCCTCGTGTCTCCTCTTTCTCCACTCCTGCCTCCTCATCTGCCTCTATAACTACATTCTGATCAGACTCAACAACGTGCTGCGTGTCGGCAGGCGTCTCCGTCTCAGAGGAGGGTGTGGGGTGAAGTTCTAATACTGTCAACTCTGGTGCTGGACTTTTGGTTCCGGTTGGTGGGTCAAGGTTCGGCTCTGAGATGTTTTCTGTTCCTAGGAGAGAAATCAAAACAATTAGGTATTTTCAGTGATTCAGTTACATGACATTATCTTCGGAAACATTCTTTGTTTATAATTAAAACAGCTTTAAATTGCTTTCTGGCATAATTGCAGTGAGGAAAGGTAATGGTTTGAAGTCTTATAGTAATTCACAGAGCAATCATCCTATTTTATTACTGTGGCTCATGACCATACACGTGACAACTCACAACAGGCACCGCTCTGGGAGAGAACGCAAGTTTCAGCAGAACTCTTTTTATCCAATAATTATATTTGGAAGGCAGGCTAAAAAAAATGTTCTTCAAAACATCCCTAATAATTACTCAAGAAACTAAACATTCTGATTGCAGTCGTGACAAATTACCTCCAAATCACTGAGACCGTTTTATCAGAACCTCATTAATCCTTCAGGAGGAATTAAGTTTTATCTCGATATTCATGCATGCCCACTTCCACCCCTCCTTCCTACTTTCCTACACTCAGTAGAGTGATAGTCGCCCTGCTAGTGTGAATGTTGCACTAACAGTCCATTAGTGAGAACATCAGCTTCTACTGATAAACGAGCGTAATTTGGTTCCCAAACACTTTTACCTGATGTGTGGGGAGCCACCGTGTCTTCCTGTGAGATGATGGATGAAGGTGTGGCACAACGAGACACCGAGCGGCTGGCAGGGTTGGGACTCAAGCACAAAGTGATCTCTGTCCGCCCTCTGGTTGGCACCCTTGGGCGCTCTCGCTCACACTCCTCTGCGGCAAGTCTCTCCACAGCCTTGTACCTGCAACAGCAGCATAGGTACCAGATTTCAGCACCGAGGGGTTGTGTCTTATTTTTGCGGCATGCAAAAACATTCTCATTGAAGCGATATTCTGATTCTTTTGGTCTTTAATATGGAAATTTTGGTTTCCTTGAGGGTTGTGGAAATGTTGGGCTGCTGGTCCCATTTACTGAAGCCACGCAAATGATGACAGCTTCATGTGTTTTTTGAAAAGTTTCTCCAGACGTTTTTTTTCTTGCCATTGTGCTAATCTCAACACACAAAATTCAACAATTTTCCAGTTCACAGGGGTGAAACGGGCGTATAAGAGAGAGCTATAAAACACAGCCATGCAGTCACTGGGAGACAACTGGACCAGATCCATGCCAGAACACAATTACACACTTGTCCTGTTAACTTTGGGATATCTCAATGGTGCTCCGGCCTGGAGGGGCCCTGGCACCTATAATTCAGTCTCAGACTGTGTGTAACCGGCTTTACATCTGCTATCAATTTGAAAACAGGATCTTAAAGCATTTTTTTCTGAATTGATCTTTCCAACTGTAGCATGAGGGTGAGTTCATGAGAGTTTCGTGAAATAAACTCACCTTTCCTCTCTGGCTTGTCGTGCTTCTTCCCTTTTGTCGGCGTAATCTCGACTGAGATAAAACAGGAGCAAAACACAAAAAGCAAGCAGGGACCGAAAATTTAGAAGTTGTTTTGAAAGCGTTTGGATTTTATTGACTTATACTTTTACTTGGATAGTAAATCTGATTATGTAAGTGGCAAGAGTTGCTTATGCAAAGTTACCGATGTACTCATGCTATAATTCCCGCAACAGTTAATATGTAATGATCAAGATGAATAAAATTGTCTTTCTCATATGAAGTCATGCAGTGTTTCTGTTTTGTGAGGGGGAGGCTGACTTGATGCAGTTCCTCTCGTCCCGTTCGATCCTCTGCAGGCGCTCCTCACGTTCCAAGCGTCTCCTCTCTCTCTCTGCGGCCAGAGACTCCTGATGCTGTCTGTACGATGATGTTAGCAAGCCCCCCAGAGTCGGTCTGCAGGGACAGAACAGCATGAAAACACTGACATACCAGCCTGGCTTTACAATTCAAAGCACAACCAACCTGTCGGGTTTGGAGTCTGGTGTGGAGGCTGCTGAACTAGCGTGGCGGTGGAGGGGTGACGCTGGAGCCTGGTGCCTGCCAGGGTATGGAGTGCTGTTGGGACGGACTCTGTAGGAAGACGCCAAAATAAATGCTTGTTGTCTCCAAATACATTTTTATTTCAAGGCACAAAGAGAAGGCCAAAGCACCTGAGCACTCAGCTTTTGGCATTCAAACAACTTTCCTGTGAGGAAAGTCATGCCAACAACTCCTGAAGGGTTTCTGAATGTTCTGATCATTGATTGATTGATTGATGATTGATTTTTATTACTGTGGCCTGCCAGTAAAAGGCTTGCGATACACCATTTACACTGAACATATAAACCCACCGGGTGTTGTTGTCCATGATTTAGAAAGAAAGAAGCCAAATTATGAAAAAAACTAAACCACCACTCCATTCTGTCATCATCAGAGCACCAAAAGAGCTCTGGATTATGAACAAACATTGCTCTAATAATCCCAGCTCACCATCATACAAGAGAAGGTGTGATTCATTCTCAAAGTCTCCTAAATCACATAATTCGCACAAACTGCCGTCGTCCTGAATATTCAAGAATCTTCCGACTTCAAGAGAGCCACAAAGGAAAAGAGCCACAGGAAGGATTCCTTTTCTCAGCTCAAGACCTTGTTAGCTTTGCTCTAACCTAAGATTCAAATACAGCAGCTAGTTCTCTTCTAATTAGCAATGCTACATGATGAATTGTTCCTGTAGAGAGCCTGCAGGTCAGCTTCGGATCTTTTCTCAGAGGCAGAAAATCCGATACATTCTGTTCTGGGAGAGCTGTAAATTGAGATGATGAAATCAAAAAGCAAAATACGAGCTAAAATACTTCAGTATGTCCCCATATATGTACATCCTAAAAAACTCAGTTTGGGCAGCTGACTCACATGACAGATGTTTATATAAAAGTGGAACATGCAGCTTTTCTCATGGGGAGCTCTACGTAGCTGACCCTGCCTGAGAGGCACAGGTAGACTAGGAGCCAACAGGTGCATGCTGGGAATACTGAAATACGACATGAACATCACCGACAGTGGGGCTTTCTGGTGAGAGACGTGCATAAAAAAGGTTCATCAGACGTATGACGTAGTGACTGAATGCCTTGTGACTGCCAAAACACGACGTAGCTCACATTCTCCACTGTCTTTTATAACATCGTGTCCCTGCACAACGCTTGACACGCTGGCATCCTTACCTTTCAGCCCAGCAGGGCTTTCTAACAGTGTAAGATGTAGCAGAGTTGTTTATTTCTGTCAGACTGAAGATGTGAGGCATAGTGACAAAAGAAAAAGAAAAAAAAAGAGAGTCAAAGATAAAACGGTAAAGATGTTAGTCACATTGACAAGCTAGTAAGACACTAGACAAAACGGTAGAAGGGCTGCAAGACAACAGAGCAGACAGGGACAAGACGTGATCTCCGTCAGTCTTACAGACGCTAGGAAGCTACAACAATATAAATCCTCATAAAGTGATTTTAGAAGTTCTCTCTCTATCCAAGAGGAGTAATCTTTCAGTGGAAAAACTATCAGGGAACTGCTGTGGCAGTTTAGATGTGGTTGTCTACACTGTGTCTCTTTAAGTAGATCTGAACAACAGAGTGACCGTGACTCATGCTCATACTTAACATTCCTTAATGCTTAGAATTAATTTACGGACTTGTGTTGGATTAACGGCGATGCAGGGCAACAATGAAAGACAGATGAGGAGTAACTATCTATAAAATAACAGTTTCCAGCAATGGAGAAAAGGAAGTGAACTACAACTTTCCTTTTTTGTTGTTGTTGGGAAATGGAGGTGTTTTGATCTATGTGATGAAGCATGACGGAGGTAGAGGGGAACAAGTCTGAGCAGCATAATTCAGATTTAAAATGGTGCAGTGAGCTACATGGAGATATCAGTGACGGGGGTGGGGGTGGGGGGGTTCCTACATTGTGAGGCAACACAAGGAGATGAGCTGCAGCTCCTAATCTCTAACCTGCGGTGACTCGCTCTTTTCGGGACCGTCTCGCTCTCCTGGCTCTGGTTTAAGTCAGGGGACGCAGGGAGAGGATGGGGAGGTGGCGAGTGGGCTGAAGTTGGGATAGACTGACACTGACATGGGTTCAGAGGGTGGGGAGCAACAGGGAGGTCACTGCCAGGAGCCTGGGAAGGTGCAGACCAAGGACTAAAGGCCCTCTGTTTAGGTGCCACGGACACAGGAGAAGACGTCCTGGTCTTGAAGCTGAGATATTCTCTCTGCCCTTCAGAGTCACTGGCTTTAGGGAGGATGCTGGTCATACACTTAAAGTTCAAACACATGTTAGGGGTGTCTGCTACAGCTGGAGCCCCACTAGGATGACAAAATACAAGAGAGTCCAAGAGGGTAGAAGGAAAGAATTAGACGTGTAAACTCTGGCAGAGAGAGAGAAAGAGAGACACTCCACCGAGGAAACTAGTTCTCCTAAAATACCTGTGAACGCCCTGTCTAGAGGACTCAGTGACTGGATGACTTTCATCATCTGCCTCTTCCTCGTCCTCCTCCTCCTCCTCCTCCTCATCATCATCATCATCATCATCATCATCCTCCTCCTCCTCCTCCTCTTCTCCCTCCTCCTCCTCGTCTTCCTCTTCTCTGTGGTTAGGTTGAGGGTTGAAAGGAGGAAAGGGAGGATGTAGGCAGGCGAGAGGAAAGCGAAGGGTGAAAATGAAAACACACAGCAGCAAATGACCTCAGAGAGACAACAGAGACACACAGAGACACACAGTGTTTCCCACATCGATTCCCCTAAACTGTTAAAAAAACGACGCAAACAAACTACACGTCATAACTTTAAAAATGAGCCTTTGTTGCCATTGAATTTTAAGCTGATGGAACTTGAGACGAGTTGCAGAAATTTTGTAACAATTCAAAACAAATAAACTTTTCCTTAAAAGAATGACCTCAACTCGTCTTCCACTTCAAATGAGAGGGTGACTGGGACGCCAACTTTGAGTTCTAACAAAGCGTTTGTTACATCTTTCTTATAACTTCAATGTGTTATAACAATGTTATAATAGTGTTTTTGTTCTTTTTACAATTCAAAATGGTGAGATCTTGTTATGCTGTCCACAGCGCATCTCTCACTCTCTATTTCTCTCTCTCTCTCTCTCTCTCACACACACACACACGCACACACACACACACACACACACACACACACACACACACACACACACACACACACACACACACACTCTAACGATGGCTTGTCTGTGTAAAGTCCCCAAAACATGACAATGTGTGAACGGAAGGATGAGTTTTCCCAGCAGAAAAGACAGCCGGCCAAATTCCTGAATAGAATGAACACAATCCCCAATGTTGATGCACAGTAATTGTCATTATTATTACAGGATTATTATTACTATTATTACAGAATCTAATTCTGTGGGAAACACTGAAGACCAACACACATGCTTGTCAAAAGAAAGGAATTAACGTGGAAGACATAGAAGCTTTAGAACAGGTGAGAGAATGTTAGTAGAGTTCTCACACAGAAATGGTCAACATTTAGAATATGTGCGTTCAGTTCATCTTCCCTGACGGGGAAGAAAACAGTTCAAGTGCCGGGGCAGTAGAGGATGTCTTCTGTCTGTGTTTCATCCTTGCACATGAGTGTGTTGCCAGTTTGCTACATGGATCCATCCCCTCTTACACGTCTGGATTTCATTTAACAATATGGAAAATGTTGATCTTCAAAGGCAGCTTGAATTTCCTGTGGTGGCCTGGAAGCAGCTAGTCTGGTATCATGTGACCCGGTGGATTAAAATTACGTAGGACAGAGGAGCAGAGAGCTCTCAGAGAGGTGAGTGACTTAGAAAAGCTTGTCATGAATTACACGGTGCTGAATGGCAGCCATGAGTGAAGATTTGAATGACAAAGAACAAACAACACAGACCTCAAGTCAACGTGTTGGAATTAGGTGTTGATATAATTACAGGGAATGTCCCTCATATTTCCCAGGTGCTTTCAAAAGCTGCAACATAATGAAATAAGATTCTTGTCTGAATCACCAGTTGTGTTTGTGTAGTCATGAAAGGTTTGTAGCTGTGCAGCTGGAGTGTAACACTCTCAGCGAGGGACGCGTGGCTCCAGCCAGAAAGCAGATAGCGCATATCGTGTGTTTACAGAAGCTTCCTATTTCCATCAGATGAATGTATTTGACAGCAGGAACATTCATCTAAATGTCACTTTGCAGCAGCAGCCTTGTCTTTGTCTTTTCTAAATTGCTGCAATATTAAATTCCAAGCTTTGGCTCTGGCTAGAGCGGCAACATGGTTCCAGGACTGAAATGTGATACAAGACTTGCAGCATGGACGCAGCGACTACCTCTGATGGTTAACAAGATCAAAACAAATCTGATTGACTGAACCTTTTCAAAGGTCAGTTGAAGTTGAAATAGCAGCACAGAGAAGTCACTTTTTTCCTTTTCTTGGATTTCGTCCCGCCGCCTCACCTTTCACTGATGTCTTCTACTCGTTGGCCACCGAAAGGCAGGAAGCTGCTTGCGTGAGCGTGAGGGCTGCTGGGAGACGCCGGGGCCGAAGCATGACCTCTGCTATTCTGGAGCGAATGTCTCCGGCTGCGTCTTCTCTCTACGCCCCGCCTCTCGTTGGGGCCGCCGACACTAGCTCGGCGGCGGTCCTTTCTGCCGCTCAGAGGCAGCTGGGTCTCATCGTCACCATCCTCATGGCGGAGAGTCATCTGGGACAGTTAGAAAGCACAAAGACGCTGAGTATGTCAGCTGCACGTTTGTTCTAAACATCACCTTTAGGTACAGATGTCATGTGACCTATCTCCACATAACACTACATTAAGGTGGATTGTTTATGATCATGAGAGGGGGGTGGGTGGGAGTCGCCTTCTGACCTCATAGAGGTTCAACTGCTCTACAAGGTCCAGGTCAGTGCCCTTTCTGCCCAGGTGTCTCTGGGTCATGGCCTCAACGCCCTGCTCCTCCAGACAGTCCACCATGTCATAGTAGGAGTCCTGATCCGGGAGGCCTGCCAGAGTCTGCAACACACACACGCACACACACACACACACACACACACACACACACACACACACACACACACACACACACACACACACACACACACACACACACACACACACACGCACGGTAAAGGCTTTTCTCACACTCTTTTTCAGTTCAAAAATGAGAGAACAGGAAAATATACAAATTTCCATAATTTTTCCATGGCTTTGAGGAAAATGTCATAATCATACGGTCTCTGAACAATCTAAACCAACTGAAGTGTCCAGATTTGTGTGTATTCAATGCATGTTTTGATACAAGCAAAAGACTCATTCAAGTAAATGAATAAGAACCAAAAGACATTTTTCCAAGTCAGTACTGTTCAGTAATGTTCAGGTATTTGTGAGGTACATTTCCATGACTTCTCCACAATTGTAATAATTTCTCCAAAAACTTTTCCAGGTCTGGAAATGACTATATTCAAATTCCATGACTTTTCCAGGTTTTTCATGACTATTTGAGCTCTGGACGGAAAGCAAACACATCTGTAGCGTGATAAGCTATCTAAACAAAAGAATCCAGCAGTGAGAGGTGAGTGGATGGAAAATATGACCCTATTTTCCTTGAGGTGACAGATGGAATTTACACCTGATTGGATGGAGCTGGCCAACAATGCTGTTGTGCTGTGAGTCTTTTCACCTGCCACAGAGCCACTTTTCTGGATAAAGCATCCAAATATCAAGCTAATGTAATTCTTGACGATAGAGGAGATACTATGTGGCCGAGAAAATAACTTCCTGCATACGCCGGTGTTGATATAGTATTAGTAAGAAAAGCCCCAAGGCATTTACCAACCTTATTGATGAGTGTCATTGCATACACCAGCAGCTCTGTATCCACCCCATCCTTCTCATCCAAGATCTCCATGACATTTGACCACTGTTTTGTTCCTGTGCCAGTAAAAATGAGAGAAACTTGAAAGAAAGCAGCGATACTTAAGCTACCTACTGAAAAACAACAACTCCATGAGCACATCTAAACTGTTGCAGCTCCACATGCAGGAATTGTTATGTCATCTCGCGGCTCCAGTAGGAGAAAGAGAGTCATGGCATTATTCCTCGAGATGAGTGGATGTGGAAAAAGAGAGCGGGGGCGCCTTCATGTTCAGTTAGGAAGAAGTTTCTGTGAGCCTGAGCTACCGGGGTCAAGAACGAGGATCAGGTTTAGCCTTCTTACGCAACAGCAGAAGTGACGGGACAGGACGAGGCTGAGACGGAGGGATGCCCACTGTTACACCACGAGTCTACGTGCAGCAGGTAACTGAGCTCCAGCGCAGGTGAGAGTCTGTTTCAATAAAGCTCGCCGCTCAGGACAACTGATGTGACTACTGTGTAATTGGAGCTGCGCTCACAGCTGAACTGCTCTACTACTGCTGGCTCCATTAGTGGAACTGAATGGAAAAATCTAGACTAGAAGGGAATTCACCAGTAATTCCTATAATTACATATTATCCACTGCTCAACATTTTGCACGAGCTCCTCTTAAACTCAACAACATACGATCAAAACAAGGCAGGATTAGCAGGACTTTCTGCATACAAACAAAACTAATTTGGCTGGAATACACTAGAAGTCTAAAGAGTACAGCTGAACAAAATCTCCCAGGGTAGACGTCTCAATACTTGTTTTCATCTGCAAGTATCGACTACAGTGTCTCTCAATCACAGTCCCGCGTGTACCCTGTTCTACACAATTATGCAGATTTTAAACATCATTGAAGTAACTTTCACGTGACAGCTGGAGTGGCAGGTGTACTATTGTTGAGCTGCCCTCCACTGGGTTGTGTGCTTTACCTCGTTTGGCATCCACAACATTCACAGCCTTTATGAGCAGGGCGGCGTTCGACTCTGTGTACTCCACAAACACCAGCAGAAGCTTTAAGGCCGTTTTCACCACCAGACGGAACTACGGCAAGAGAGAGAGCGAGAGAGAGAGAGAGAGCAAGAGAGAGAGAGAGAGAGAAGGAAACACATTTAATGAAGAAAATACAGTGCAGAGATATCCTCACAAGTCAGGCATCGTCTATTTGTACTGAAAACTTTTGAGTTTATCCTCGCTCAGACTGGGTGGCTATGTTTTAAAGCTGGTAATATCTTTTTTTTCATGCAAGCTTTTCCTGTCTGAACTGTCTTGAGTGGTTTGATAAGAAGCTTGTGGGAAACTTTGTTAACAGTAGAATTTGCTTCATCGGAGTGACATGAGAGAAAAAACTAATGTTGATGACTGAGCACAGGCAAAAACACTGAAATATAACATTTACACTCCTATGAAAACATGAATAAAGCAGATTAAAACTGTTATTAGGGGTTGCTGAGTAAAATAGCCCACATCAATCTAATTGAGAGTAAAAATCAACATGTAAACTATAATAAAACCTTTAATTATTACGTTTGAACCGCAATAATATGCATTGGATCAAAGCAAACAAAAACACATTTATGACAAGATTTTCCCAGGTAGGCAGAAAAGTAACCTCAAGAGTCAATCAACCACAGCATGTTGCACTTGGACCCATCTGGCCACTAGGGGGCTGAGTTGACCACAGTAACATGAGAAGAGTTGCCTGCACACTGACACAACAGTGAGGTTTCAGACAACATGATTATCTCAGCTTTGTTCCTGCAGGGATGGCCCTGCTGACCTGATTTGACAGTTAATCTACTCTAGTAGAGGAGTTGATGTTCTTTACCTTGGACCCGACGAGGGTGTAAAGCCACTGGACGGTTTCGTTGTGAGATATGAGACCGTTCATCCCATCCACGAACAGCATTATTTGTCCAAGGGCTGCAGAAGAGAAAAAAAGAGAGATGAAGAAAAGGATGTGGTTCAGTAAATCATTGTCCGGTGCAGGTTTGTTCGTGTCTCCTGTTAGAAACAACCGCCACAGCTGTTCTCCCCGAGAAGAACAGTAACCGTGTGGTCATGAATCTCAGTGGCACCCCTGCAATGTACAGCAGGTTTACTTTGTCTCCAGTGGACGGTGAAATATTTGCTGTGAGAAGAATGATGTGCCACAGGAAGTCAGCGCAGTCTATTTGTGGTCTGCATACAACTACATACAAATGCATTCATTGTTGCTGGAGGTGTAAGTGATACATTTCTGCCCATCATTATCAAAACTGCATAGATATTATGGAGACACTTAAAAGGAACATTTAGACAAAAAAAACAACAACACGGGGTCTGTCCAGCTTCAAGTGAATGGACAAGAATGTAGACAAAGTATTTGAGCAGATTTCCTTCCCCTGGATGCTAACATGAGGTCCATCTTTAACAGGATACATCAGAGAAAAAAACAAGAGCGGAGGGATGTTAGAGCTGGAGGGAGGCAGAGAAACATCTCCTTGAGCTTAAAGTAACATGCCATCTTTCGCTTGTTGTCCACCGTCCTCAGAGTCAGACAAGATGATAGATACTGGTCATTCCTCTGGGTGAGTACTGGGGGGCTGTGAGCCACAGAAACAGGATGACTGCAGGTTAGCTTAGCGCTCCAGATGGTAGTGGATGGGCAGGGTAGCACACCTCTGTCAAAACTCCTAAAAATACCCTTTTCAGTAAAATGGCCTTTGCCTGCATCAATGTAACTAGGGGTGTATGTACAATTTAAAATCACAAGATATTGTTATGTGAGAATCAGACACACAGTTGGAACTACTCTCTTGACTGGGCGCAGTGATTTGACACAGGACCTCAAAATTTCGACCAGAAGACCTGCTGCTGCGACTTGAGAAGGGTCTCTACGTTCTTGTCTAGTTATGGGAAAGATGGAAAACAAATGCAAAGATATATTACTTTTAATTTGAAAGACTCTGTTGGCAAACCTGACTCTTTACAGTACAAATGAAAGGGTTTTATGTTTGTTTTCAAAATCATGAAATCCTCGTCTTTCTCTGCAAGGACAAAAGTAGTGCTTCTGTACAAGTTTGATCAAGTACAGAGATGTATTAATAGTTGAAGGATTTGTGGGCAAATACCAGGTACTTTGAACTGTTACAAATTGAGGAAGAAATAAAAGCACACCAGTCGTGCTTAATCTGAGCAACATTACTTAAACAGGCTTATTGAAAGCTCCTTATAAGAACACCATCTAATCCCCTCTCACTGTGTTGAAACAGCTTCTTCTGTTGTGATGAGAAGCAGCTTCTGTCATATATTTTCCCCTCTCCTCTTCTCTAGAGGGGCATGAAAATGCTGTAGATAAGCCAAAATTCCCAGGTGCAGCTTCTGCATGTGTGTATGTGGATACTGGACTATGTGTGTGTGTGTGTGTGTGTGTGTGCGTGCGTGCACTGATGGCGGTTCATCTTTTATCAATCAGGGTTAATTACTCACAACATGTCAGGCGGGAGCATTCCTAACAGGCCTCTCCTGCTGCACGCTCAGAGCCGTGTGTCACAGCAGTCGGCGGGGTGGACAATATCAGAGCGGACCACATCAGAGCGTGTTTAGAAAAACACGATTAACCCCCTCAGTCAGCGAAGACTTGAGTGTCACCCTCTCCTCAGGCCCCCCTCCCGCCCCCTTTTTGTATGGGACAACTGCTGACAGATGAGTGACAGGAGTAATGACATGTTATACAGCTGCTCCAGAATGGGTTGCAAAAAGAAAAAACAGTCTAACCAGCTCAAACTAAGATGCCATATCGATTCTTGAACACAGCGGTGCCTACAAACAGCTCTCCCGGATGAGTAATGAGCCACATTCTTCTTCTCAAATTGGTAGCCGATGCCTGACCTGCAATATCATCGCTGGGCAAACTTTTATCTGCTGGCTGCACCTGTGCACAGTATCTGCCCTGGTGCACGGAGCTTTTGAGGAATGTCTGTAGAGAGAAACAGGGGCGAGGGAAAGATATGTGGCCTTAATGAGGCTTTTAAAAGTGTCATTACACAACATGAGCGCTGAGCTGCTGACAGCTTATTGTTCCCCACCACAAAATGAAACCACTTTCACATCATTCTGACATATTATCAGAAGACATTATTTAAATACCTTACAGATGTCTCCGTCTTTGACTGTAGCATGAAGCCAAGTCAAATTAAATTAAACGAGTGGCTATATCATATGTGAATTTAATTCAGCGAGCAGTTAAGATATCGAAATGATATGTAAACACGTCAGAAACCACACAATCAATCACTTTTCTCCCGGATTCATTAAAATCCCAGCGTCGTGGGGTTTTCAACGCTAGCTGCCATTTAAGAACATTTTAGTCTTAAGTGCCTGAAACCACATGAACAAAACGATATGTAACAGTTCAAGAAAAACCATAGAATTACCGCTTATTATGGGGACTACAACCAGTCTGGTCAGAAATAGTTGAAAGGAAACATCTAATTAGTCTCAAATCTTTTTTTAAACAGCAAATTGAACTTTTTTTTTTTCTTTTACCCGCACATCAAATGACTCATGAAAGCGTTCTGGCTGCAAAAAGAAACTTTACCTGTGTGTTGCAATTAGGCCTTTAAAAAGTGTGATCAAATCAAACCGCTTCAGCACATTTGCCTTCCTTGATCAAAAGCTGAGACCAGACTTGAGATCTTCTTTTTTAAATCTACAACAGACAGTCATCAATAACTTTGGGGGGAGAGTTAACAGGAAGAGCATGTGAGTGTACAGGACACCCTCCACTTCAAGCACTGATCTGAGGCCAAAAATGTGGGCCTGCGTTCAAGTAATCATATGCAGCTCGACCATACCTCGCACAATCACATCGTTCAGTCCCCCCTTTGCATGTATGTCACGTAACGAGATGCTGGCAGACAATGAGCTGCCTTCAAAGCACAGTGATTAGAATATAAATGGAAGCTCTTATGGGAAGGGATAGCGGAGGGAGACAGATTAAGCTGAAAAGACACTTGGAAGTGTTCAATGAGCAGCTTGGCGACTGTGCAGGGCTCTCACACTCTATTTTTTCCCCCACCAATATATGACATGCATGGCCTTCGGTTTCCTATAGGCCTCTCGCTCTCATAAACTACAGCGATTATCTTCCGTAGCCGCAGGAATTTGCAGGAAGGGCTGCTCCCTAACCACTGCTGAGGTGAGAAACGCTGTGGTCTGGGTGGCAGCACCAACACCCGTCAGCTGACTCACACAGAACCTTTAAAAAAAAAAAACCTTTATCTATGAAGTCAACCCCTTAAGCTTCCCCCCTCCAAACCAATTCATTCCTTTGTACCCCTTTGGTTAAAATAAATCAGAACTAGGTCAGCCAAACTGTCAGTCAGGGCGCAACCTTTATTTTATCAGGGCTTTGGGAAAGAGGCCAAATCTCCATCCCTTACAGGGCAACTTGTTATCTCTGCGTTAGCTTGGAGCTGCACTCACGTGTTAGCTGGATGTGCTTTACTGCAATGCCTGGAAAAGACTTTTTATGTGGATACTTGCTTTATTATGTCACTACAAGCAGAGTGAAATATCTGAAGTTCAAAAGTGGATTTTACTGCCCACACCACATTCTGGGAAGCAGTAATCGCTCAACACTGATATGTTTAATTCTCTCTCTTGCCCTGATAACTGGCCGTCATTACTGAGAGGGAGGGATCAGCCTTTTGCCTTGTTTTTAAGACCTTTATAGAATATAAAGTGCTCAGGAGAAACCTAAATGGTAAACTAGAGGATGCTTGCAGTAGGCGGAGTACCTGAGCCAAAAACAAATGCTAATGTTGAATGAATCTGTCCACAAATTTAAGCCTTTTTTTTTTTTTTTTGCCACTGCAACAAACCTCCAACCAGTTTTTAAAGAATCAGCCTTAATGTGTGGTGCTGATGCTAAAAATCATTACTTCCTTGGGAGAGGCAAAAAAATCGACCTATCCATCAATCTAGATGGATGGATAGACAGATAGATAGATAGATAGATAGATAGATAGATAGATAGATAGATAGATAGATAGGTAGACAGATAGATAGATAGATAGATAGATAGATAGATAGATAGATAGACAGATAGATAGATAGATAGATGGATGGATAGATAGATAGATAGATAGATAGATAGATAGACAGATAGATAGATAGACAGATAGATAGATAGATAGACAGATAGATAGATAGATAGATAGATAGATAGATAGATAGACAGATAGATAGATAGACAGATAGATAGATAGATAGATGGATAGATAGATAGATAGATAGATAGATGGATAGATAGACAGATAGATAGATAGATAGATGGATAGATAGATAGATAGATAGATAGATAGATAGATAGATAGATAGATAGATAGATAGATAGATGGATAGACAGATAGATAGATAGATAGATAGATAGATATACACACCTCATTATATGTCAACACCTTAGGAAATGCTTTGTTTTTGTCTTTTTCGCTGCTCAATTAAAGTCCTGCTAATGTTCACTCTTTATTGGCATCCAGACTTTTAAAGGAAACATTTGTCCGCTAACTGCTCTTCTGTGTTCACCAGTGTACAGTGGATTTATTTGTGCTTTTTTTTTTTCCCCAATGAAAACAGCTGCAGCTGAAAAGAAGGTTAACAGGAGTGAAGCCATAAAGCCACAACAATGAGCTAAGAGACACTAAAAACCCTCTGGAACTTGTCAGGACCCATAAAGTCTGTGGCTTCATCTCAAAGAGTGACCTGTTCACATGACACACACGGGTTTAATGAGTGGGTGGTATACAAATATTGATGAATGGAAAGACATACTTTCTGAAGTGAAAATTGTGCTATACATTAATGAGGTGAAGTGCCATACTTCTGAAAGCTCCTTTTCTTGGTTCCATTTTCATCGCGGCGGACAGATTTCATTCATTTTTGGATGAGTCACACCTCTGCCGTTTGTGCCGGCTGATCACAGCGGCGCCCGTCTTCTGTTTAAAAAGGGTCACACCCACAATTCTGCAGGGAAAGCCCAGGGCCTCTCGTAGGAGTAAATCTGGTTTTTATTTGGCCGCTGTACATTTTTAAACGTGTGATAGATTTACCTTCTTTTCCTTCGTTCAATGAGACCTTAATTGTGGTGCCGTGTTGATCATTACTGCATCCGTGTCTCTTCTGATTCAGAGTCTGTCTGTCACACACAGACATGTTTATTACTCAGGCCAATTAAACAGCCCTGACTCTACATGAACTGGATAAGACGTACTGGTGGGTTACGTTCCTTGTCATGTAGGTAATCACCCAAACCATTAGAGCCAGACAGACGGCTTCTGCCAAACCTCTTCCAGTCACCACGCTGACTGCCAGGATTACACTGAGCCACATACATTAAAACAACGGGTGAGGGGGCCTTCCATTTCAGATTAAAACAAATGTCTGCCAGCATTTGACCCAATTTAACATGGGCCTAAACCCAAATAGAGTCCCTACAGGCAAACAAACAAACCGGAATAATAGCATGAATTAAGCCAGGGGGATGTTTTGCAGGCGCCGCAGAAGCAGGGAACAATGAGAAGGAGAAAAACAACAACAACATGCATTTCTTTCTATAAACCTCTGTTTCTGTTACTTTACTTCTTGACAACCATTTAGACAAACTGGAGAAATCCCAACTGATGACAACCTCTCCATCACATCTAAGCAGGGAAGACTATGGAGGGGAGCCGGACTGAAAGACGAGATGCTGTAAATTCTGACTTTTCTTAAGAAAGCAGTGGTGTGATTGGCTCTGGTTTTTGGCCAGCCACACGCTGAACCTGGTCCCAAAAATCAGTCAGCTCACAGGAATCAGCCGTAAAACCCACTTGAATTCTCAGCATTTCAGTACATGAGCTACATTTTTGAGAAAAATGTAGTTTTTTTTTCCCTCCAATTCAATTACAGTTCATGTATCTTACCCTGCAAGGTCAGAGATGATGGAGTAAGGCCTCGAGCACTGAACCAAATCAAATTTATATTTATTTATAATATAATTGGCTTGTGTGCTGAATTCTACTACAGTAGAACAGGCTCAGGCTTTTGCTGGGATTGAAAACTTAAACAGATGAGGGGAGAAGAAAAGGGGGCAGCAGAATATAGGTCAGGCAGGTGGGGTCGAACTGGGTTCACAAGCAAGCTGTCTGCTCCTATGAGAGCGTCTGTGGGGGTCGGCGGTGTGTGTGCGTGTGTGTGTGTGTGTGGGGGTGCCGCATCCGGCAAGACCACTGCTCCGATTTTAACCAAAAACATGACACTTGGTTAACGGGTCACTTTTGTGATTCTAAACTTTGAACTGTACCTGTGAGGATTTTAACATGACAAGTTGTTTTGTTGTTGCAACTGGGGATAAAATTTATGTTTGTGTCTGTTTGAAAGCTGCTGATTTAATCTAACAGAGAGAGGCCAGCTAAGGAGAGGAGCTAAGAGGACGTGGACCGACAACATGTAGTGCTCATGAACAATATTTATTTTCCAAATAAAAATCTTTGCATTTTCACACTTTTGGGTTTTTTTTTTCCCCTATGTGTGTGGTGAGGTTAGGGAGTAAAATCTAATTCAAATGTGCACCTATAAAGCATAACTAAACATTATATGAGTGTCAATAAGGGAGCAAAAGCAAATGCAAGGTTTTTTTCTTATGCAAAACTTTTCAATTTTGCATCAGGAGCAGCGGCTTGCTCCGTCGGACTGCTGCAGGAGATGGGGTGAAAACCTGGCCGTGTTCCCTAGGGATCTCATTATGAACCAGGAGCTCTAATTCCTAATGGTATGACAACAACATTCTAAGATGTCTCACGCCAAACACAGTGCTCATGCGAGTCGGCAGTTTGTTGTCATCACTTTTTCATCCCCTCCTCGTCTTCTGGACCTGGGACACAGTAGCTGAGGTCCATTCTGTTTGCTCAGTTATCATGGATTTGCAGATGTTCATATTTCCAAATCAGACTCGCTTTGAGATCCTGTGGTATGAAATGAAATCATGTGCCGCAGAGGTATTAAGGTCTGCAGCTTTTCAATCCAACCAGCGGTTGATTTCACTGATTAAATTCCTTTTACTGAGAGAATATGGGAATCTAGCAGCTGCAGCGGACGCAGTCGAAAACCTCTGCAGCGATGTATCACTGGGTATTCTGCTCTGCCCAGCTGCATGTAGTATAAACTGTTCGACGGAGAAACACTTTAAAGGCCATCCCCTATGTTAACAAAAGGGTATTGTGTTACAGGTGCACTTGTAGTTTTGTGAGAAAGAGTGCTAGCCAGCTCCCAGACACTTTAAGAGGCAATGAAACCCTTGAGTAGAAAGCATCTATGATTCCTACTGAGGGTCTTTGAGCAGGAGACCAGGAAGTTAAGGTGCTTTTGTTTATGGCGCCGTAACGGCCACGTCGATAAAACGTTAACATGGCGGTGACAGCAGCACGAGTGGGAGAAAAAGACGAGACAAAAGCGCTCGAATAAATGTGGGCCATTCATCGAGTAAACTAAATTCAAATCACAGCACGCAACCCTCTGTGTAAACACAATAATGCAGCGTGAAATGAAATTGATTCATGCAGTGTTTCATTTTGTTATGTTTTCTTTTCTTTTTAAAAAACTTGTTTCGCTTCCTTTTATTCCGACGAGGCTGCAAGATGTTAAAAACATCATGCAAGCATAAAAGCGGCACAGCCTTTATGAAGTTCAAACAAAGAACGTGTCACTAAAAACAACCCGGGGAATGTCAACAGTGAACGTTTCAAAGCAGCGAATAATTGCTTCAAGTTGACTGCAATTGCTCCGTCTTTAATCTGCCTTCCTTCTGCCGCTACGTTTTTACAGTTGTTAGTACTCTTTTTTTTTTTTTTAAATACTGGAAAGACGATTCGGTAAAAACCTTGTCATTTTACTCTTTGTACTAGTTATGCTCATGATAATTGGTACTGTGGAGCTCTTGTTGTTTTTGTTTTTTTTTCGTACCACAGTCCAAATATTTGACTAGAGCTCAGAAACTTAGTTGACCTTTTGCACAAGCTGGTTGAAGCATGTGCTGTCAACAGTGGTGTGTTACTGTTGGAACGACTGTTACTGGGCATTTTTTAATAAAGTGAGTGAGGGGGGAAAAAAAGAGAAAGAAAAAGAACAAATGTGCCTCAGGATGGCACAAAAGCAAAACAGTTTCACGTCTTTTTTGATCTGAAAATGTCTGATATAGGCTTGAAAATTAAACAAAACTTGAATCTTACTGTGATTCTACCCCATTTTTCAACCCGCAAATGTTTGGCAAAAATGTTCGCGTTTCATCATCAGCTGCTGCTAACTTTGTTGCGTGTGGCTGATGTAGAGGACCCAGGCCTAGTCTGGAAATGAACCTCGATGAAAGGAGCAAACAGAAAGTCTCGTGGCTGATTTATATTGCCTGTGCAGGCGGCCTGTGCCATTGTGACTATTTACTCTAATGAGCCCTTAATTACCTTTTTGGCTCCCGAGTATTTGTGGCACCGCACCAGGGTGGAGAGTAAAGCTTACAGCAAGACCAGATGGCAAAGCCACCTCTAAATGCATGACCTCACAGTCAGTCCCACTGATGAGATGATATAGGTATACACAAGCCCCCCCCCCCAGGGACAGAACCACAGGCCTCCCTCCAACCAGCTAAGTCCAGGTCTGGAAGCCCTCTGAGCCAGGTGTGAGGGGCCCAAAAGGGAACAGAGCCAGAAAATACCCACCAAGTCTGAGGCAGCACTAACCAGCCACAAACGCCCGCAGGGATTTGAAAATGAAACAAGAGATGGTGTAGTCTGTCAAAAGAGCTGCAGAAACGGTAACATTCCAAATAACTAAGTCTGATAATCTGTTCTTGCAAAATGTATAAAATATGTTCTGACTGGGGTGCAAGTGTGACTGAGCATTTTTCATCTTCCAAAGATCGATTTTTATTCATGAAGGAGAACAAAACAGTTTTGTTCGGGGGAGCTTTTAAATGCACTCCAGACAGATGGGTTCAAGAATGCCATCCTTACTTTTTTACTGGCTTCAACTTAAAAGACATGACAAAAGGCAAAAATCCACAAAAGAGAAGTGATCGGTGTTTGATATTGCTGCTGCTGCTGCTCCTCTCTCTCTCTCTCTCTCTCTCTCTCTCTGGATGTGTGAACGTTCCAAGCATCTGATTCACTTTCCTTCAGGGAATTCTTATGACACAGGCCCTCTTGGAAGTCATCAGCAGCAAGGCAGTTCGATCTATATGTGTTTCTGAGTCGCGCATCTGCGCCCCAGCACATGCTCTACTTGTGTTCTTCAACACGTGGCCTACAAGGGGAGGGTGATCTACTGCACGCCAAAATTTCATAGCTGGTAAGGAAAAATTAGTTCAGGATTTAAAACAGCTTTAGGGGTCTTTTGGGAAGTTGGTAGTTTGGTTTAGTTTCTTATGGTGATGTTGAAACACATGAGGCGAAACTCGACTCCGCAGAGATTAAAAAGGGGATACATGAAAGAATAAGGAGGGTCACAGATGTTTTATCGGAAATCACAGGGAAGCGAAGGAAAGCAAGCAGGAGAGAAAAGATAGGAGAGGTGGTCTCATCACTCACAGCACAGTGACACTAACGTCTCTTACATGTGGTCAACTCTGGGGGCTCCAAAAACCTGTCGCTCTCCTCCTCTGACTTGTTTGCCCGTGTAACCTGTGTGATTTATCTGTCTGAGTCAGAGACGACGGGCTGACGCTCGGATGAGACATTAAAGCTCACGGCCTCCAGAGGTAGTCCAAGCAGGGGTCATGTTCATGTTTATAACCCGCCCCGGGGGCTACGCAAGTACTTTGTCACAGACATCCGCCCTTTACTCATTTTCAAAGGTCAACAATGAGAAGGCTGGAAAATTAGAGCGGGAGCATGTGGGAACATGCTGCATTTGAATGAATAAGTAAGGGGGAGGCATGAAGGGCCACTACACTGACTCTTGCTCTAGTCATAACAAAGAGGTGTCGACCAGTCATGAGACATTTTACTAAAAAGCGTCTGTGACGTGACATGTTGGCCCAGGATACTGAACAGCACAGCAAACAGCCCTCATTTATCAGTCATTTAGGGCAGAAAATGGTGCTGATCTGAGCGTGAGAATCATCATCAATCATGAAACACAGCGTACCAATGACCTGCTGTTGAAAACAATCGTCATTAAATGTTCCCTCCTGGTATATGCTGGTTTTGGAAGCCCCGCCCCTTGATTTCAAAACATTGTGAAATATAATATGGAACTTTTTAGACCTGGAGGTTGAAACCCATCCATGCATCTACTTTCTATACCACTTAACCATTAAGGTTTGGGGGGGGCCTGGAGTCTATCCCAGCTGACATTGGGTGAGAGGCGGGGTTCACCCTGGACGGGTCGCCAGTCCATCAGGACCAATTAGGGGTTCAGTATCTTGCTCAAGGACACTTCGACATGGTCACCGCCGGAAGTGAGGATGGAACCAGCAACCCTTTGATTGCTAAATGGCCTCTCTACCTCCGAGCAAGGCCGCCCCCTGGCTGAAACCTACTCGACCAACTAGATTTATGTTCATGCCTGAAAAATGACATAAGAGGAAGTGGGAACTTGGTGTTTGGATTTAAACCACTGAGAGCACTCAACGGGGTTGCCATCACCAATCAATAAATGCAGAGATTTGTGTGGGAATCACCGCAGGCCCATCGCACATTTGTTGGATAAATGAGGCCCGATATTCTTGAGAAGATACGCAAACACATTATGGAAAAAGAGAGGAGGGTAAATTAGCTTTATGATCTGCAATATCCTGACACAACTTTTATGAGTCTGTTAAGCGCGTGACGTGCCCCCTCACAGCAGGCGCTCGAACGACTGTGACCTAGCAGAGCAAAGAGCTATGAAACCTCTGCTGCCACATGTGATCTTCAGTCTCATCGACGAGGGCCAATAAATCAACCAGCTGCTAAACTTGGCTTTACATTTTCATTGTCTGCAGCGCACGAGGTTTGTTTATAGATGCGTGAGTGTGTGAAGGTCATATGGCGGGATCATTAATTTACATGGCCTATGTAAACACGTGTTGGCGGATGGAGGCTTGTGGAAAGAGAAGTGCTGCAGTACTGATTAATAATGTCTTCAATGAACTATAAACTGAGGTGTGAGAAAGTCTGAGGAGGAAAACCTACCCCTGAGGATGTAGTTCTGGTAGTTCTGGTCGGCTTCCGCTCCCACTTTTATCAAACATGTCAGTCCTTCGGCAACCACAAACTCGTGCACCAGGTCCTTGTCATCCTGCAAAGAGAGAGGAAAATATTCTAGGTTGTTTATGAACTAAGACAATTTAGATTGCTGGGTTTAGTTCAGCCTTCCAGTTCATTACTCTGCTGGGAGTTAAAAAGTTCATCTGGCTGAAAATCATAGACTAACAAAATTGAAGAGCATGCAGAGAAATTAACATCTGACGTGTTGTTTTTACACTCAATCAAAGAAAGCCCCAGGACCAGTTTGATTACCGCGTTCCAGTCTTACAGGATCTGGATAAACATCAATGATGATATGCGTATGATGCAAACTTGAGCTTGTTGCTACAGCTTCACATTTCTAGATGGCAAAACCACCTGCATCTGTCATGCCTGTCAATAACAGTTATTTCAGGCTGAGCAGTTTTGTTTTGTTTTTTTCCTGCTGGATTGAACATTTTTGGTTACATTCTCCTCCGGTTCAGAGTGGAGAGAGAAGGAAGACAGTAATAAACACTGAGGGGTGGTCTGGGAGCCTCCAGGAGGGATGCGTAAGTGCTTCCATAACAGCTTTAGCATGGATCTGTGACACCGTCGCCCGTCCATGAATATACAGGAGTGAGGATGAACAGCAGTGGGGACGGCCACACTGTAAATGTCATTAGTCCATGTAGACATTTGAATAAACAACAACTGGAACTTTCCATATAAAGAAGCAGACTTTATTGCCATTGTACATAGATATAATGTCCAGTCCTGCATTTAAGCAGTCCTCGATGGAGCAGCGAGCAGCCATGTGCAGCACTCTGGGACCACCTCCAGATCTTTGTGCTTGTGCCATGGTCAGGAGCAACAACAGGACCATTAACTGAGGATACATATCTTTTATGGTCGGGGGGTGGGGGGGGGGGGTGGGGGGGTGGCGGCGGTTAAGCACAGACATGCAAACCTCCCAGATGAGGTAACAAAAACAGGTCCCACTTACTACCTCACAATCACTGGCATATGTAACGGAGCTGTGCTTAATTCCATCCCTCCACAATCACTGTTTTCCATGTTACAGCCCCCTCAGGTGCATAATTTTCCCCAATATTTCTGAGCCTGCATAATTTGGTAAGTATACAAGAGATGGCCACATGACATTTTCCGGGATGAAAAACACATTTGTGCTCTGTTAGAAACTGCAACCAAATCAATCTTACATCCACTCCAGGTGTCAAAATCTAAAAGCAAAACTGTGTTTTTGTTCAGCACAATTGTTTCTGTAAGCAGCGTTGAGCATCATTACCATGTATCTTCGGTGTCGGTGACATAAGGTAACAGAAACATGCATTCGTACCCTGGATGTCTTATATTCTTTTTGAGACTTCACCAGACAATGTGTTCCAGGGGCCATACCACCATGGTGGCCGGGTGAATGGTCGAGACAAAGCTAATAAATTGTCTCTTTTTTTCCTGATTAAACATGGAAAGACCCAATGACTAACAACCCCGGAAAGCTTCTCGTAGTGTCAATAGCGAGGTAACTCAGGGCTTTGGCTCTCTTCTCCATCCAGCTGTTGGTTAACGTACCAGCTCTGTGCGACGTGATCACTCACACATTTTTCCCGCCGCGTCTACGTAAGTCTGGTTCCTGCATACTGAGGTTCACCTTCAAAGCTGTGGTTACTTGAAAGATGCTGCATTGAAGCCACTGGAGCTGTAGATCTTCGAGTGGTTCAAGCAAGAGCTGCGAAAGAATTACCTGAAAGATCTGCTTGAGGGAAAAGAGGGCTCTCCGGAGCTCCCTTCCAGTGGAGTTGTACAGTTTCTCTGTATGGAGAGAGAATAGGGAAGAGAGGAAAAATCAATCACATATGTGGCATACAGTCTATGATGTCATCATAGCAAAAGTGAATAAAGCAAAAGGACAGGGGGTTTGAAGTGAAATTGTCTTTATTTCACCCTAAAGTAATTGCCTGTCTACTACAGTTTAAGAATACGGCTTAACTTCATTCATGATGTATCCATGAACAACAAATATTTCCAACAAAATAACTTCCTTGTGTTTTTAAGTCCTGTTCCTATCAATGGCAACAATTATCCCAAGTAGCTAAATGTAAAAAATATGCTGCCAGAGAAAGAATCAGAGCAAAAGAACAGTAGGAGCAAGTCACAGCACATCTGTGGAGAGTTAGTGAACAGTGGATGTTTCCTGCTGACAAAGCCGTATCTGTAGCTTACCATAATACAAAGTCATGGCAGAAACACCACAATGGCTAAGAAACAATCCACTCATTAATCAATCAGTGATGGAAACTCCACATATTGCTAACACAGAGATATACTGGGTTGTAAATGTGTGTGTTTGTGCATGTGTGTGTGTGTGTGTGTGTGTGTGTGGTGAAGATGTACATGTCCTGCATCAATTTTGGCAACCCTGAAGCCTGTGTTGTAGCCTGCAGTATCTGCCAGAGAGTGGCAGTGTTGAGCTCAACCCTCTCATCAGTGCTCTTCAGCTCTCTGACTCAGCAGAACCTGCCTACTGCAGATACAGCAGTATACAGTCCAGCCAACGCAGTACAGAGCAGCACCGTTCAAGTACTCTGATTCTCTCTGTGATGCACAAGAAGGGGTCTCAGATGTTTGTTGGGGAAAGATGAACTCTGGATTGTCTTTCTCACACACACACACACACACACACACACACACACACACACACACACATGTACAGACACTTTACAACATGTCTCTAGTCTTTCTGATCCAAAACTGCAGCTGCTGCAGACTTTATAGCCTGTACACAGCATTGTTCCAGTGTAACAAACTAATAAGGCACACGCATTTCAACAAGCAAATCTCTTGTGCCCAAGAGCTCCTCATCTTTACACACAGATGCTGCAAATCCTATTCGAAAGTGTGAGAAGCACACACACACACACACACACACACACACACACACACACACACACACACACACACACACACACACACACACACACACATCAATGAGAGCACAGTGCAAAAAGCTTCTATTTCATGATTGTTATGTGCCTCCTCAACCACAGGGCCCATCCCTGGTGAACTGAGGGAGACAGACAAAGACGGAGAGACCTAATATATGTTGCCTGCAAGGTCTGTGGGCACAGACAAACACACACACACACACACACACACACATTCACACACACCAGAATGAGCTCTCATATCTGATGTCTTGTAGTGACACACATGTTCACATCGCACAAACTTTCACCTGCAAACATGCAGCATCGTCAAACCCTTCAATGGAGCCTTATACTGTTACAAGTTGTTCTGATCTACATTTCACATGAACTTGCTGCCATAATCCTGGACGTGTCATTGTGGGCTAAGGTTGCACTCTTTATCAATTCCACACAACAGACAAGACATGGGAGCTGCATCTGTGAGGCAGACAGCCTGGGTCTGGGCCACATGTGGTTGAAAGGATCCTATTTGATGGGGTTGCTTGCTGAAATCAAACACCCCCCCCACACACACACACACACACACACACACACACACACACACACACACGCTCCAGCAGAGTTTCTTATCTTTATAAGATGTCTTGGTGGTTATTTATGACGGTGGTGGTATGAGTGGACCAGAGCTTCTAAGTGTTTGGTACATTCAGCGCCGTACATGGTTCAGACGGCTCAGGAGTAGATGAGTCCTGCTCTTTTACGGAAAGCAAGACACCGGCAATAATGTCCAGATATTTAAAGGGGATGGGGGCCTGTTGGTGATTTATTTGTTTTTAAAAAACAGGATGTGACTGTTGGTTCAGCACCCCCCATATACACACACATCCCTCCCACTTGAGCATCCCTGTGTTACCAGGTCAAATCAACTTTTAAATCTGCTTCCAAAACCAACATTTTTGAAAAGCATAACAAACCACTGAGATCCAACTCACAACTGGCTTATCTATGAATAACAGGAATGCATTTGTACATGAATCAAAATCACCGACTATTTTTGATTCCATTAAAATGTCACTTTTTAAAATCTGAACAAGTAAACGAGACACTTTGAAGAGACACAAGTTTCATGAATCACATATTAAAAACAGGTGCAGATATTAACTGTAGACCAGACTGGATGATATCCGGACACAGATATTGTCTCCTGTGACCTGCCTGTCTGAGGGAGAGATAATGAATAATGAATCACGTTTATCCGGGTTCAAGGCCTGCACAAATAATCATTATGTGCAGTTAAGACTACAGTGTTTTAACTGTGTGTTTCCAAAGTATCTATAATAACACCCCCATAAAAACTTGGTATACTGGTAAGAATACATTTCAATAACTGATCAGCGCCTTCTTACTGGCTCTAAAACGAACCTGAGTTCAGTCTGCCGTGGACAGACGAGGAGTTCAGAGTGTTGTGGTTGACATGTAGAAAGGACAAAAGCTTTTAACTGCCCCCCCCCCCCCCCATCCTGCAGGTCAAGGTAAGGGTTAGTCATATCCACTGATGACCAAGTGTTCAGATTAGGGATTCCCATAAACAGACGACCTCTCTGGAGTGGAGAGACAGAGGAAAATAGTTGAGGTTACTCATCACACCTTTGTCATATGGAGCAAGCTTCATTTGTGGTTTCGTCAGTGTTTAAACCAACGTCTTGAACATGCCTGCTCATTTTTTAAAGTGAACGTCCCCACTGACTTTTCATGTTAATCAGTCAACAGATAAATTACACCAAATACTGGTGATTCTGCACAGCACCGCAGTAATGCATCAACACCTGGCCTGCCAGAGAGTTTGGGTTTCAGTTAATCCCAGGAGCGTTGCTCACGTGTGTGTGTGTGTGTGTGTGTGTGTGTGTGTGTGTGTGTGTGTGTGTGTGTGTGTGTGTGTCAATCACCAACAGCATGGCAGAGAAATTCTTCCATGCAGAATTCCACTGCCATTTACACAGAGCTCAGGCTGCTTAGCCCTGTAGTTTGGGCTGCAATAAAACTGTCAGGAAGTTATTCCTGCCCTCCATGAAATGAAGCACATCTGCAGGAACAGACAGATCTTTCCCTGTCCCTGTCCATGGTCGGCTCACCGATGAAGCACTCAGAGGCCCAGCTCTAATGAGAAATAGCTCAGTGGAGATTAGTTCCATACCATTTGGCACAGATATGCACCCCTTCTACATTTTTTTGCTCTATCTGGAAATCAGGAACTCATTTATTCGAAGGAAATGTTTGTGAACTCTCGCAGTCTTGTCTACTTCATTTGTCATGGATGTTTTTTTGATGGTGCCAAGACAGAGTGAGACCAAATAAATCTGTAAAAATAACGCAAAGTTGAGACACGGAAATTCATTCTTGAAAATTGAATCTTTCATTTCTGACAAATCGCAGCAGTCGCTCCTCCACAGCTTGACTTAAAGATGAATTTAATATATGTTTTTGATGTCAGGCTAGTTCTGAATTACTCCTCATACCACAAAACAAGAAAGAATGCATGAGTGCAGCTAAGGACAGCCTGTCATCTTGCCCCCGTCAGCTTTCCATTCACTGGGTTCTTTTCCTGACAGTGGAAAGACTCAACAAGAGTGAAAGTTTTTTGCTTTGATGCCTCATATTCATGCACCATAAGGAGCAGCTGTTTTCTCCTCTTAAACTGCAATCTACAGGGAGGTAATGGGCTCGTAATTATAACAATCATAAAAAGTAGTAGCGGAACTTCTATAATCATCAGGAATGTGCTCAACTAGCCGTAGTAAAGGAGAGTGAAGGAATAAAATCTGCTCTGGGAAGAGATACGTTCATTAAAGGTCCTGCAAGTGATGCTTTTAAAGAAGGTCAGTACATTGATGTTTCAGGAACAATTTTTGATCCTTTGCATCGGAGCCAGAACATTCCAGTAAGCTCAGACCGATCTCAACACTCACTGCAGCAGGGCTATCACAATTTGTTTGCCTGCAAAGCTATTAAACCGGCTCATTTTCCGTTTACAACCACAATAAACATGCTAAATCGTATATTTGCCCGCCTTTTATTTAAAGATTTAAAAAAATTTACCATAAAATGAAATGGATGACTAACACTGTTCACGGTCTGAGCAGCAGGAGACGCACATGCACAGCTGGGGGGAAAAAAACAGATCCCCTCTGGGCAGGACAAGGCCCCGCATGCTTCCGTACATTCAACGTAGAATCAAACATACATTAACATTTTACCATTCAGCAAATGAATGTAATGTTTTTTAACGTATCGACATGTCAGAGGGGAGCAAAGGCGGCAATGTGATGACGTGTGTATTTACCAGGAGAGTCTACACAAGGAGGTTGCTCGGGGTCGTGGACTGGTCCAGACGAAGCATGGTGAGACGCTGATGTTTGACTCCAGTTGAATCTTGTTCTCCAGAGACTCACAACCACAATGTTTCCTAACCCCAACCAGACCTTAACCATTGTTGACACGTCATAAAACTATATTTTTCAAGTGTTGTCTATAAATCATCGAACAGCTTAGACCCAAAACACTTATCTGATCTCTGGAACCAGTAGGGACCTACTCAGGTTGGCAGACTCAGGATTTGTGGAGGTTCCAAGTCTCGGACAAAAATAGGCAAAAACAACACCTGCTGGGCAGAGCATTTTATATCTAAGCTCAAGAATGGTCTCTTAAACTCTTATCTTTATGTGTTGATTTCTTTTTTTTAGCTGAAGTTTTCAAGGGTTTTATGGTTTCGAGCTTCTCTCTGCGGCCTTTGATCATCCTCTTGGTTTTCTTGTTTTTACTTGTCTTATTTGATTGTGTTTCTTGGTTTGCCTCATGCACGATGCAGCTGCTATATAAATACGCTCGCATTGCCAAGAATGAACCTCATTTCAAAAAGCTGCGTTGCCTGCAAGTTCTGTTTCGACGAGACGTGCTGCTGACACTGACATACATATCTAGAAATGTTGATGTGGAACATATTTTCAGTTCAGAAACTGTGAGCTACGTAGCAGTTTGCAGAAACGTGCAATGCCATTGTTTTGCTTTGCAGCTGTTTTGCTTTCATCACACTATAAATGATCAACTGTGCAAACAGTGAGCTCATAGATGCAAAGTGCACATTATAAATCTGTGCTTCCTCAACAAGAACAGCCGGACCGCGCCAAAAGTTTTTCCTCATCAATTTTCTGTCATGAATGCTGAAAACACCATCTTGCATGGAGCATCCGAATGCAGGGTCATTACTCTGTCAGCACCCACTTCAGTGCACGTGCGCTCTGTTGCTTTAACTGCTGCGACTAAGTAGCTAACATATAAAAAAAAGAAACACAATGAGAGTTGTTTTACATGGGGAAGTAAAAACTAACGACAATGATTATATCTAAAGATTTGACCTGCTCACTAAAACCCTATTATCTGACCTAATTTTAAGTAAAAAGTACGTAATGTGCAATCATGTTCATGGATAAATGCTGCAGGTGGATTCTGGATTAAATCCTTGAACAGAGCAAAAACAACAGGGAAAGAATGAGCTGTTTGAATCCAAGACTGGATGTTGCAGTCAGAAGAAAACGTTTGTGTGGTAGTTGTTCTTACTCAAGCTCTCGAGCAAGCATCGCCACATCACTGGCCACCATGTTTCGGGATATAAGGACCATCTTTCATTTTCATGCTTTGGTATTTTCATGAGAAACACTGGAGTTTACAGTGGATGTGATTCCCATGCGCAGTCACGAACACAGAAGGCAGAAAAACAAAACCTCTTCCTCTGTCTTACTCATAATCTCCCGTTCCACATTTATGAAGAGAAAACACAAGTAATTAAGGTGAAAAGACCTCCCAATGTGTGTTGGACTTGTAATGCAGACATGGGAGTTTTCTACTGCGCTTTCTTCTTTCCATCCCTCCCTGACTGAAAACACAAGGTGACTGAAAGGTCAATAAAAGCAGATTATAGCACTCAGGTGGAAATCATTAGGCAGGAATGCAGGTAAGAGTGAGATCACTTTTATGTGTACGCCGTTTTGAGAGCAAATGAAAAGGGGATCAAGACAATTAAGTGGAAGAGTGTGCGTGAAGGGTGTGTATGTGTGGAGAATATGCACACAAGCTGTTCAACAAAGTGCACGGAGGAATAAAAGACATTTATTAATTAGTTCCTGTTGCCTGGAGTTAATTCAAATGCTTTGGAAGTTGTGATGGGAGACATATGGAGATGATGGTTTAGATTACAGAGAACAGAGCCTGCGTGGCCGCACAGACTGAAGAAGCCTCTGCGGTTATCCGGGAAGGCCTCCGCAGACCCACAGGGCGTGAACTTCTCACAGAGACAAAAGGCAGAAGCGTGGGACGAGATCAAAATTACTAATAAATCTGGCAGAGAGGAGAAAGACATAAACATCGGCTAAAGCAAGATTAAACACTGGCTTAGTGCAACAACTATGGAACTACTTAATATCAGATGCAGTCAAAAGGATGTTGCATAACTCAAAATGAGATATAAGGGGACACATGTTTTTTTTTTTTTTTCTAAAGCAATAGTGTGGCACTTTTATCTCCATTTTCTGGCAGTGACAGTATTACAAACTGCTGACATGTGCCTGGCCATCTTGTGGCTGTAAAACGGCAGATTATTGTATTGAGTGTTGCACAAACCCGGGTAATAACTCATTTGATTATCAGAGGTTGATTTATTTGGTCTTGACAGTCTAGAAGAGCAACATTGAAGTTAGCAGATGGCTAACAGGAAGTAGCTAGCATACATTGCTCTGTCTATAGAATAGCACAACATTTAAAAACTCCATATCCTGAGAAATATAGAGAGATATACCTGCCTTGTGTGAACACTAAGTGTTTTCATGACAGTCTTGGAAACAGACAAACAATCCTTCTGATTGGATTTCCTTTGCATATGTTGTACCTGGACTTCCTCTTCACATCATGCAGAGGAGTGCGTTGTCCAAACTCTCGAGGGAGCCAGGGAGGGATTAGGTTTCTGGACTACGACACCCAATCCTGGCTGACCCATCTGATACCAAGACATACCACAGCCAAGTTCCTATAAACACAAAAACTGGCCCACAGAGCTCAACGGCGCTCCTTGTCCCTTGCTGGAAAATTGGGAAATTGGATTGTTGTGTTTATTGATGTGTTTACATGAGTGTTTCAGTGGAAGTTTATGTATTTGTCAGTCACAATAATTCATCTGGATGGCAGCGGTGGCATTTGTCCTTGAGTAGTTAAGTTGTTTGGCTCAAAATCCTACTGTTTCTCTTCATCCTTGAGAGGTTGAGCATGTTATGTAGAGCGCTTGAAGGGCACTGCAGGCTAATTATGTCCCGCTTTAATAAACCAAGCACACGTCAAGATGCTATCTGTCAAATAGAAACGATAGAGGAAAGTGAGGGTTGAATCTGATGAATTCCAGAGAGAGAAAAATGACAGTGAGGCCAAAGTGAGGACAGACAAATCTTTCATTAGTGCCGAGCCTGTCTAATGAATCATTCCTTTGCTACCAGGTGGGGGTGACCCTTATTACAATCCCCCCCCCCCCAGCCCCCCCTGCTTGTTTTGTAGCCCACCATCCTCTGTCTCCTCCTCAGCAGGGTTTCCCCTCACTGACACAGATACGTAGCGGAGCGGAGAGTAAAGGCATGTATCCATTCAGCAAAGCAGACAAAAGCTTGACACAGATACAAACTAGAGGATAAACAGTGAAGTGAGACTGGGGTGGAGGGTGGGGGGGTGGCGACTGTCTGGAAACACCAGCTGGAACATATTTGAACCAAGTCCCTATCTTCTGAAATTGTTACACTGTTTTGGTGGCCATTAATAATTCCTGTGACCACGGACGTGAATGCTCTTCTAATAATCTGGAGCTGGGGAAGGCTGGAGGGAGGTTGTGTCCAGGCCATTCCCCATGTGTTGCTTGGCAGCTGCTGCAGCCAAACAACTTCTCTTAGTGCAGTAAAAGCCGGCCATGGATGCAGGACCAGATGCTTTTAGAGTGAGATTTAAAACATCAGCCTGTACATGCTCTCACATCTGTGCACGTATGATGTAGTTCTTTTCCTTTCCAGGAGATTTTTTTAAAAATCATTTTCACCGGGGAGGAAGGAAAGATCCACCCCTATCGAATGATCCTCGGAATCAAAAATATTTCATTTCATGCACAGCAATTAAAACAGATTTGTCTCAATTCTTTTTTTTTTTTTTTACCTTTGTTGGAAAATAGACTGAACAATAACTTCCTCCTAACCTACTTCACTCTCCTCTTGGCTGTCTCTCTGCCATGGATTCTCAACAACCTGACACGTGGGGGAAATGCACCGCTGCAAACTCAGTCCAATAAACACAGTTGCGCTGAGACCACATCTATTTCAGACTCGGCTCTAGAAATAGGAAGCAGACCGATGTGGAGGCACGAGCGCGCACGTACACGCACGCACACACACACACACACACACACACACACACACACAGCTGTGACTGCACACATTCTCATTTCCATGCTGGCCATACAGTGTCTGTCGTTAATGGAAAAAAGATGGAAAAAAGATCTCCCATCTCACACAGTGTCTTTCTGTCAAAACATCAGAACAAAACCTCTAGAGTCCAATGTATTCTTCCTTCAACTGCTTTTTTATTCCTTTTTTTCTGCAGGACAAACTGTGTTTTCTTAAGCACCTGTTGATCAGTGGCTTGGTAACATCTGAAGCCCAATCTGCTGTTGTTGATGCCATCATATCTAATATTGCTGGATGATAACCTAAAGCAGAACTAGACGACATCTGAGGCAGAAGAATCTAATCAATAGATTTCTAAAAAAATTCCTGCCTGGTGAGAAGCATACAACTCCAACTTCTTCTGGAATTGTTCAAATAAAATCAAAGATTAAGTGTTCCCTTAAGGGTCAACAAACTTCTTCCATTTCTCAGGATAAATTAACAACCACACAACCAATTGGATTATTTAAAAAAAAAAAAAAAAAAAAGCCTCGTCACGAAGCTGCAAACTGGGCTGTTTTCCAGAGAGAGATACGTGGTTTTTCATGGATGAAAAGCAGCATATAAAGGCCTGGCAGCAGATAAAATGCCTTCAGCATATGACTTACATCTTGCAAAAAAGGACATTCAATATTTGCTGTATTTAAAAGCATATGGAAGAGAACTTTATTGGCTCCTGAACAAAATAAAGCCTGTAATAAAACAGTAGAAATCCAAGTTTTCAGAATGAGAATGCTCAAGAGAGAATGTACAATTATGGGCAATCTGAGACAGCTCTGTAGGGAGAAATAACTAATTCTCTCGTGTGTGGTTTAATATCTCCAAGCACCACTCATTTCTTGGCTGCAATTATCTTTGATCAAGTGTCTCCCAACATTATTTAATCATCCAACAAGCCAGTTCATGTGTGTGTGTGTGTGTGTGTGTGTATTCCTCCGTCTTTTCCAAGTGAAAGGATTTGCAATTAATCCATGAAGGACACTCGGTGAAAAGTTAGTTTAATCAAAATACTGTCTGGTTCCAATGGATATTTGCATTTTATGACAAAAGAAGTTTAAGACGTTCTACAACAATTACGAATGTCTTTTAAGACCTATCACATGAACATCTGCCAAAAACGAAGTAAGCAACAAATATCATGAATATTCGAAAAAAAATCTGAGTTCAAGAAAAGCAAAATGTATTCAAGTTCAACTGAACATGACTCCGCATCAGCTGCATGTACATTGTGTGTGTGTGTGTGTGTGTGTGTGTGTGTGTGTGTGTGTGGTGTGTGCCAAACCAAATCATCTTCTTTTACAGATGTATAGATTTTAAAATCTCGGCCAATATTCTCAAAAAAGCTCACCGGGGTCCTCGTTTACTTTACAGATGTTCAGTATCTCAGTCGATCTCAAATGTCCAGATGTGGCTGCCAGATTTGCTGTGGCTAATGCTGTTAGAGCGAAGTGGATCATGGGGTCAAAGGTCATGCTCCCGAGGTGAACACAGGTGGATATTGGCTGGGCTTTACTGGTGGATTTTTAAGGAGTCATTGTGTTTTTTCCAGACTTCCCATGTGACTCAGAGTGTTTTTAACAAGTCTCAACTGAAGACAAAATGCCAGTTATGGAGCCACGCCTCGTTACTCAGATGAGAGCAAAAGTAATAAATTACAAATAAACTTGCAACTTGTGAGTACTTGAAAGGCAAAATAAACTTTCTTGGTGAAGTACTGACTCGACTGGTTGTAAAGTGGGGTGTAAATGTTACTCCGTGTTTGTTTGTCTGCTCTCATGAGGACCCTGTCATGACACCCTGGCTCCAGCGTTGCTGCTCCATGCTGGTATGAAGTGTGATCTGAGCGCTGACAGGTGACAGAGTCGGGGAGAGGGACAAGTCGGCAGCTATTACTGACACAGGAGGCTTGTGTGGAGAGCTTCATGTACTCAGGGACGTGATATTTCTGCTCAGGGAAGACCTGACTTCATAACTATCAAAAATGGGAATCTGATTACAGGCCAGTTGAAATTTTGTGTGTGTATTGAAGAGCATTTCTGTGTGGATGAGCTGAGACATTTTTTTCCACTGATTTGTTACTTACTCTCTGCGCTTGCGTTTGGGTGGGTGCAGCATCATTCAGAGGTGTCACTGAAATGAATATAATCCTCATTTGGCCCAGCGGTCGGAGGTCTGAAAGAGCTGTTTTGTCCTCGGGGGCAAACCCGTTTACCCGACTGGAACAAACTCACAATCAACATGACTGACTGCTTTCTTTCAAAAAAAACAAAACAAAAACAAAACCCTACTTTGACAATTTCCATGACTGATGCGTTTGCTATTTTATCACTTGCAGGTCATATTAAAAATTCATGTTCCTGCAAGCAGATAAAAATATTTGCTTGGCAAACAAACAAGTGCACAGTCACAGGCTGCCTATTGGCATAATAAAAAGCTGTTTTATTCTTTTTTTTAAATTAGTTTTGGCAAACTTACTGTACAAACTGTCTCTGTTGCCCAATGTGCACTTCAACTCCTGGCGTAAAAAATGTGATTTGAGTAGTTACACTGCGACTTGAGGCACTCATACAATAAAGGGCACATTCAATCACAGAGGATGATGGAGTTGAATATTTACTGTTGCGTGGCACAGAATCCTTGTGTATGAGCAAGGATACGTTGCGATACGTATCATGAACTCATGATACATTGTGATATTCTACATGGCTCACAGAAAAAAAATGTTAAAATAGAGCTGAAAATATAATTTGCTGTGTATATTTACGGCAGATGTAAAATGTCTGCTTTAAAGTTTTGAGGTGTCTTAAGACTGGCCGCTTCCTTGATTACCTCACTCACTGCTACAGGAAACGCCGTGCAGCGTAGTGAGGAAGTTGTATTCTATATGCAATCCATCTAAAACAAGAATTATGACGGGGGGGGGGGGGAATTAAGAGCTGGAAAAATAATATTGTATTGGGGAAAAAAATATCTTGATATATTGCTATTTTGGTACTTTTTCACACCCCTAATCTGAATAAATGCAATGGTGCAGTATTTTTGACCAGGATGCGCCTGCAGTAGAGAAACTGCCACCACCGCACAAGTCCATAAAAATATTAAAAAAGCACATAGCTCACATTAATCTCATGTGCCTCTGAAGAGTTTTACAGCAAGACACTGGACCTCATCATTCATCCATCATGTGAAAACACATAATATTGGGCCCATTGACAATTTAATCTCATGTTCTAACGTTTGAAAAACGTGCATTCTTAGGATATCAACCTCTCCTTTTATTTCCAGCACAAATGAAAGAAGAGAAGGTCAGTTTGTAGAGACATACCTGGCTTCCAGCAAACATGCCCTAGCGTTATTCAGTAAATCAAGAAGATATTTGAAAACCGTCATTAGGACCCAGTCATGCATCCCTACGGCATGACAGCGTGGAGGTGGCGAGGGATCGGTCGAGACACCAAAAGCACCCTCAAATTTCTGATAGAATAATAAAAAAAAAGCCCTCTGGCTGGCTGCACTACAGAGGATCAGTCCTCTTTTTTGGCAAGAAAGACAGCGCGAAAGTTAAGTGTTCTTTTGCCTTATTTGGCCAAAGACAGCAATCATTTCACAATGCATGCAGTGGAAAAGAAAGGCAGAGATAGCCAAGATTACAGTCCAAAGCCAAACGAAAAAAAAGAACAATGTCAACAAAACATACCTGGAGGTAATGAAAGATATTCACGGTATGATGATGGAAAGAGGTGTGTGCTTGCAAACACTCCAATAATGCAGGGAGGAGCCATCAGATAAGAGAGTCACACTTTTGATTTTGTAAGAAAAAGATGGGTGGGAGATAGTATGGCATGTCTCCTTAGGCCAATAAGTAGAAGAGTTATTTAAAAACAAATTAATGTGGTTTGCTACTAAGTGTGTGTCAAACATGACAAGACACGCTGATGAGTGGTTTAACGTTACTTCTCAGCTAATAACACATCAGATGCTGCACTGATGGCTGTAAATTTAGCACTGCGTTTCCTCATATCTGAACTGTTTTAAGAAAACCACTACTTTGTGTGTGTGTGTGTGTGTGTGTGTGTGTGTCTGTCCTCTGGCGTAGACGGGGTGCTAGCGTGTCTCCTAGGATGACAGAGATAAGACGTTCCTGGCAGTATTTGAAAGAAAAACTACTGACATATGGGAGTGGGAACTTCACACATAACGGTGAATAACACGAGGAAGAGCTCATTCTTTAAAAAGCCAAATGAAAACTCAAAATAAAGAGACTAAAATATTATCATCAGGGCCCCAAGAGGTCTCTTTTTGGTGTTTTTATAAGCATGACAGTATAGTAAAGAGATACAGATTAAACTCTCCCAACAATATGGGAGGCCAGTGTAATAAAGCCAGGGAGAATGAGATATGGACCCTGCTCTCTCTCGATTACACATGGCTGCATCTACATCTAAAGACACAAAAATCGTCAAATACTGTATCTCACCTATGTAATGTGGCAGATGCACAAATAAAAATGAGCATGGTTCATAAGCTATATTTGTCTTATAATTCAACCCCCTTGCTTCTATTTACATTCTTTATCACTGCCTGTAAAATCATTAAATTAGGTTTATAGTTCAACCCTCACAGTAAGTGATCTATGTTGCTGACAGTTGGATGCGGTTTGAGATAACACATAAACATCCTCTCTTTCTAAATCCATCCATCCATTTTCTACTGCTTATCCTGTTAGGGGTCGCGGTGGACCTGGAGCCTATCCCGGCAGCCTTCGGGCGAGAGGCGGGTTTCACCCTGGACAGGGTGCCAGTCCATCACAGGTCAATTTAGAGTATCAATTAGCCTAGCCCTAATTGGATACCCTAAATTGAACGTAGGCATGGCTGTGAGTGTGAATGGTTGTGTCTGTCTCTATGTGTTGGCCCTGCAATGGACTGGTGACCTGTCCAGCGTGAACCCCGCCTCTCACCTGAAAGCCACTGGGATTAACAGGATGAGCGGAAGAAAATGGATGGATGGATGAAATTAGCCTAGTCCTCATTTTCATGTCTTTGGACTGTGGGAGGAAGCCGGAGAGAACCCATGCAGGCACAGGGAGAACATGCAGACTCCACACAGAAAGACCACGTGCCCGAGCCAGGGCTCAAACCCAGAATCTTCATGCAGTGAGGCAACAGTGCTAACCACTGCACCACCGTGCTGCCTCTCTTTCTAAATCAATTAGTTAAAAGCTAATATTTGTAACTGACCTCAAGCGCTTCATACGTTACACTCCAAATCAAAAGGGGGCAGCACACAGTACCACAGATTTGGGACGTAAGAAGGAAGGAGAAGCTAATGTACCTTTTATATCGTCAACATTTGAGTATGCAGCTAGCTAATGGCCTTGCTCTTGCTGAGCTTCTGCAATTAACTTATTATTAGCGCACACAAACACACACACACACACACGCACACAAACACACACGCACGCACACACACACACACACACACACACACACACACACACACACACACACTTCACTCCCCTTAGTTTTGGAGCTAAGGCTACTTTTCATCCTCCCTGTTTAAGAACGGGTCACCTGTCTAGCTTACAGAGAAAGTTCTGGTCAGTGCCGAGGACAAGCATGATCTGTGTCACAGCCGGTCAGAACACAACGCAGCTGGGCCCTGTGGAAATTTGAAATACACCTCTCGTCTTCTTCTTTGTTGGTTTTACTGATGGACTAAAAGCCACATTGCTATTCACTGTATCGGAGTATAAAACATCATGCTGTTCACTGTTTGGGATGAGAACGGGATGCATACCTCCAAAAATAAGAATCAATATGTGAGGGAAAATGTTTATATTGTGGCAGCCTGCCACAAATTAATGAATCATGTGGTAAACCCAGATATATGCCTGTTTCATCACTCGCCCTCCTCCACCTCCAAATAAGGCAAAACGCAAATGCAATAATAATACTTTGTGGTTCTACGTGGGACAAGATTTCGACAAGCACCAGGCCTGTCTCATTGCACCATAACAAGTTCAGACACCTTACTTTGACACCCTGGTACCAGATTCAGGCTGTTTGATGTTTGAACATTAAGCAACTCCATTGCTTTTGTGCACAAATCTCTTTCACACCCCTTCCACTCCTACCCTGTCTTGACCCAGTGTCAGTTTCACCAAAACCTTTGCAAGCACACCTGGAAGTAGTTATGCTCAGTTACAGTGTAAAGCGTTTGAGTGTTGCTACAGAAAACAGGACCAACTCGACAAAAACAACAAAAAAAGGGTTCTGTCATAAACACATCTATCAACGAATGCATTTTATACCACATACTTTCTTGGCTATATCACTTTTTATGCATGTGTGTTGTGCTAACGTGAATTGTTTGGCAAAAAGTTACCTGTAGTAAGTCGGGGGACTGCAAATGCAGAAGTCATAGTTTTGAAAATAGGTTTGACCCACATTCAGAGGGGGGTATTTTGTGACAGGATGAACAGGAGTATGATTGAAGTGGGGCAAAGTTCTCATAACATTTGGGCACACCTGCTGAAGTGTGTAAGAGTCCTTTACCACAGGTAGAGGAGGGGTAGGTTATAGTTTCACATTCACCAGCTGCTGGAGTATGATAGGGAGAAGGATGGACAAGATATGGTGTAATTTCCCAGATTGGGACGAAATTTGACATGGAATTATAACTCACTAACACGGATCCCTTGTAAAGAAGTTAAAAGAAAAATGGTGTTGTAGGACTCATGCATAGATCTATACTGTGTGCTCATGGAACAACTCGCTGAGGTCTCATTTGTAGGAACATCAGCAGATTGATTTCATTGCAATGATCTCTTGTTTTGGTGTATTTTAACATTTCAGTTTAAGTCCCAGGTGAGCTTTGCTGTTTCAGCATTCCCATTTCATTACGTAACTGGCAGTAGCCACTACTGAACTCCCCGGCGATCTTATCCATAATGTTATTGATCAGACTCTCTTATTGATCATCTGGTCATCTGGTTGTTCACACATGTCCATGACTTTGGTGGTAAGAGCTTAAGGAGGGAAATGTGCATGTGTGTGTGTGTGTGTGTGTGTGTGTGTGTGTGTGTGTGTGCGCGCGCGCGCGCACGTCCGTATGTGTGTTTGGCCACTGAGTCAAGTTAAGTCTTAAGATGTCCACCTGTATTGATTCCAATATTTAATCTGCAGAAATATCTTCCTGCTCTCAAAAACTGCTGCTACCCTCCAGGCTGCAGTGGTGTCTGATACCACTATGCGTGGTTCTGGTCTGGCTCAGATAAATGTGGAACTTTGGCAATGCTGGACTAAAGGCAGCTGGATTCTATAAAGGCCTCAAAGCGCCCCTTGCGCTCTCTGTAGAAGCCACGGGATTTAACCAACGGACAACATAACCTCGATATATTCTAAATATTACATGATTAGACCGAGGGGAGGTTAGATAAGCAGTGCAGACTCTACCACAGAATTACAGCCTTACATACACAAACTGTGTTTGGACGGGGAACAATGGCGGCTTGTGAATGAACGCTATGATTTGCATACGACTGAAGTATGAAGAGGAGGAAGGAGCGCATTTGCTCAATGAGTAAAACAAACATTGAAACGTTCATGATGGGATCCAGAGGAGGAAACAAATGTTTGCTTACATGTCAGGATCATGACTCAAGTGTTGTTGATATGCTTGATCTTGCCCTATGGTTGATATTGATTTTCCACGACTGGACATTGGAGGATTGATTATTGCACTTGTGGACTGAACACTGCTGCTCAATACTAGTTGTAATCTACTTTCAAAATAAAAATGTATAAGTTAAATACTGTTAGTGGTGTTTTAGTATAGACTGAGGTGGAAAGCTATGCTGTGCTTGAACTATAAACCCGTCTTGCCCACACATGCACACACACTAACATCCAAGCTGTAGTGGTACACTGGTGCAAACCCTGCTTTCCCCATAGTCCCAGTGCCCCCCCCCCCCACACACACACACAAATCCAAACCTGTTGCTGCTCTCATTCTGCAAGTTGCTAATGTCTTGTGTCTTTAAACTACTCGGGTTTCAGAATTTAGGCATTGACTGAGAACCAAAGTACCAGTTTCCATAATATTCTTGAAAAGCAAAGTCTAGTATGCAAAGCAGTTTGGATGAATTGGATGAAGTATCACTTTTAGGTATCACGGAACCATGACTGTCAGTGCATATTTCATGGTGAATCCATCTGACAGTTGTAAAATTTGGACTGGCTTAGATTATGTCACAGATTTCTATTACAAAAAATGGAAGGCAAAAGTATGAATAATCATCCACAGATTCAAAACTAATTTTCCCCATCCAGTCTATCAGGAAGAGTTCCAATGAATCTTTGAATTCCAATTTATTTTTGCATATTTGAGGGGGGAAAAAAACATACTACCACATGCTATATCAATGATTTGTTCATGAATGAACATAAATTACATTCTTTCATGTCACAAATATATTAACAATTACTTATTAGCATCTGGTACCAATTCAAATAGAAAGTACACAAAAAAGAGAAGCCCTGCATATGTGTCCAGCTCCATGCCACTGGCTTCTCTGCTTTAAAAGGTGACCTTTGACCCCCTGCTATCAACAGCTCTCTGAGCCCAACTACCGCATCAACGGCTAATTGTCTCCATTTAAAAAAACACACCATGTTTGCAGCTTTGCAGGAGAGGCCCCACCCCCACCCTCACCCCCACTAACACAGTGCAACAGTCAGTCACTTGTCACCAAACATGTCAGCGATTCCCTGGCCCTCACACATCTTCTGATCATTGTCATCGATGTTTCATTTAAAGCCCATGATTCGGCTTCTTAGCAAGACAGCCAAGACGCTTCCCCCACGGGCATCAACGTTACATCCAGAAACTGTCGGTATCACAGCTGCTCAGAGCTACGTTGGTGTTTGAAGCACAGAGAAGGCTCGATAAGCTGATACAGGCATTCTGATAAGTGCTACATCATGTCAGATGATAATCACTTCACATGAGGGGGATCCCAAATAGCTATATTTACAAAGGTCAGTCTTCAAATCTGATCTGAAACAGGAGAAGGGTCAGAGGTGTTTCCTGGAACTGCTGGTGGTGAATTTGAGTTTTTGGGAGGCTGCTGTGCATGTGGTACGGAAACAATTTTGAATTGTATTTCTAATGTACCGTGCTTTGAATCCCTTTGCATATATCCATGGTTAACCATTGACCTCAATAATCTGTTTTTTTACCCTTTCAATATCATGTTAACGGAGCTACTTGAAGCCACAAACATCCTCTACATCTTCCCTGAAACAAGTATTTACATAAATATAAAGAAACTGTCTCCCCAGCCATCCATATCAACCGTCTACAATGGCAGCAAAGTCTGCGTTAGCCTTGTGGGAGAGCAAGTCTGTACTTAGCATGTTGTTTTTAGCTTGTCTTAATGTCTTCCATTTGTCCCAGGGCTGACTGGGCCACATCAGTGGGAACTGGGGAGGAGAGAAGTGAAGTGTGCATGTGTGTGATGTCTGTGACAGCTGCAGGGCTGGTTCACAGGGCCGCCATGACCCGCTCCGTCGCTCGCCCCTGCCAACAAACCATGATCGACTGTAATTAGCAGATACATGGTGAGACTTTTATTTGAACTGGTCTGTGTTTGCACCTAAGTCTTGTCAAAGTGTGCAAAAACAAGGGCGACATAAGGAGCAAATAGCAGAAAATGACATCTTGCAAGGGTGTGTTATTAAGTTGTACAAAGCTTGGACAAGTGAATTCATTTTTGACTATTTGGCTTGAGAAGACACGTAGAACATGACTCTGAAGGGCTCGCTCCTGAGGTGATTCATATGTGAGGTCAGGCTAAGTCCTTCACTGTTTATCCAAAACTGCCAAGCAGGGAGCTGGCAAAGGTAAATGACTAATCCCTGGGCCATGAAATTCCCTGTGTCCTGACACTGAAGGATAATTCTGTAAACCTCTCGTGAACTCAGTCGTTGTTGGTCGGACATTTCCATTATAATAATGTAGATTTATTACTTTCATCAAGGAGGTCGTGTTTTCTGTGGTGTTTGAGTGTTGGTCAGCAGGATTACACAAAAACTATGAGGCAGATTTTCACCAAACATGGTGGAGGAGGGCAGCGTATGGAAAACCCATTAAGTCTTGCAGCCGAGGGAATTGAATGCAAGGGCAGCATGGCTCAGAGGACGAGTTGCCATCTTGTAACCGAAGGGTCAGTGGTTCGATCCTCAATTCCCCCGGTGACCATGTCGAAGTGCACTTGAGCAAGATACTGAACCCCTTATTGCTACTAATGGTCCTGCAATGGACTGACAACCTGTCCAGGGTGAACCCCGCCTCTCACCCGATGTCAGCTGGGATAGGCTCCAGCCCCCCCGCAACCCTCAACAGATAGGCGATACAGAAAATGGATGGATGGAATTGAAAGCTTTGGTAATGTCCTCTCAAACATGGTGATGAGTTACAAAGAAGACAGATATTTTGTTAATCGGTGTTACCGTGGTGAGGGGGCAGATTTTGAAACTCTGAACCTCTTGTAACTGGATTCTCCATGTTCAGACCTTTCCAAACTTTGCAAGTTTAATGAAGATCCTGCTCTGAAGACATGTACAAGCTGAATTCAAGTCATAGTGCCAGCTAGTGGTTACAGGAAGTAAACCTGACAGAAAAAACATTTGATTCGCGTCAAAATTGTCTTTGCGTTGCTTGCAGCTTTGATATTACAATATTAAGGCCTGAGAAAGATGATGCCAGGGACCCAAAGTTCACCTTGTACACTCTGAATGCTTTCTAGCTGTATTTACGTTACACACCTATAGACTTCATAGTGTATTTTCAGAATAATTTATCCATTCCATTCTGTGTATGAAGTGAGCATATCTCCCAGAATGCACTGGGTGAGAGACGGTGAAAAACTCTGGACAGGTCACTACATCCAACTCAAGGCAAACACACAGGCAGCTATTCACACCTGTGAGTTGTTCAGTTTCCCATTTGTGTGACCCACACACACAGACACAGACAAACAGACACACACACTCAAAGTACTGAGAAAGAAACTGTCAAGGCTTGACGGTGCTCAGGATCAGACTGGGAACTAAATCTGGTCCTGGCGCCCCCCCATCCCACCAAACCTGCAGCCAACAGCACAATAACTGAACTTGTATGCCTCAACAGGACTTAGAGTGCAGATAGTTAACATTCTGTCAGTGTGATTGTGTCTAAGACCACACTCAAAGCTAACAGCACAATAAATGCATTCACATCAACATGGGCTCAAATTTCAGATATGAGAGGGACAGCAACAGAGAGCTGCTGGGTGAGGAGTGTTAGAGTATGACAGGACTGTGTCATCTTAAGTGGTTTTCATTCTTTTGTGTTGCTGAATCAAATACACTTCAAAGATGTAAAAGCATCGCCACGATTTGGGTTTTCTCTGATTTCATGACTAATGGTGTGTCCCAATCCCATACTTCCATACTGCAATCTTAAAATTTTCAAATTGAGTATACTAAGCATACTATGTACTCAATCGCGCAATGTGCGAGTTTCAAGGGTGCAGTGCTGTCCCAAATCGCATACTGCTGCACAGCGCACTCACCGGAAATGACGACGTGGTGTCTCCACAGTCGCATACTCAAAATCTTGACCGATTAGATTATGTCATCCAGGTACTGTTGCATACTCAATTTTTACATACAATCCATACTCTTTTCCATTTTGAGTTGAGTATACTCAAAATGTTAAGTATATAGTATGGAAGGATGCGATTTGGGACACACCATAAGTTTTTCAAAGCTTGATCTAATCTTTGTTAGGTTTCATTACTAGTTTATTTGCCCAGCATCTGTATCGTCTAAATACCAGATGTGCTTATGCTCTTCTGTGCACCCACAGATGCGTTGCATTGAAGAGGAGGTTTGATCAGGAATATCCTTCATTTGACAAATAAAACCAGGTCTAAAGTCAGTCATTTTTACTGCTGTTTAAACAGCAGTTAAGCTGTAAACGTCTGTAAGCATCTCTGTGCACATCACACCTTCTTCCGCTCAGGCAGCTTTCACGCTGCTCCTGTGGATGGTCAGTGTTCATGTTTGATCACAGGATGACCACATCAATGTAAAATGCATTTTTAGTCCATCTCCTATTGAGAGAGGTGCTGGGAGCATTCATGCACCAGGCACAGCGGCGTAACTTCATTTATCATTTGAGTGTTTAACAGCGTCGACATATCTGGTGCTTTCTAGGGGGATTCTCTATTGTGCTTTGTGCTCGTGTGCTGTTGCTTTTGTTCGGGTGGTTTTTAGATTGTGTTTCACCTCCTGCAATCACGGAGCCAACAAAATGTTGAGAAATACACTTAAAACTACCTCACTCGCACAACTCGGCCTTTCGCACAAGCATGGCTAAACCCCGCAGTCAAATCGCACGTTTACATTGATGCAACTAAAAATAAAAATCGTCTGACTCCAGTTGTTTGTTCACACATAGGTGAACACTTGTAAAATCATAAACAACATGAAAAAAAAACAAAAAAACTCCTGTTTTATTTCCTCAAAGAAAGTTGGAAAGAGAGTTAGAGGGAGTCCAGTTAACATCTCTGTCCAGTCACATTGATGTGAATGCCCAGTGCGGCTACACTGTAAAATTACAAATACAAAATGACAGGGAAAATATAATAATATAATCATTAAAGAATAAAGATATATATTTGTTTGACCAGATTATACTGTTTATAAGAATATCCGACAGAGATCAAGAGAAAATGACAGCCTTGTGATTTCTGTAGTGGATGGAAACATACCAAATATGTCCATGGCAACAATTTGTGACCACAAAAGTAGAACAAACAAACAACCAAACGAGTTGAAAATATACTAGCGGCATATTCATTACATCTAACTGACATGTTCAAACCCCAAACAACAGCAATAAACTCCCAGTAAGCAAAGCAAAAGGACATATGTATTCACTTTGTGTGTCTGGAGACAGTTGCACAAAGTGGCCTTTGCAGAAGAAACACACGGTTGTTGCTGCAGAGCTGTGGGCATGTTGATATCATCAGGGAAAAGATATTGTAAAGATTATTTTAAGTAGCAATGTTGGGTGTGGAGTCAGAGTTCCTGTTCCATCACTCCCCCTCTCCCGGATACCGCTAACCTTTCCAAACAGCTGCAGGTCACATGACAAGCCAGCAATATACAGATCTCTTATTATACTGGAGCCCTGGGACAGAATCATCTGATTTTCATGACCCATATTTTTTTGTTTGGTTTCATTGTTTTGGTCCTGATGGTGAATGCAGGGGTGAGGGGAATTTTTTGCCATCTGTTCATTTGTTCACATCTGCTTCTGTCAATTACATACAAGATCGGATTGCAGTGATTCCCACTGTGTCATCGCATTCAGATAAAAAAAAGCTGCAAAGGAACACTGGCCAAAGTGATCTTCACACACAATTCGCTTCATACTCAATATTCAAACGTGCAGTTGTGCAATGTTTAAAAAAAGGTTTTGAAAGGTGTAGTGTGATGTTATGCGATCTCTCTGTGAGTGGAGTGAGTGAGGTGGAGGAATACCGAAATATCATATTAATAAATTACGCTGGTTTACTGTGTTGTTAAATGGTACAATGCAATAAATGAAAATATCGGCCGTGAAGAGGGTAAAAGGAGATTTAAACCTGCTGACACACAGCTCATGATTAACACTTCTAGTTTGGAATTTGTTAGAATATTGTAGAATCATGGACGTACACAATTCACAAATATAATATTGGTCAAGTCATTTTGAAAATGTTATGCCTCTTAAGCGATCATTTGTAAAAGGATCTTTTCAGCCTTAAACATGTCATATAACATCATGTTTACAGCTGCTCTGCAATTATAAACCACTCAGGATTATAAAAACTCCCATCGCCTAATAAACGGTTTTCACACTTTCCCTTCGTGTGAGCCCAGCATGGTGGATGTGTAGCGATCTCATGCCAGGTATTAGGTGTGTTGTTAGCTCTGCATCGTAGCGTAACTGCCAAGAAATATGAGGCGTTTTTACAGGGCCAGGTGCACCTTTTGATGCATTGTTCCCTCAGCGTGCTCAGAGATGGTAAAGCCCCCATAACCACAGGTACAACAATTCAAGGGCGGTCTCGCTGACACCAGGGTGAATTCTAACACCTTCACGGTCGCATATCTTCATGCAGCTTGGTACAAGCATTCCAGCATCGCTTGGAGATGTGAAGCTTTTAAAACAGCTGCAGCCCGCCGAGGTAGTAGGACTTTAATGATGTAGTAAAATCCTATCACAAATCAGTATTGGCCTCGAGAGGCAGTCATGATATCAAAAATAGTCTCAATGATGTTTTACTTCACTTTGTTTAATTGAATTCATATAAAAAAAACAAAAACAGAGCAGAATAGTGGAAAAGAAACAAATGAATGGTTCTAGGTGTAGGTGGGAAAGGTATTCTGATACTATAGAGATGTTCATCATCCCAATCTGTGTGTTCGCTTCCAACATAAACTGACACCTACCAAAGGAAATGTCTTCTTTGATTTACAACCTGTAACACCCTCATCTCAATGCATGGACAGTTTGCTTCACCTCCCCATTGTCTTTGTAATTACGCAGAGCAACACGTGAGAGCCTAGCTACCGCCAGTGTGAGACGTGTGCAGAAATAGAGAACATATTAATAACACTAACCCATGATAACATCAATACTGCAACTCATTTCACAGCAGCTGAGATGTCTATATCTGTCAGAAAATATAAAATGTAAGGGCAGTATTTTCCGAGAGCTCACTCTCTCACTTGCTTGCTTGCTCTCTCACTCTCTCTCTCTGTCTTAATTTAGGGTAAATATATCCATGTGACTGTTCTTTGGTTACAACTCTCTAGTTTTCAAACCACAATTTGTTGTGAAATGAAAAGAAATTTTGTTTTTTATTGTTATTAATGGTCCTAATCAAAAGCAAATTGTGTGTAATAAAATCTGTCTGGTATGAGCTGGAGAAAACGTGAGTCCGTTCCCATGACAACGCTCTGTGTATATGTGTGTGTGTGTGTGTGTGTGTGTGTGTGTGTGTGTGTGTGTGTGTGTGTGTGTGTGTGGACAGAACAGGAGTTATGCACAGGTGTAATTTGTCCAAAAATTAAGCCATCAGAGAACCGCAGCTCTTAAGCTCTGTTGACAATATAACAGAATGTAAATCCTATTATCCCCCCATTAAAAATGTATTATTTAACCACCCACAACCCAGCAGCTGTCAATCACAATGTTAATTTGGATGACAGGACTCACCTGAGCCGCGGATTAACCACGGTGGCCGGCAGATATACCGGCACATCAGTTAGCACGGCGACATTAGCAAAATTAAAGAGATCTCAACTGCTTTTCTCTGCTCCTCTTTCATGAGCTTTACTGTGCAAGACTGAAATTCTTTGGCCATCCTGTAAAGCCATCAACCTGATTTTCCCTCATGTCACAAGTTAATGGGTGGTGGAATACTGTAACGTAGCACAGCAGAAGGCAAAACCATCCAGCCGCTGAGAAAACTCTCCCTCATCCACTGGAGGAACAGCAGCGTAAGCAACTTTCTGCTACACTTTGGCAACGGGAGAAGAGTTGGGACAGAAACTAGGTTACATAATAGTGAAAATATCAGTCTCACCATTTTTTACTTTAAGTGGTCAAATGAAGCCGAACTCTCAAATGCACCACAGTGAAATGGTTTGGATCATTAAGAAAAACAAAAAATCTAATTTCGGTCTCGGGTTTCAGCGGCTATGCCAAACGTTCAAGTTACATGAAAGTCCGTCTATAATTCAGTGAGATTAAACATATTAAATGCACTCCCTTATACTGTATCAATGGCAGTGAATAATGACAATTTAGGTGTAACGTCTCATCACTTCATCATTTTATCCTAAACTGTGTGAAACTGTATCACAGTAAAGTCTATAAATCCTGGAGATGTGGAGAAAAGAAAAGTCTTAAGACCTCCAAGTAACCCCACTTGCATGTTTTTGGGAGGCAGCTGGAACACCTTGAGGGAAGCCATGCAGACAGCTGGCCACGGGAATCGAACCCAGAACCTTCTTGCTGTGAGGTAACAGTGCCAAAAACTGCACCACTGTGCCTTGGAGTTCTATCACCTCATTTCAAACAGTTCAACATTAAATCCAAGTGGATTTTTTTGTCAGATGTGATGAAATTCCTGCAGGATCATTCCTGAAGGCGCGAGGTCACAGTGGCCATGAGCTTCCACCGTTATGTTCTTATAAGTTCAGCTTTGACCGTAAGTGGGTATTTGCACAGGCAGCCAGTAAACACGGGGTCCTCTGATAGTTTATGTGATATTGGATCTGTTCAATAAACTTCAGTGGCAGATTTTGTCATAAAATACGGAGTTGTTTCTAAATTAATGGCTGCACAGCTGCTGCATGTAGGTGAGAGTAAAGTGAGCCCTGTCTACAACCAGAATCTATGTGGGTTAGATCAAAAAATAAATTAACACCATCGCAAACACTCTTGATGACTCATCGGCTTAGGAGTTTACAGAAGGGCCTTACTCTAAATATAACCATAAGCACATGTAAAACCGTGAGATAGAAATACAGTACGCCGCGTTTGACATGAGGGGCACATGGAGCAGGGGGAAGTCTCAGAGCTACAATTTACCCTGCTGGAGCTCAGCCCTTGTGTTAGTATCCAGGTCATTCTTTCATTACATCCATTTATCTGGAATATCTACTATTATAAGAACTGCTGATGTTTCTAGATTATTTCAGTCCCACAAGCAGATCATGTGACAGAGTGCTTGGTCTATTGACGATGAGGGGAATTACCCCTTTAGTTTCAAAACTTTAAACCTCACTGTGATAAAGGGGGATGATATAAATATTAATATAACTATTTATCTTCCAGTTAGAGGCAGCATGGCTCGGAGGTAGAATGGCCATCTAGCAACCGAAGGGTCGCTGGTTTGATCCTCACTTCCCCCGGTGATCATGTTGAAGTGTCCTTGAGCAAGATACTGAGTCTCTAATGGCTACTGATGGCCCTGCGACAGACTGGCGACCCGTCCAGGATGAACCCTGCCTCTCACCCAATGTCAGCTGGGATAGGTGCCATTTATCCGTTCCATTCTGTGTATGAATTGAGCGTATCTCCCAGAATGCACTGGGTGAGAGGTGGTGAAACACTCTGGACAGGTCGCTACATCCATCACCCTCCAACAAATGTCAGCTGGGTGGAGGGGGTCCAGCTCCAACCCCTGCAACGCTTGACAGATAAGTGGTATACTAAATGGATAGATGGATACATTGTTTATTCTAGGTGGATGTATTTGTCATGCAGAATTCTGTTGCATCGGTGCCAGTTCTGATCCAGAGGCATTCCATCCCATTCTTGTTAACACAATATCTTGGGAACATCCATCCATCCTTCCATTTTCTACCTCTTATCCTGTTAAGGGTCCTGGGGGGGCTGGAGCCTATCCCAGCAGCCTTCAGGTGAGAGGCGGGGTTCACCCTGGACAGGTCACCAGTCCATCTCAGGGCCAACACATAGAGACAGACAACCATTCACACTCACAGCCACACCTACGGTCAATTTAGAGTATCAGTCAGCCTCGTCCCCTCTTGATGTCTTTGGACTGTGGGAGGAAGCCAGAGAGAACCCACACAGGAACAGGGAGCCAGGGCTCGAACCCAGAACCTTCTTGCTGTGAGGTGACAGTGCTAACCACTACACCACCGTGCCGCCCTCTCAGGAACACATCAAGAGAATTTCTTTTTGACACTGGAAAACATTCACTGGGACTCAATGATGAACTGAAAAGATTTTGGTGCTGAGAGGTCAAAGGTCACTGTGATAACTTTTAATCTAAAGGTCAAAGGCAATACATGATAATATTGATGAATACTGGCTCAGGATTAAAATCAAATGTCAGTGTAGCACAATGGAAGGTGGCAAGATCTGACACAGGATACTAAACATTGAGAAAGTACACACTTAAACTGGTACTTCATCAGAAGCAAATCTGGCGATGTTAGAAAAAAGAAGCTCAAAACTGTATCATAGCAATTTAAAAAACTCAAATTAAAAAAAGGTCAAATCTGATGGGAATCTCTTCTTTCCTGAAAGCCCTGAATGTTCGATTATACCAGAACCTTCTGTTTGCCAAGTCAGGAAACAGCCAGTCTCTTTAGATGAGACAAACATCCGTAGAAACTCAGCTTTTCTGCAGGGTGCTAATTTGTCATGCCCCCCACCACCACCGCAAAATGCAAAATGTATATGAGCCCATCCGATTGCCTGCTGGCTCTTAGGGGTCATAATGAAGGGGGAAAAAGAAAAAAAAATCACAGCAATGTAGCTGGACAGAGTGAAATGGATTCCTGCATTAAGTGGATGAGGCCCTCCTCGCTGCAGGACTTGAGTTACACGATTACACATATGGAGCTCTTTGTCCCACATTCCCTCAGATTCATGAGCAATGACAGAGCAAGCGACTGGCAATCTTGGATCGTCTCACTGGACCCTATAGATGTCAGAGCGCACCACGGCTCCTCCGAACAAGTTTACAACACCAATAGTCCTCGTGACTGCAGCCAGAAACCGGAAGTTTCCTTTTTGCTACAGCAGTGTAAAGACCTCTGATACTCATCGAATGTAGCCCTGCTTTCCTCGACTCTCTTTATTCTGGTGCAGCACAACGTCTCCATCTTTCCTGAGTAATAGTGAGCCTAGGATGTCTAGCTGACACTGGACTCCGCGCTCCTGGGTTTCTGTGGACTCGACACTTTCCAAAGATAACACGGGCCAAAGATTTCCACTCACGGGCAGGCTGAGGCCCTGCTGAGGCAGCCTGCCTGATGGGGAACAGACCAAAAAGAGCTGGCTCAAGACATCTCCTTAGACCCAGAGCACTATAGTACGATGTGATACAGCTATTAGTCAGTTACTACAGATGAGCGAAACAGGGAGCAGCAGTGGGAGAGCGGTGGGATTTGGGAGATCTGTGTTATTCAAACACACTTACATGATAAAAAAGAATGTTCCCTGGCTTTATGACATGATACCTAAAGTGAGAAATGATCAGAACTTTATTAAATACAGGTGAACAAATCGAGTACATTTACAGTTTCATTTCCTCATAAGTCCTTCCTAATGGCACCAGTAGATACCCTTTGCATACAGGCACATATAGATACATGTGTTACATTGTCTATTTTCTATTATTCAAAGGTAAATTGAGATTTCCAGGAAAGACCGGTCCCTCTGAGAGGGCCTGGCCTGGCGGTGTGCACAGTCATGCACCACATGACGTCTTAGTAGGGGAACATTCCTCCATGTCTTTTCCTCTCCCTCCAAAACCATCGTTCTCGATTTAGAAATGAGGGGCACAAAAAGTGGTTTAGCATAAAAATATGGGGCAGCAGATTAATGCAAAAATTATGTCTTTAAAAAAAAATAAAAAAATAAAAAAATAACTCCTGACATATGTGAAATGTCCCAGACAGGGAATGAAAAATCATTTCTCCTATTCAGGAACTTTCCACAGGAAGAAATACATGAGACTGAATTCCACTTAACCTCTCTCTTCTGCTTGCCAATAGCCCCTTACACAGCCTGTTCATGGTGGGAATATTACACCATTATTACACCTCATCCTCTGGTATGAAACGCGGAGGCAGACCGGAGGGACGGGGATCTACTGTTAAAGGGAAATTGCAATATTTTTCAAGGTGGACCTTATTTTCTGCGTGTTTGGGTTGCAATACTTTAATAAAGTCTAAAATTATTTGAATTGTTCCCATACTGCATGGGAAAACCACGGCCGATATCCACAAAAATAGATGAAATAATATGATATTGAAATATAATCCAGGTCTTCCTCATTATTTTTCAGTCAAGAATCACACAGACTTTTGCTACGCTTTTTTGGAAACAAATTTTATTTGTCAAACTGCTAATGTCTTGAAATTTTGCAACAATTGTAATTATTACGAAGTCTATGTATGATTGCTGCGACATTTATTTTTTTATACCATGTAAACTCATGAGGTTTGGGAAAGTAAATTAAAGGAACTCGACTGACTATGTGCCAGTATGTTAAGGGTTCTTGTTTGGAGTCAACTGGAACTTTTCAGGGGGCAGCATTTACTCACCCGCAACACTGAGATTTATCCACCAAAATCATAGATGGATATTTAACATGCAAACATAATATTGCTGTTGCTTCTATGTGCTGCCCTTTTCAAAGTCCCCCTCCCTATGTCTCACACCTGAAACCTCTAGCTGGCTGGCTGGCTAGCTAGCTACCTAGCTACATAGCGATAACCTACACCCCTGAAATAGCAAATTTAGGGTGTCATGTTTAGAGATAATTTAACCTAACGTAAGTTCACAAAGAGCACAAACAATTGTTTAACTTATGCTTAAATAATGCTGAACTGCAAGTAGTTAATAATGAGAAAACATTAAAAAGCGGCATTTTACTGTTGTCAGACATTACAATCTTGTCAAAGGGCAGCTCGCTAGAGTGATGTTTTGCATGGCAGCCAGACTGCCTCTTCAAAATACTGTATTTTCCTAACAGAACAGAGGCTTGCTGAGGGCTGAGGTGATGCGATGGCTTCACTATTCACTGTAGCTTCCAGGATTGTGTCTCTTCTCCATAAATCACTTCATGGTGACAGGAGGTGGTCCTCCAATCTCCCAGTCCACCCCCACTGGGTGACCTCACGGCCGACAGCTTCCCTCAAGTGTCAACTCCTACAAAAAGGAGTGCAGCCAGCTCCCAGCAGCTAAAGCTGTAGGGGTCAGCGAGGCCTGTGCCAAGCCAGGCCTTTCATCCTATAGCATTTACAGGATAAGCATCCAAGGACACAGGCATCAAAGTTGGGGGGAGGGGGGGGGTATGTGTGAGAGACACAAACGACCTCTGTGACCCGTAATATGTCTACAACTTGTGCGCAGGAGGGTCTGGGATAATCCTGGTGAACGGTGTCGAGGGGGTCTCCAGGTGGCCCAGAGGGTTGGACAGGGTTAACCCCAGTTGACCCTGGATCTCTGCAGACAGACCCAGATCCTCCTGCAGCCTGTCAAGGAAACCAGTAGCATATCCATCATGTAGGGCGCCGGGCAGAGAAAGAAAGAACCTGATTCTCATGTTAAAATGATATTTCACACACATTGTCATAACAACAGCATGGAATTATGCTTAAAACAAATTGTTCTGATGTTGTTTGACAAGTGTGAAGAAATTCGAGAGGTGGGCCTCTTTATATCCTCTAATCCGGACATGCAGCATTAAAGGAGTGGGTGCTTGGGTTTCTGCCGGGAGGCTGAGGTCACACCCACATATACTTTATGAGTGCGTGGGTTCTAGGATTCTGCTGAGTTGTTGTTGTTCTTTTTTGTAACTGCCATGTTAAAAAATGCTTTATTTTCAGTTTCTTACAAAACTGACAAATTTACATGATTTTTTTGCAAAAAGATTGCGAGAAATGGTCAAATTTTGTAATTTGGTGAAAAAAGTGCATCTCCCGACATCATAAGTGCTAGCCTGCCTAAAGAATCACATCCAATTACTTCCTATGATAGTTGACATTGCGCATCAGAGACAGAGCTGTAGCTGTAGAAATAAGCACATTACACAACAACAGAACAGTGTTTCAAAGTAGAACTGATGTAATTAACCACAGTTCATACTGTACCAACTTTTGTTGCTATTCTCATTGGTTAATGAGACCGGTTTGCCTTCATCATTTTCACGAGCGAGCGCACGAGGTAATATCGTGTCCCGCAGCATCACGGAAGTGAAGTCACTTCTTGAAAATGGCGACACAAAAGAATGCGACATTTTCTGACAAAAGTGCGACAAAAGTGGGCAAGTTTTAAAAATATACAAGCCCCCGTAGAGTCTTTGGAGTTTAGCTGCGTTTGCTTGAATCAATGTGATCACAGCATTGCGATTTCTGATGTACATAACATTACTCAACTCTATGCTTCCACAGTGTTGGTAATTTTCATATTTAAACGTCTTTTAATCCCTCACTCATTTCACCAAGAATTCAGATATCATGATGATCAACATTTGCTGAACGTTCATGGGGGGGGGGTCATTGCGACATGGTGTCAGAGGGGAGAAACCAGGAGTGTGAACACCAGCAGCGTGTTTTGGCAATGTTGAGTCAGAAAACTTTGTGTAGTAAATTTTGAGCTTGACTGAACCCTTTAACCACAGTACACTTCCAGAAAAAATCATTTTTGGTAAGTTCACATGCCTATTTGTGTATGTAACTAAATAATGAACAAAAGCAATAATATTGTGGGATGTTAATTTCCCTCTTTATTGAACCACCGAGACTTGTTGGGAACACCCACAGGAACTGCAGCCTGCTATTATTGTTTGTTAAACTGTTAGCTTGGGACCATGAGTGTTTAAATCAAAAGATACATGCAACACAGAAAACACTGAATTCTCATCCATAACACTACTCCAGAGCAGCAGCTGCCTGCCACTGTGAATTTTGCTGCACGAATGGAAAGTTAGGAGGGAGTGTGGGGGCTAATAGATGGTTCATGATGACACGTAAAAAAAAAAAGAACAAAATGTGCAATTGTTGCATTCTTGTTTGCAAAAACTATCCAAACTAAACTCAAACTATCAGCAAATAAGTCACCAGTGGTCCATTCACTTGAGAACATGTTCAGTTCTACGTAGTTGAAGTGTCCCAGCTCCACACATTTGGACTGTTATAGTATTTTGTTTTGACTTAAAAAAAAAGAACATTTTTGAGGGGCCAACCAAGAACCTGTTACACGTTTTTACTAATTACGCAGCAAAATATTACATGGACCTTTGGGGAAGTCTGCAGTCTCCAAGGGCCTTTGTAGTAGATCAGATGTTTATTCCCTGAATTGTGTGTGTGTGTGTGTGTGCGCGCGTGTGTGTGTGCGTGCGTGCGTGCTTCAACGGCAAATTCTTAATGAAACCCTGTTTGGGCTCTTAGCTTTGTGTTGCTAATACAAAAAGGCATTCATCATCGCACAAACAGAGAACAAACAGAACAGTCACCAATGTCTTCTGAGGTCCAGACACTGGGAGAACATTTTTCACATTTCCAAACACAAAGATTAAAGGCTTCGACACAGGCTTTTATCTTATAAACAAGAGGTCTAAGCAAAACATTTGAGTGCTTCTCGTGTTCAATGATCCTTAAGTGACCACTGAGAATACAACTGTAGAACACACGAGGATGAATCTGAATAGAACCCCACGCAGTCTGACATGTTCGCTAAAAGATGAGACTTTACACAGCTTGAACCACATCAACGATGTAAACATGGCTCCGGCTTCATGAATCACTTAGGGTTTACACCAATAGATATTTTCACTCCTCTTTAGAATCCAGACTAAGCGAAAGCAGACAATGCTTCTGCTTTCGCTTAGTCTGCCACAGAGGAGGTTTGGTTACCGGGTTTGTTCGAATATAATCGTACAAAATTTGACCATTTAAATTCTCTTTCTTCAGTTCCAGCTGAGCCATGAGTAATAAAAGATAATTTGATGCAGGGCGTTCATGTGTTGTGCCTGTGGAAGGCACTTCACGACCATATGTGGCACGTATTTCTCTCAATCCTCCTGAGCTTCAGTTCAGATGGAGCCGTCCCTGCTGCCCAACATGTCTGAACCCATTAGGAGGGCTCTTAGCTGATGTTCACACAAAGCTTCAGGCCTCCTCTCGCGATCACTCTTTTCACTCGCTTTAGAACACATAAGAAAGATTCTCCAATCTTATCCTGCTAAGGCCACACTGAGAGCTCCTCTTCAGGCTCATGGGGGGTCGCCATGGTGCTGGAGCTCTTTAGTCACTCTCCCAGCACCCAGCAATGCTGAAATGGAGGTGAGAGGTCTGAGTCGTTCAATCTCAGCTGCTGCTATAATCCCCATGAGAACACTGAAGTCACTTTATGCTTGCTTTAGGCCTCCGCTGTAGGCCAGAGGCATTATAATTTCTAATTTTTAGCCCATATGACCCTTTTATTTATTTATTTTTTAAAATACAATATCTCTGGAATGCCTTGAGGGAATTTTGCATATCTGGCTCAAATGTTCACTGAGGCTCAAGGAGGAACTGAGGAGATTTTGGTAGTCAAAGGCAAGAGTGTCTCTGGAAGGCCTTGTGAAAATTTCTCCTAATATAATACTACCATCTACTGTGACTCAAGAATGACCTGAAAACACTGAGGAGGTCAAAGGTCAAGGTGACTTTTAAGGTTAGACAATGTGGAAGCCGGCAACAGGAATGATTTTTTTGTGCTTTTGCTGCAATGTAAAAATAATTAAAGGGATATTTCACCCAACCACGAAAAGTAAGTCACCCTGCTGCAGATGGAAGCTTGGATGAAGTCTTTCAGTCCTCTAATCTCCACAGGATAATCTCCCAAATAGTCGAAGCGGAGACCACTTGATAACCCATTAAATGTCTCCATACTGCCCGTCCGAAGTAACAAAAGTGTCCTCTACATGGGAACTTTTTTTGAAAAACGTCACTGACGCCATGTTGTTGTGGAGTCACTGTTCTGGCGTGAGCTGTCCCTTTAAGTCATTACAGGAAGTCTGCGTCACATGGTCCGGGTTCTTACGTTGAACTCCAGAAAGCCTTCCTCACTTCAACGCTCAGTATAAACAAGAAAGAACGATAATATTGGTCCAAAGTCGTGCGAGATTAACAGTCAAAAGGATATTATGTATCATTATAGGCTCCACAATACAAATATTATTCATCCCACTTCTGGCTTGCACGTGAGCTTACATCAGCTCTGAAGAACCACCACCATAACTGCTTGGCCTTGAACATGTTTGTGGCTGATAAAATGAAATAGAAACCCCTCCTGTCCTGGCTGATATTTTTAGTGGATTACAACATGGTCTCATTCTCCAGCTATAGATCACATCTCTGTCCCTGAATGATGATTGCTGCTGGGAAGCAGAACACCGCTGGGGGCGTCACCTCGGAATGCCACATGAGTTCTGTCTCTTCCAGATGGCTCACTGATGAATATGCATGAAGCCTCTGCTGGTCTACAGTCAGTAACCAGTACAGAATGTGAAACAGAGGAAGCCACAGGTGGTACAGCACAGTCATAGAGGAAGGATGCTGTTAATCTGTTTTACTCCTGAAATGAAGGACGAACAAGCTGGTGGGATGTTGGAGGACGGTGGAAAATGATAGATGAATAGGCATGACCAGCATTCAGACACCTCACTGGTGTGAATTTCCAGCTGTCCAACAGTGATTGCCACACCTCCAGGCCTAAACAGGTCATGTCAACCTGTATTTTTCTAGCTGATGTCATCCTTACCACTGAATCAATCTCGGCACGTGAACGTGACAAAAATCCGATGAATCTGGCTTCAAAGCAAAACAGCGATGGTAAATGATTCAAAGCTGTAACCAGCTGTGGCAACACGACGTGATGTGAGGTGAGAGAAGAAATAACAACCGAGAGCGCTGGGTGAGTGACAGAAGTGTAACGACAAACAGAGAAAAATACGAAGAGTTCTCCTGGGTATTTCTCATATTCTCTTGATGGACGTGAAGACGGAATGAGACGTTTCCCGACAAAGACGCTGACATCAAAGCTTGAGGGAAAGAAAAGGAACCAGCAGGACACGTGAGGGTGGATGTGAGATGGAATTCCACGGCACACTAGGATTTGGCTGAAGGCCAGAGGGGTACAGAGTGAAAGGTCAAGGTTTTTTTATGTGTCTAAAATATAAGCACTGAAATTCTTCCTGAGCATATAGCAGAATCACCCATAACCCCAAACTCAAGTTTAATGATCAACTGCTTGCAAATTTGTCATGGAAGCTTTATGGAGGTTTGCTAAATTCTGTAAAGACGGATAAAAAAAACAACAAACGCATTCCGAGAGTAGAAAATAAAATCAATCAACAGGGAAAACAAATTTTATGTAAATGTCCAAATTCTGTCACTAGTCTGGCAAAATTGTAATAGCTTCCAATAATTATAAAGGTAGCCCAAAATATGTTTTTTCAGATATGTGTTTATGCAATTTTTAAAAAATATTTGTTACTTTCTGAATTACACTGACAGAAAATCCCCTTTTCAAACAAATGAAGGCTTTTTCCAAATGATTTGCGATTATGATTTCTGCTACGAGCCGCCCATCTCAGCTTAACCTGCTTTACGTCAAATAGGCCAGACAAATGTGATCAGGGCTGCATGGTTGGGAGGAAACATGTACTTTTGATCATATTTACTGATATTGGGACTGCAATATGATTCAAAATCTTACAGGGAATAATAATTTCTCATTAAATGTTTACAGTGTGATTTTAGTGATGATCGGCATCAAACTTTGATGTTTTATTTGCGACTGAAATATAACGAGTGGGCAGGATATACCTGCAGAACTGCAATATCTCATAGAAAATGGTATTTTGGCACAAAATCAGCCTTTTATATTGCACCTCCTCACCTCAATTTTGCAATTTTGATTACATTTTCATTACTTCAGTCATAGTTTGGAAAAAGATAAACTTCCTGCATCATTTCTTTATTTCTACTTCCTTCCATCTCCAACAGAGCGGGGGAGAAGGCCGGCTGTTCCTAAAACCCCAGACTCTTGTGTAAATAAACAAACAATTCTACGCAGACATCAAATGCTGTGTTGGTTCGAGCGAAACAAACCCAGACTCCATGCAAATGTTGCTGCCCGTCAGGAGTCAGCTGTTTCAACTCTGTGGCTACTGAGGTTACACACCTGTCCGCCTCCACCAGGGCTGCTGCGTCTCACAGCCGCGGTAAACCAGAGCAGTTTGCTTCTCATGCCATCCACACTCCGCCGACCAAGTCCAGTGTCAAGATGCACAAACCGTTTTGTTTTTTTTTTAAGAACTGGCTGCAAAATGTAGGTTTGAGTAATCAAGTCATTCTTGACTGGTGGTCGCCTTGTTCTCGGTGATGAATTCAGTAGAATAGATGGGAAAGTGCTATTATTTACTAATATTAATATGTAGCTTTGTCTCCTGGTAAAGCTGCTCGTCCACCATTCCATTCATCCTGAAAACGGAGAGAGGAATAAAAAAAAGAACCTCTTGGATGGAAATGTAGACACTCGTCTTTTAGGTCAGGTGAGGAGCAGCACTGAGGAGGCTTGCAACTGGAACCAGATGGCTTCTTAATATGTGCATGCCTTAGCATGAGTGTGTGAGAGTGCTCGTATGAATCTACAGCCCTGTACGATACGCGACACTGAAACAAAGACAATTATATTTTATATATTTTATATTTATATTACATTTTTCCAAAAATGAAATGTTTTGCTCGCATGGACACAAGAGAGGAAACCGTCCTGATGCTGGAATGTGATGGGATCAGTGCTGTGCGCCGTTATCTCCTCGCGTGGGGCTGTTGGGCCACGAGCCAAACAGAAAGTGTATAAAAACAGAGTTGGGAAAAGTGTGAGGTGAGTGATAGCGTCGAAGAACAACACTCACTTCACTCTCTCGTCTCCCTGAGATGCTTGCTGCCTCAGATTTCTCCTCTTTGGCATGACGTTGTTTAGGTTGGCCTCCCAGGGTGACTGTAATCCCATTTTGGGGTCTTTTTCGGGGGGTCGATGAGATGAGAGTGTGGGTCATTTGATCGTCTGCTGTCTCTCTCAGGTGCAATGGGATATGCCTGTTTTGAATTATTCTACATGTGCTTGGAACGCCGTGGTCACAGAAACATGACTAGATAATTGTGACTCAAAAAGCAGTTCTGTACTTACAATCTTCTGTATTTTGTTTGTACAGTACAAGGAGAAGAAAAAGATCCCCAGCAAAGGAGAAGAAAACACATGCTGAGCTGAAGTTAATGAATAAAGGAATGAACGAACCAACAGCATTCTGCTTCATTTTTAGTCACCATTATGCCTCTCTGCACTTTTTAGGGAGGGTGGAGCGATGAGACATCCGTGTGTGCGTGCAAGCGTACATAAATCGTGTTTCACCGTAGAACTGACAGTGTTGTTTTTTTGAAAACCTCACATTATGTACTTAAGTTTTTTTCCTTTCCCAGTTCAGTTTTGCATCATAATGAAGACATTAACAGCTAAGATAAACATGTCTAATAAAATGTCTACATTTATATTTTCCCTGAATTAGTTTTAATTAAGGGAAATAAATGGATAAGAGCTACAATTAGCAATCTCAGCTCATTTGAAATAATTATGGACATTTCAAGCTGATGTCTTTATTAGAGCAAGTTAAGTGCTGGAATTGTCTCTTTATTGTGCTCACAAAAAGTGCAGATGGCTTCACAGAGGTCTGGCAGAGCATGTGGAAAAGACACTGAGGTTGGTAGCATCATGATAAAATGCGTACACACACACACACACACATACACACACACACACACACTTTCCAAACCTAAATCCAGTTCTTACCACCTTCAATCATGTCTTAACACAGTCTGAAAAGGACGACTTCATTATACAAGCTTCTCACAGTGTACAAACACACTTTACCTTTACAACACACATTTCTATATGTGTGAGTATATATACTGTATAGACACACACACACACCTACATATATACATATGCACACATACATACATACATATATACATATACACACATACATACACACATATACATATACACACATACATACACATATATATATACATATACACACATACATACACATATATATACACACATACACATGCATACACACACATATATACATACACACATGCATACACACATGCATACACTCACATATATACATACACACATGTATACACTCACATATTTACATACACACACATGCATACACACACATATATACATACACATATATACATACACACATGCATACATACACATATATACATACACACACATGCATACACTCACATATTTACATACACACACATATATACATACACACATGCATACATACACATATATACATTCACACACATGCATACACTCACATATTTACATACACACACATGCATACACTCACATATATACATACACACACATGCATACACTCACATATATACATACATATCTACTCATACAGATGAAGCAATGGAAGCTCTCAACTGTGTCTATTTCTAACTGCGTTGTCGACTGTAAGGAATTCATCTTCTACCAGGAGAATGGAATGAGCAGACTAGATTTACAGCTCGTCGTCTTCCATTTTCATTGTCAACCAGTTTCCAGTTGTCAACCTGAAGATCAAAACTAACAATTTGACAAAATTATAGTCCAAAAGAAACAAAAGTCCACAGCAGTCACTATGAATCATGGCTTGAGCTCCGATTATAAGAGGTTGTAAGAGACAGAGCAGATAATCCACTAAGAATGTGCCGCCTCTGATTACAGCTGTCACTCCTCAGCTGGGATCAATGTGTTGACAGACGAACCTGCTGTTCAACACGATACAGATACATCTCAGCTTTGAAATACATGTTTTTAATATTTGTGAGGAAAAAAATGCAACTTCGTTCCACCTACCCTTCACGTGATGTTTGATGGCGGCCCCACGGAAAATAATTCACGAGGTGAATTTCCTGATCATCAGTGATTATTAACTGCTACACAAATACATACATCTGTAATAATTCTTGTTCTTGAAGTATTCCATACTGAATCACTGTGTGGCTCAAGCTCTTTAAGTTTCTCTCTCTTCATCTTTTAAGAACTGCTTTAATCAGGCCCGCGTTCCTCTCCTAGTCCACAAACAGTAACAGCATTGACCACAGGCTCTTTCACAATCAGGGGGCTAACGTGCAGAGGGTTCCACCGATTCTCGGAACCTGTTTTTTGCGTTAGTCATATAAACAAATATCAAACCGTCAATTATGCTGCTTATTAAGTGAAAGACACATGTATTCAAAAGGATTTATCACTGAAAGGACTAACTCCAGCATTAGTAAAGTTAAAACTTATACATCGGTGTGGTTTTCACAGTTCTTCAAGAAGAGCATTGATGTCCAGTGATCATCTCATCCGTCATTAGGGACCTTTGAGCTGGAGGGAGGCAGCAGTGTCTCAGTGGGAGCCGCCGTGGTCACCAAAACACCTTCCATGTTAATGTGGATCATTAGGGTTTTATTTGTACTAAAGGTTAGTGGTTTTTAAAACAAGACGCGTTAATGAGGTTACACACGGACATAAACACTCCGAATGTTAACCTGATAAACACTACTAGAACACAAAGAGCCTGGGCTGCCTCGCTGCATGATTAGAGTAAATGACTGTACTGGAGAGGATCGGGTGGATCAGTAAAAACCAGTGTAATAAACCATTAGCTCTCTGGGTGAGCACTTTCCATCCTACAGTGCGTTGGCTGAATAGATTTCCGCCTGCTTCATCAGAGCCATATGTATGTGAGCGTTAATGACCATGATTCAGGAAGCCTGGATTAGGCCTCTCTGTGGTTTATCTCTCTCTCTCTCTCTCTCTCTCCCATTCACACACACACACACACACACACACACACACACACACACACACACACACACACACACACAGCTCGATGATGTATAAATTAGTAGAAATCCAGATTACATAAACATAGTTTTACATAACTTTGTTAGAAGCAATACATAAACAACTTCAGTGAGCTAATGTAGCTGTCAGTCCGTACGCTAGGTGAGGCTACTGTACAAAATATGCTTTTTTTTTTTTTTTTTACAAAAATAAACGTCGCTGTACTGGATTTAATTTGGCTGTTCTAGGACCTCCTGTCATTTCAGCTGCACACAGAAAGACAAAGGCCAAGTCTGCAAAGATGTACCGTTAAGTTTAGTTTAGAACGCGCAAAGCATGCATGAGCCTCGTGAGGCTGTGGGAGGAGGTGACTGGGTCCCCAGGTGATGGTCAGCAGATATATGAGGGTTGCTTTGCTGGCCTTAACTCATCTGTGTGTTGGATTTAAGCAAAAGGAGAGAACTTTAAAAGTCTCCAGTGTTAAAGCCACTGGCTACCCGGACATGAAGAGCAATGTTCCAGTACTCACCCAGTTTAAGACAATACTCTGAACTATAAAATGCAAACAACATTTGCTGACTATTTTGACCGATAAATACGTTCATAGTCTGAGTAAGAAATAATCAAATAAAGACAAGGAATATTTTGATTTTAGCTGCATTCGTCGAGAGTGTTGACGACATGTGTGAACCTAAATTCCACTATGAAGTCCCTCCCAAGGTTTTGCAGCATTTTTGCAACAAATAACAACCAAACTACTCTATGAAGTACAGTCCAGCCTCCAGTGAGTGTTATACACTTCAAGTTTTCTGCAATGTGATGAAGAAAATATACCACAACATAATTAGCAACCAACCGCTTTTCTAGAAGGAAACCCTGTCATAGAACGTTGCGATGTACTGAGGTTGATGTCTTTGGGTTGGACTTCGCTCTGTGGCATGTAAACAGGGATATGAATGAAGTATTTAATCAGAACCTTATGTTAACACCTTCATCAAAATATTGTCTTGTTTAGGATAAAGTCTCGTCGCTACATTTTGTTTTAGTGCACAACAGCTCTCATATAAAGACAAAAAAATGGGATGAGAATCTACAAAAAGCCCTGACAGAAGGACACTTTAGTCTTCACTGACAGCAGCGTTGTCTCTTAATGCAGGGCAAGCCTACAGCCTGCCATTTGTCTCTGGACAACTAAAGAATTATCTCCTGTGCGGAGCAAGAAAATCACCTAGTAATTCTGCACTCATGGAGTAAAGCCCTCAAGTCGGATCAAATTAGGCTCAAATGTCTGAACAAGTTACAGTTAACGGTGACCACCTCACGCAGAAGACATAAATCAGCCAGCAGCACAGGCAGGCAGCCACTAGAGAAGGGCAACAGGTGGCTGTCAACTTAAAGAGAAAGAGGGTCATCATCCACTTAGAGAAGTCTGTCTAGCTCTCCCCAGGCTCCGCTAAGCTAAGCCAAGCAACAGCAGGAGGAGAGACAAAGGTAAAGCCAGGTCAGAGGAGTAAATATCCACAAGTCCCGGCATGTTCAGTTACATCAGGTGAAGACTGGAAATGTCTTGTGTATCAAGTCTCCCATCAATCTGATATATAATTTTGCAATGTTTGCTATCGTATCATGTGATGGGCTTACTGGATCAATTACATAATTATAGCGTCGAGAGATCAACAACAGGATTTCATAAAGAAAAGCTGCCGTTCCCATTTCTCGTGTGTCTCAACAGGAGACGTGATGATAAAATAATCCACCAACTATACCACAATTACTCATCAGTAGATCCAATATATGACCAGAGTCAACTACTGTTGCATATCGCATCCTTCTTAAAATATCTGGGCCTTTACACCGGTTTACCTCAGTCTACTTACTAGAGAAAAAACACTGCATCTGACAATTTACAGCCTGATAGCTTTCACAGACCTTGGGTTGTTTTTGTATTTGTAGAAGCAGCACTGTGTGCTTCTGCACGTTCTGTTACCGACAGTGTGAGCTAGCCGTTGTGTGCATTCCTGAAAAACTCTACAAGTCTCTTTCGATTTAAAAAAAGAGGTTTTCATTTCATGCTTTATACAAGGGAGCAATTCATTAGTACCTATTAATGTTTGTTCTGCACAGAGATGCAGGAGAGAAGCGCTAAAACAAGAACTGACAAAACCTGAGTGACCTCATGACAATTAGGGAGCTTCTGAGAGTGTGTGTGCGTGTGTGTGTGTGTGTGTGTGTGTGTGTGTGTGTGTGTGGGTGTGCACACACGCGCGCAGGTCACACACGTGCAAGCTTGCATATGTTTTCACTTAGCTTTGTGCTAGTTCCCTCACATTACTCAAAGACACCAGGAGGCCCAATAAACCAAAGTGACAGAACACAGTAACTCTGAAAACATAAAATGTTTCAAGTCTCTGCTCTGGTTTTCAGAGTGTTATTGAGATGTTGGTAATTTTCTCACTCAAATTAGAATTCCAAACCGTTTCCCTCAAACTGCCACTGTGCATTGTGTGCAACCTCATTGAAACAATGGAGGCTCAATATAGCTCGTAACTCGCTGGTGATGTACGATGAAGAGAAAAAAAAACTCATATTTTTAACATGATGAAGTGAGAAGTCAAGTTTTGCAAGCAGGACAGTTCATTTACTCACCGATGCAGGCGTGAACTCTGACTGACAGCTGTGTTCGCAGAATGATGCTGTGTTTTTTGCCTCTCCTGTCAAGAAAGCAAGAGAAATGGAGAGGAAGAGAAATGTTATCTGGAGATTAGGACCACTGCTATCATTTCAAATTATGTGTGTTTGTGTGTGAGAGAGAGAGAGTAAAGAGATAGTGCGCACACACAAGTGTATATCAAGATAAAGAAACACAGTCTCTCTAAATCTAAGGGAGCCATCAATATGCCAGACGCAGGCAGGTGCTGACAAGAAAATAGAGCCGTATGTTACAGCGCAAAATAATCTTGAAACTGAATTCTTTTCATCGACTGCTCAGTCTTTTTCTAATGTGACAAAGTTGTTGTTGTTCGGCTGTTTGAAAACAATACTGAACAGGGTCAAGGGACAGAGCAGGGAAAAAAGTCTCCAAACGGGAAAATGAGGGCTCAGGAGCAACTCAGGGGTCGACTCCGCCTTCTGTGTTAACAATGATGTGCAAAGACTCAATCACCATCCTGTCAACAGTTTACAATGTCTGAGTGACAATCCAAATAAAAGATGACAACAATGCTCCCCAATGCCATTCAAGTCTGATAGTGAATAGGAGAGCATTGTTGTGAGGGATAGTTTCTCCGCTTAGAAGCCAACTCTGTGATTAGGGTATGAAGTTTCATGTAATTTGGTCATTTTAAAGGATAAGGCCAGGCTCAGGCTTTATTAGTGCAGTGTGTGCATTTGTCAGAGAGAGCATACCTCCGCCAAGCAGCCTACACTGTGGATGCAGAATAAAAATATAATATCGAGATTCATTCATATTTTTTTTTTGTTTTTATAAACCAGTAAAAATAGGTCTGCTGGACCGTCAATGCGGAACACAACCGATAACGTTTCCGTCTCCCAAAAGCTTAGCACTTCTCTCTAAATATCAAAATACATCCCCTCAATGATTTTCATCAAAATCCGCTCAAATATTTGGAGAGAAGTCTTCCATTCAATTGAAAAGAGATCTTTTATGGATTACAGATCCTAAATCGAGATGACTTCCAGAAGTTGGAACGTTCTTACAAGTTCTCAAGGAATTTCATGTAAATTCGTCTGACGTTATAAAAATACTGCTAAGATCCAGACAATGGCTTTCAGCAGTTTTCCGGTTCCAAGATCTATTGTTTGATCCAGACTGCATCCAATAGTTCACCTCTGATCCTTGCACTATCATCCATCTTTGCACCAAGTTTAATCAAAAATGTCAAAAACAAAAGGCATTGATCACATAATCTCCTTGGCAGATGTTTAAAAAAAAAAAAAAAAAACCTCAACGCTGCAGTTTTAGCTAAGGGAGCACAACTGCCTGGCTTCAATGGTGTTGCTCATGAATCTGCTTTTATACAATTTTGAACCACAGCAGATGTGTCTGGCGCAAAGTGCAAAGTTCACGTTGTGGCTACACATGCTGTATTTGCAGGGAGAATCATCGAATCGTGGCCGATAGATTTTTTTTTTTTTAAATGATAAATATTGAATCATGCTTTTTCAGCTGGTAAAAATGTTTCATAAATGCCTTTGTTTCCATCCACTACAGAAGAGCAGTTACGTGTTGGGTCATCTTAATTAACTTGGCAGTGTTTCGAATTTTAACGGTGAGAGACGCACTTGCGTTCACATTTGAGTGACAATTTGTGTCTTTATCCTCTAAAGTAGAAGCACATAAACAAATCCGAGACACACACTGTAGTCAAGAGCACAGCAGGTATAGTCCTGCACCCCCACCCTGCTAATTCAGCTCTGACAAATGGGCTTTTATGCCTCCTACACAAAGGCTGTGTGATTCTTCCGATGGGCTCAGCGCCAGCGCTGGACTGTCACTGTTAGCGACAATCAGACAGCAGTGGGTCAGAGAGAAGTCCATCAGCACAGAAAGAAAATAGACGGACGTCCCTCCCGGTCCGAGCCAGCCTGTGGGAGACTGCTCTGGCATGCACACAAGCACAGTACAAGGCAGGGGAAGTCTGCGTATGATCACTCTTTATCAAATATAATATACAGCAACAGGCTGAGGCGACACAGGAGCAACATCTGTCAACATGGACCTTCGCTGGTGAGATGAGATGGCAAACAGGAACTTAATCCTCTGTGATGCTGTGGAAGCAAACGGCTAACCAGAGCCTTTTTGTCACGAATGTCTGCTTTCTCTCTGCTTCACTGCAATAGTATCCCTATACTTAAGCAAGACCTGAGGCTACACAGGCCAACGTGCTCATTATCAAATTAAACAAACGTGCATGGAATAAAAGTGAGGTTTTCAGACCCCTTCTCCAATTAAACAGGAAAATTGGGCACTCCTACAGACAGAGCTGCAGGCCTGTAAATGGTGGAGCCCAAATTTACAGAAATAATCATAACAGTAAAGAACGTCAGCCAAACATCAAATTTACTGCATGTAATACCTACTAAACTCCCAAGTTCTGTGTTGGTCCAACATTCCTCTGTGCTTGAATGCCCTAGTTTTTCTGCTGGTGGTACTGTAGAATCACGCCAAGCCAGGTTCCAATTATATCTGAAGTTTCAGTGAGTTCATGTGCAAATACCATTACAACACCACTGCTGATACTTCTTAACAAGTCAGACGTACAAACTCGAGTCTGAGACTTGCACACATAAGAAGTCACACGCACGTGACTTGACTTGGGTTGGTCATCAAATGTATCCTTCCACATCCGTCTGGTGCTTGCAGATACAGCAGCAGCTAAACCACGGCGAGCAGCAGTCGTTTGTCATAACTTGAAAACTTCACGCAAAATGCAACGAAACAACTGCTATATGCCACATTTGTGATGTCACTGTCAGGGACGCTACAAACTTTATCAGACACCTGAGAACCTATCTGGAGAGGTAACCTTAGGCTAACAAATATGCCTGGAGTTAGCTCAGCTCCACCAGCTACTGTATATGTTAGCCTGCTACTAGCTTTGTGTGACACAGACTGAAATCATGTTCACTGAATATTTATGACAGAAATGTTTTCCAGAGCAGTTTTTCCTTCACAACTGTGTCATCTGTGTGTCCATGCAACCACCTGCTAGCTATCATCCAACCAAGATTAAGACTGGACAGGGAGAACATGCATGAGAGTGGGTTGGGGGGGGGGGGGGTGGCTGTGACTCTCAAAACCTTGAAACCTAATTTGGATTTGAGGCCAAAGACTTGAGATTTAGCATCTTTGATAATATTGATGCTTTTCAGTGGTAATCTCATGAAAAGAATACTTGATATTTACTCCAAGCACTTACTTCTTACTTTTGTCTTCCCTCGTGTTTTTCCTTAATGTCTTGATGGGGAAAATGGTTTTGCAAAAAAAAAAAAAAAACAATCTCTATCTTAAAGCAATAAAACTGAGTTCATCATAACTTTGTGGTTAGAATGGTATTAACAGCAAGGAACTGAGAAACTAGTTATAACCGACTGATTATACGCTGCACGTTATTTCCTACATTCTCCTGTCACTGCTCTGTTGTAGAGCAAAAGTCAGTCTTGACTCTAATACCAAGAGCAACAACAACTAGACCAGGGGATGCCTGCCAAGCTCTCTGGCTTTATTTATAGGAGCATTACTGGCCCTGTTTATAAAACAACACGAAATGTGGACCCACAGAAAGCGAACACACATAGTTGAAATACGGTAAAGCCACTACTTCCTCTTGAAGACCAATTAATGCCAGACAAGTAAGTCCCACAGAGGTCTACTGACTCAGCACTTCTTGGCCAACAAGTCTGCTTGCAAGACTCCTGCATCCGTCCAGAGAGCCGCAGGATGCCGAGGATGTAAAATGGCTGGGTCACTAACCATCGACGAGTCTCACATTCAGACATGCACATTTGTACAAACAGACAGTACTGTACACAATCACCGCGCTGCTCGGTTAATATTACCCTTAAATGGCTCTGCAAACACAGAGCGGACAACTGGTGTTTTATTTCCCTCCTTGAAGTTGAAGCTGGTCTATGTTTGACAAGTCCACTGCTTCTTTTCAAATGTTCTCTCTCTTTTTTTCTCCCTTTTCCTCCAAATGAAAATCTTGTGTGCACCGAGGCTCAATGAAACCATGTCCAAGTGGGTCAGAAAAAAATGAAAAATAATGAAAACAGAGCTGTCCTGAGAGAGATGAAAGGATGTGATGAGAAACTCTGAAGAGCTGCCTCAAAAACTTTGGATTTTTAATACGCTCGACTTGTAACTGCTTGCCGAACACATCAAGAACACTCAATAAAGCAAGAAGGGCACATTCAGCACAAAACTGTCTGCTTTCAGACGTGCTTTATACGTAGCAGGGCAGTGAAACGCTACAAACAGTCATCTTCTGTGCTAGAGCTACATTTATGACATACTGAATCACTTATATCACTCAACACAGCATCTCACATCAACTGTGAGCGTCATGTTCACATATCTAAGCAAAAATGCTATTGCACCAAACTCCACAAGTCCCCCTGAATAATTGACACCGATCTTGAATCCATGTAATCCCCAAATATATTCAGGGACTGATGTTACAGAGACAAGCTAAAACTGTACAGATGTGTCTGAGCGCGTGTCTGCGCTCTATGGTCAGTTTAGAACTTGAAGTGAGACTGTATCAGACAATCGACAGGGGATTTATGAGTCACAATCTCCTATAGCTGAGCTTCATAACACGGTGTGGAAGTGATTATGGTCCTTAAGCTCCCGTGATATGGATATCTCCTGCCTCTGCAGCAGAGAGCCCTGCTTTAATCTGATAGTAAAGACACTAGGTATGACTCAGGCACCTCAGGAATGTCACCTGTCATTAATATCAATGACAGATGGACTGAATGATCAGAAGAGCGCAGGAAGTATGGTGACTTTTCCGTGATATGGAGAGGCAACGATGGGAATGTTTTGCTCGTTAAATGGAGTTAATTTTACACCCTCTCGTGAAATCAAAGACAGAAATATTTTCGGTAGGTTAAAGGTTTGACAGATTTTATGATTTTTGGAGAGTTAAAAGTAAAAAAAAAAAAAAAACAGAAAATAAAGGCGAAATGCCTCATCAGATGTGTTAAGTACATGATCAAATCAACAACACCGAACAGTGGGAGGAGTATTCTGAGCATACCATCACCATAAAAGCCAGCAAGCAGAACTGCCCTATTTTTACAGACTAATTGGCTAACCACCCTCACCCCCCAACCTCCTCAGACAACACTGTGTGGGTTTAATGACACACATCTATACCAGCTCATGCCAGCTGGCAAAACCCAGGCCCTGGCAGACTGAATCTGTGACGAGAGAAGAAGTGGACCACTTTAACCTCACAGCTCTCAATAGCCTCCCATAAGCACCTAACAATTTCAGATGGAACTGGGAAAGGACAGCGCTCGCAACATCCAATAGAAACACCGAGCAGCTTATGAATTCCAACTTAGACAAATAAATCCATACATGTTTGTGGTCCAGCCGACCAGTAACTCTCATGCCAGCCTTTGGGTTTGTGATCATCTAAAGTGGGCGGCACATGCATGATGTATCAACGCGCTTCGCTGTACATTCAAAAAAAAAAAAGAAAAGAACATATGGAGTCAATGAAGTATCCGGCCAAAAAGAAGAAATGAACCTAACACAATTTTAAACCTTAATCCAGGTCTGAGAGTTACGTCAAGACAAAGCCTATTTACGTAGCTATCGCAGGGAAAACAACACTGCTTAATTAGAAGCTGCCATATAGGGGAGGCTGGAGGGGCTACAACTGTGGGGTCACTTGTAATGAGAAAGTAACTTTCGATTGCGATGTGGGTGATTACTCATGAAATGTGTCTACACCTCATAAGTGGTTTAGATGACATCATTGCTGTCACCAGTCCAAAGAGGCCAGATATTTTAAGAGACATGGATGGACAAATGCCATGGAAACTCTGAAACATCTTGTCTGTTAAAGAAGAGTGCACTGTCGCTGTGATCAACTACATAAACATCACACATATGATTTTTTAATTAAATATAATAGTTATTTAGGAACAGGTTCCACTAACTTGTCCAAAGACAAAATGACATAACCTGATTCCAAGAGACTGTTTATGTATTTGGTGAGAGATTCACAGAGGAGTTGTTGAAAAGAGTACTACTGATATTCAATCTCCAAGTGCTGAAAGACTTCTGAAACTGAGAGTCCCTTAAGAGTGTAGACGGTCCCTGCAGCTTTTTAACAGACCCAACCACCTTTTGAAATGAGCTTTTGTGTATGAGAGCTGATCCCCGGAAAAGAGATTATGTCACCAATTCACCTGGAACTGAATATCCTAATGATTACATCTCTGTAATTGTGTCAAATTAGGCAAACAAATACAGCGAGGACTGTATGGGTGCGCATCTTCATGGTCGATTTTATTACCTTTTATAATCTTTTCATTATAACTGAGACTGTTCAATGACTTGAATACTACATTAGTGTTTCTTGTTTATAAGAGCTAATTAAAAAAATCAGATGCAAAGGAAACTTCAGATTCTGGTTTAAGTACGTAAGTAAGTAGGTACTCCTTCTCCACAGCACATATACGGTTTCTTAAAAATGGCTGAAACTTATTGAAAAAAAAAACCTCTCTCTTTCCCATAGCGAAAACACAAGGACTTGCCTTTGTGTTTGTTTGGGTTTTTAGTTTTTGTTTTTGGAGATGTTCTGGCGGCATTGTTTATGTGGTTAGCTTTTTTAATATTTTAGCTTCTGCTCCTATTTGTTTTTCAAACTCAACTCCAACTAAACAATGCCAGAGGGCTGAATGAATGCAGAATTTGTGGCTGAGGTGACAAAAAGTTCAAGAAGTTACCAGTAGAAGTGGCAATCTTTGGTTGCCTCCGTGGTATATAGTGCACTATTGATAGTGGAGCCTAACTGCTTGATGTATGGAGGTGGTGACAAATTACCACATTCACTCAGGTTTTGTGTTCACATCAGTGTTGAACAGAGCCAGAGCTAGGGTTGACTTCTAACTGCACATCTGAAATGTGAAAGAGCAATCAAAGAAAAACCGTGCAGATGATGAAGGATCATTTCACCTGGGAGTGAATGCTGATTGTAACAATTCCCATTTTAGACAAAAATCAGATGTTAGCAGATTTTTTGGCATGTTACAAGTTTTCTTGGCTAGTGGGAAAAGAGTTTCATAAGCATTAGCCATCCGGTAAGCAGAGGCTAGCCCTCATGTTTTAGATCCGAGCTGCTCCTAAATCCCACCTGCACATTTTGAAATAAAAGTAATATATGAGCAACTGTTTAAGAAGATATGAAGCATTGTTTAAGAAGATATGAAGCATTGTTTTGAGAGAGAAACATGCAAAGACAAAGGTGACTGTTATCTTACCCTCCTTCGTCCTGAAATCCTTCCAGTTCATCTTTCTGCTCTGCCAGAGTGGACTCCAAGTCTAGATAGCTTCCATTATGGGATAACTGAAGGGCACAGTCATCAGGCTAAACAGGAGAGAAAACAAAGACGTGTATTTAGCACGATGAAGATACTATTTACACTTGACTTTTTTCAATAATGAAAAACGTAAGTGAAATAAAAGTGATGGTGGTGGTCAGTTAATGCAGGGAGGACATTTGAAAGCCCGCTGAACCAAATACTGCTCCATTCCAATCAGACCCACCCATCAGCATGGTCGGGTTCAACTAGGGTGATTTTTGAAGGATCTCAGCTCCTTGTTAAATCACAACAATGACCAATTTCATAGTTTAATATAAAAAAAATGGTGTGGTCACAGACGGCAAATGACCGTGACAACTGCCCTCAAGATTTAAACTTTACATAAATTATGATCCAATTATTTTAGCAGCAGGTGCTAGCTTTTGCATCCAAATACCAATGTTTACTATGTTGGGGAAAAATATATGGTTTTGTTTTCTTTTTATTAAGATTTTCTGATATCCAAATATGGCATTCCTCAAGGCTCACTGCTTGGCCCTCTGGTTTTCTCCCCATCCATTTGACCTCTTTTGCCAAATCATACACAACCTCAAATTAATTTCAGTTGCCATGTAGTTGACCCACTGCTATATGTGCCTTTAAAGGCTAATGCTATTATCAGTGCGCTAATGTATTGGCCTAGTCTGATGCTATAAAAAAAACTGGATGTCACCAACTTTCTTGCATGTGCATAGTTAAAAAAACGATGCTAGTCATTGGCCATGCTGCAGTGAGTCTCGTCTACTGCCTGATTTCTCAATTTTTTTTCTTTGATAGACCTCCCCTTCCATATGAAATCTTGTCCAAAAGCTTTTGATGATTCCTAAGCGGTCATGCTCATCTTAACTTTACCTTCAATCATCAGTCTTCTGTGTTACCCTAAGCCCACAAATCTTGGAATACGAAGCTCCTGCCTTTTCCTAGAATCAAGGTCAGAGAGTGGCAGGAAATATCATATAACCATGACATGTCTTTACCACTGTAGCCTCATAAGCAGATGAGCATCCAAACCTCTCTCTCTTGATGTTGGTGCCATTTTTAGATGTCATTCTCCAGAAGAATGAATGATGTCCTAGTCTTGCGTGTCTATTTTCTCTCTGTATGTGTGAATGGTGTGTCATCACTTTTCCCTGTTACTGTATGTCTATCAATAGTCTGTCCTCTTTCTTGGCAAATTTCTAATCATGGACTATGTAAATAAAACTGACCTAGCATGGATCGATGGCCATATGCACAATGAATTTCAGATGCATGTCCAGCCTGCAGTACATCACATAGTCCTTTTATCAAGGCCTGTCAGCACTTTACAATGACAAGCTAAACAAGGTTACATGGAAGTCGTGCAAAACTGGACCAGCTTGGCCCACACAGGGACTCTTATCACTCCCTCTCTGATAAACTATCGTCACACAGGATGATTTGTCAGATCTTGAATGGTAATGATCACCTGACTGTGGCCAAAGTGTTGAGGAACGAACGCGCCTGTTCATCTGCTTGGGTGACCTCTAAATTGGAGATATTAACCTATTTATATTGAGAGTCAGTCAGCCCTGCAGGACAGCAGCTCCAACAGTGAAGCAGAGGATGGGAAAATAAACACCAATGAAGGAAGGAAAGGCCTGTCTTCCAAAGTGAGAACTGCACTGCATGAGTCCTTCAACAGTCGCTAACACACCAAACAGTCTACAAATATACCAAACACTAACTATTTCAGCTCTTATTGAGAGTACCTCACGACCTTTATAGGTAAACTAACACAATTAACACATCTAAAAAATGCACCCAGCAGATTTTTAAGACCACAACATGTTAAAAAAAAAGTTTTTTTTTAATTGGAACAGTTATTTTCAGGATAAAACTATTTTATTGTCCTCCCAACATGAAGGAAAAAGGCTGTGAAAGCCATTATAGTTGTCATGACCCTTTTCAGCCATTCAGTTTGTATTGTGGCTCTATTTCATTTAAGGGCTATGTTAGACTTGAGAAGTGGAACAAAATACCGGTAGGAGCTTGTTTGAATAAATCTGAGATTTGAATTCAAATTATACGACTGGTATTTTGAGGGGACATCCGAGACGAGTAAAGCATCAGATTAAATAGATGGTGAGAACTTTAATCCATCAGCCTGTATGTTTACCATTTAGTAAAAAGCAGGAAATGTGACAGAAGCCCGTCATTTTTTTTTTTGCTGTCTACTGCAGTCACACAAACAGTGGTTAGAGTGGATTAAAACAGTCAAAATGCTACCCAGGCAGCTAAACTAGGACCTGACACTTGCTTTAAAGCTTTGTAAAGATGATATTTCCCTCAGAACAAGTGAAATGTAACTGTATGTTCAATATTGTTATTGTTATTATTCTTTACTGTACATCAGAGACTTGATAATAAGGCAGAATAGTGTTTGTTCTCTGTAAGCTTTACACTCTGCATCACAACTTGAAATAGACAAAACACTGGGCTGAGTTACATCTGTAACTAGTAATTAGCCAACTGTGGAACCAAAAATGCATTTCCCCACTTAAGGTTTTGACTCGCAGACCAAGAGTGTAGAATACAACAAAGATCTATGTTGGCCAACAGTCAGACTTGTTTATACTCCCAGAAAAGAAGGAACGTCTCACAGTTTTCTTACGGCAATAAGCAACTGCTGACACACAATCTGAATTTCGGCAGTTATAAAGCAAAAAGAACAAAGAAAAGGCAATAATAAAATGTGACAGCAGGACTTTTATGCAACATACTTTGACAACTGTTTGTTATATTTTCGCTGAGCTCTTCACATCATAAAACACAGCCACTGCAAAAATGATTTTTTTCTTCTTCTTTGCTTTAATCTGTACCAAAGCTCACTGTCAGAGGGCCCGGTTTGCTTCATAAAGTTGGCCTTTTTTTCTTGGCATTCTCATCTTCTAATGGACTGAAGCTTCACTGACTCACTAGGAGCTCTTGAGGAATTGAGGATGGGCCAGGCTGGGGCTAGCTGGATAGCACGCAAACTTCAACACATCTCCAACACGATAGACAGATGTGGCAAACAGAGATGGGAGAAGTGTCTTACAGTCTAAGGTCTTTGGCCACCACACTCTGCAGTAAAGCTTCAGTTCATCTTGGTTTAGATGCTACAGATCTCAGAAACTGGACGGATAAACACCATTGTCAAAAAAAAAACCTCCCACATTTATTTTGATGATTGTGGTCAACCAGTTGGCCTACAATCTCTTCAGAGACACGGGAGTTCAATCGGGTTGGAATCTGGTGACTACGAAGGCCAGAACATATCTTTGACAATTTCACATTTACCAAACCCTTCTGTTCTACCTCTGATCTATATGGAAGAAGAATCTTCATTCGTTTTCACATTCATTTATTCAAGATTTTTCTTTGTCTTCCATATAGAGACATCTTTAATGTCCAAGCTGTTATTTCATCACACGAATGTTGATATTGTGTTTAATTTGTCATATTTTAAATTGGAATACTGCCATACAGTGGAGCACCTTTATTCACGACACCATCTACTTGTCCAGCATATCCACCTCCAGCTGGTGTAACTAAGTTCTCACACGATTATCACCCTGGATTACAGACTCCAGGTCTTGCAAATACAACAAGGCCATCGAGATGTGCATAAATGACCCATAATCCAGTGGTATCAGATTATCAGTAGTGAAGGCTTTCTTAGCTGTCCCCCGCCCAGGATTTGAACCCATGGTGGCCCTGTGATGGCCAAGTCCAGAGAAGTAACCACAAGTGCTCTGCTCACACACTGAGGCCAGGCCTCTCCCTTCAACCGCCATACTGTGGTCCACTGACCAGGGAGGCAGTTAAGGCAAAGAAAAACTAAAAATAAACACCATGCAATTTCCAATTTAACACTGCTATCTCACTCCAAACGTGTTTGTATTTCACAGACATCTGAGATAGCACGCCGTCTGCATTTTGCACATCACTCAAAATAAAGTACGCAATAATACTGTTTATTTTACTTTATTTACTTTTATCTATCTATATTTATATGCAAACCCCGTTTTAGCCAGCCTGACATATTTTAGGTAAAAAGAGCAGTAAAACGTGCTTGATAAATCTGACAATAGTATGTGTGGTATTTTTGTGAAGACAATTGAATTTGAATAAATTAAAACACATGATATATGAAAGAGAAACCACAGTAATCTTAAATTGCTCCCAAGCATGCTGAGGATGAGCTGGATGCTGCATTCTTCTAAAAAGAACACTGCTAAGACAACACTCCAGAGTGCAGAGACGAGGAAAACCTCAACTCTGCATAACAATGTGTAAAAGAATTTGAAGGAGCTCTGACAGGCATGAAGGAGGAACCTGTATTTTACAGCATTTAACATAACTTCTCATTATGGGACTGTAATTTCTCCCCCCTCCAAAAGAAAAAAAAATTGCAGAAAAACAACTGGCTTAGATTGAAATTGGTAAAGTGAGAGTCCATTCTGCAAGACTTGGCCACACTTTCCCTTACTTGGATTATGTTTTGCTAACTGACGCAAGAGCTCAAGGCCACCATGACACATACACATCATAACAGAGGGGAAGGTACATCAAAGACTATGGATCTATTGATTTGTGATGACTTAAAGAGCACATCTGGAATACCGCCAGCTGATGATGAACAGCATGAACACTTAGTCATCACTGATGGTACATTATGATGGGTGAGGTAGCGAATGGTCATGCGGTCCATGTACCAGAAAGGTTCCTTTAGTCTATAAGATGTACAGAAAAACATCCAGTACAGCTCCATCACCGCTAGCATATTTCACAGAACAGTGAGAATTTCGACTGCAAAAAACCTGTAAGTGAGGGGTGTGAATTACACGGTACATTAAAATACTACCACTTTGCGCCCCCAATTGTGATGGTATACAATCGATATATTGCAACACAATCCACGGACAAGAAACATCGTGATATCTGTAACTGAAGAAGAAAAATACCTGAGAATTGGGGTGGAAAGATTTGGGGGGAAAAAAAAACATCTAATTGTTGTTATTTTGTCCAATTGTGATGTACATCAAAAGGAATTATTCATGTCTCACATTCACATTTTAAAGAAAACGGCATGTTGAAATGACCACGGTGTGATTTTGGTGGGGATCTGTGGCAAACAGAGTAAAGGTGCACAGTAATATCGGTAGACAATTTGGGGGTTTTTGTTGATAAACGTGTAGGGGTATGATGTTCAAATCTCTTCTCCTTTGCTCAACAGACAAAGAACCATGCCAGTATCAATGGCAGTATCGTGTCACAGCAGAAGGTTTTGCAGTGATGCTTCTTTGTCCCACCTCCCACTATAATAAATGGTATCACAACATTTTCCAAGTGCAGGGTGAAAAACCTGACAACAGTCTTTGCTGTCCTCATGGAGCTGTTGTTGCTAAATCAGGAACTATGTTTTAAATCCTTCTGAAGTATAAACCCCGAACACAAGAGTCAAAAACAATACCCCTAACTGATGTTTAGCCAAGGTACCATCCTATGGAATTTCCGCTTGGGGATAAATAAAGTATCTATCTATCTATCTATCTATCCATCTATCTATCTATCTATCTATCCATGTGCAACTCAGTGCACCAGAACCAAACATACATACACACACACACACAAACACCTCCCCTCCACTCTTGAGACTGCAGACTGAAACTGACAGGAGCAGCTCAGAGGCAGCATATGCTAGCTGTTTTGACTCCCTCAGCACCATGTGTTAGCAGTGAGCTATTTATATCCAGCTGACCTGCACATCCATACAGACACAACTCAAAGACAACAGGTTTGCTGTCAGAGGTATTTACAGGCTCAGACCAAAGTCGCATATTTGAGGGTGTGAATCTGTGAGCTCGTTCCTTAAATGTGGTGACAGTCCTGTCATGCACATGAGTGTTCTTTTTATGCAAAGCACCATGGTGGCTCCCTCAAGTAATTGCTAACCACTAATGCCCCATGTGACCAGAGCTCACTAACCAGACGCTGCAGACCTTACCACTGTCTAGTTTGCGGTCCAGCAATGCTACGGCTAAACTGAGAGCTGCCGCCTGTGCAAAGTACATCAGGTCTTTGTTTGTGTTTTTTAAATTCTGCCCACTTCCCTCTCCTCTTCTCAAACGGTGAAAATGTTCCCATCCCGTCCTGGTGGTCAGGTTGAGTGGGCTGCAGTACGAGAGCCAGGTTTGTGGTGATCCACAGCATCCTGAGGCCTCTGTGACATGTCTTACTACCTCTACTCACTCAAACTGATCTAAGAGCAAGGAGAAAGACACAAATTTGAGCCTTTTCTCGACCCGACCAAGACGAATGCCCAGAAAAACTCAACCTCAGATGCCTCCTGGATATCTAAAAGCAACAACAGACTACCTCATTTCTCAAAAGATAAAGCCCCTTAAAAAAAGAAAGAAAATAGAAAACGGGCTTCACGTTTGTACCGCACTGACCTTTTTTAGGAAACTCAAATAGGGTAATTTCACTACACCAAAGAGAAACATTCAGTTATTTTGAGCTGGCTAAGATCTGGAGTTGGCTAAATTTTTCAACCAAAGCAATGTGTGCTGTTTCATCATTTCAAAAATATTTAAGAATAAATAAAAACTGCAGTGATGGAGACCCAAGATATTAAAATAAAACATGATGGAAAATTGTGTTGTGACCAACTGGATGGGTTAAGAGTCTAGATTAAATGTTTTGGAAAGTCAAATCTGGTACTGTCTGGTTGGGGAATTATCCGCCTCCATCCCTCATTAACTTAACAACAGAAGTGGTTTAAGCCTGTCTATTCAAACATAAAGTAAGAAGAGATTCCTTTGGTAGCATCCAAGGAGCTCATTTTTGACTGAAGCGCACAGTACTAATTTGAGCCAAATAAACCCCAATCAAATTCAGCAAATATTCAAAATTCAACTGAAGAATTATGACCAAAAATGGTATAAAAGTCCAGGTCCACGCACACAAAGTCAGCTTGAATAGTGAAGAGTCAGAATTTCAATGGGATAGAGTCATTCAAGACTCGAGACCTGGATTTTTAAGGCTAATTTTGTCATAATTCTTCAGTTTTATTTCAATTGCTTCCCTCAATGAGCACTTGTAGTTTGAGGGACACCAGCAGTGCTCCTGTTCCTTATCTCCCTGTCACTAACAGTACTAGTAAATAATGTGTACTGCATCTTACTCAATTTTTTTTCCCTCTGATTTATTTCTTACACTGGCTTCATTAAAAAATTAAGAATTGTTGAAAGCTCTCCCTGATTAAATGACATGGTGGGGGGGGGGGGGTAAAGTGAAGAGATTAATGTTGTGGCTGAGGTAAACATTAACAGATGCCTGCCTGCCTCCTCCTCAGCCACAGAATGGGTGCCTTCAACTCCAAGATCACCTCCGCATACCAAATATCCTCATTCGCTCCAACCCCTGTCACGCTGACACCGACATGAATTCTTAGGCTCTGAATCTCCATCAACATCCCACATCAACAAACTGCTTCAGGACATTCTCTCAATGGGCCATTAGCTTTTGTTGGTAGCAACCACATCAGCTAATTATTAATTGGGAAATCTGAAGGTGCAAGTTGTCCACCAGGTTTAGAAACACTAGGCATGTCCAAAGCAAACAAGTTGGATCATAAAAGTTGACGTCGTACCTTCTGCGGGGCTTTGAGCAGCCTGTGAACTCCAGCAATCTGATTTATCAGTGGAATATCTTCCCTGAATGTGTACAGAGGAGGTCTGGTGGGCTCCGGGAAATTAGTGCTGTTGAATGGATCGGTGTCATCTAAGAACTGCACTCTGCAAACAAACGTAGCCATGATGCATCCATGCAGGGCCAGTTGAGATGGTCAAAATAGTGGATGCGACAGCGAGTCCTCTGACAGCAGCCCCTCCGGCAGCGGGCTACCGGCGCGCAGGTCCTCTGCAGTAGCAAGATCCTGCACCTTCTGTTATCCTTGGAGCTTCCCCATTCGTGTCAAGCAAAGCACGAGAGCAAACACAGCAGTCAGAAAAGCCAAAAATCCAGTTTGTCTCCAGGGTGAAAGTCTCAGCTACTCAGTATCCAAGGGCATTGTGGGAGGTTGAGGTGCTGCTGAGGCGCACTGCCTGCAGGGACTGCGACACTTGGCGCCTGGTATCGCAGAGCAGAGCGATGTGAGAGGCTCCCACCTCAAACCAAATCCAGGGGACACCGCAGCCAGACCCCAGCCGACACAGCGCGATGGCGGCCTCCAGCGGCGGAGGTGAGAACTACAGAGTCGCGCTGACGCTGGCAGTGTGGAAACCACGCGGTATGCAGACTGTTGGCTTTTATGAGTGTCTTTCAAGAATGTGAGCACCACCTCCAAGAAACATAAGAAATATCAAAACAGAAAAATGCCGATGTCTGTGGTTACACTGGGAATGGACGGACTCTATTTTGAGTTTTTGTGATTCTATTTCACCGTGTGACATCTGATTTCCAGGATCAGCAATTTTTTTATACCTACATCAGCAGTACGGTTAAAGAAAAAGCACCCCAAAAAAATTATACGAAGAAAAATTTAATTATTCAACAAATCACTTTTGCTCTATTTATACAGACCAATTTCCTTTAGCCTTTTGCCAAAATTTGCCTAATCTTAAAGGTTTTGGTTAAAATGAAGACATATATATATATATATATATATATATATATATATATATATATATATATATATATATATATATATATGCACTATATATATATGTATATATATATATATATATATTTATATATGCACTGTCTTCTGTCTGTCAAAATATTTTTTTTCAAACATTGAAGGTAACCAAAACAGATCTCTGCATTTGTAATTATTAAACTTTGTTCACTGTACTTTGATGGAAACAAGCTTGACCAGCAGGATAACACAGTGTGCCAAGGTGTCCACATACTCACTGAACATACTGTAGTCCTATTGAATACCAGCACTGACTCTCATACAAAGTTTGGCATGAAACCACTGAGCCACAGAAGGATGTTGTCAGGGCAGGTACCTGAGCCAGGCAGGAACTGATGGATTCGACAAAAATGTAACTACAAAATGCTCAAAAAATGGTGGGAGAACAGGGGGAGTGGGAAGGAGGGAGAAACAATAGCAACAGGGCAGTGACTGACAGGACCGATGAACTAAGAAGACACAGGTGCACCACCTGAAAAAGGCAGGGAAATAGACAAAGGCAGGAAAAGCAGCAAATACAGAGGAGGGAAGTGATTTTCAAAATAAAACAGGAACCGACTATCAATACTGGTGAGAAAACATGAACAAGGAGAAAACAAGGAGCCATGGCAGAGCACAACAAGAGGTCAAAACTCAGTCCATGTAACAAGTCCAGAGTGAAAATCATCAGACAAATTAGACTGGGAAAGGGGTCTTTACTGGCTCCATGATCAGGCAAGATGAGACAAAGATTCCAGCAAATCAGCACCTAACACCTGGTACCACAGGTGGCCTCATTACAACAACCTCTCTATGCATTAGTGGTCATGGACTGACTTTTAAAGGGTTGGTTCCTTTTAGCTGACAGGTACAGTACAGATACGTGGCTGACGACGGTGATTTACTGTTCTTTTTGATATCCGCGTCTGAAGGAGGGGCTCATTCATCATGACACTACATTCAGTGTACCTTGCCTATCTGCCTCGTTCAAAGTCCAATAGAACAAATCTCCCCTCTTGAGTCCTGCCTCAGTCGTGTTCAAAGTCCGACTCAATTGGTCCTCGCTCAAGCTGGTAGAACTGGAATGCCCGGCTCATGTCGACAGAACTTGGTAGGCATTGGATGTGAAAGAGATTTGTCTCAAAAAGGATTTGTTTGATGTTTTTCAAAATCTAAATCTCTGTGGAATATTGAGTAAAGAAAAAGGAAAAAGAGGAAAAAGTTGAAATTATAAATATGAGGTAAAAAAATTGAAACGTCAATAAAGGGTGAGGAGGATCAGCACAAAATACTGGCCATAAAAAGGGGGGGAAAAGACACACCACACACACACAAGCTCGATAGGTTCCTTTGTATGACACACATGAACGTGATCAAACATTAAATGATGCCAGTGGCAGTTATAAATAAGTTAATAACTGCTAGAATTTATAAGAATTTCTAATGATCACATAAGAGAAATATGCACAAACCTATGATCAAACGTGTGACCCCTACACCCATGCATTATGGATTATAGATATGGAGGCACAGCAAGAGGAAGAGATAAACACACAAGTTGAGAACATGTACTGTACACAAACACACACACACACGATAGAAAAGTAGAAGGCTACAAATATAGTATTAAAAACATGTACTTAAAAAGATACTTGAAAATAAATTTTAAAAGGAATGAAATAGAATAAGATATAAAATAGAGTAGTAAATAAACAGTGAAGTTTTTGCATTCATGTGGAAGATTATATCGGAGGAATTCACAATATCTGGCTCGAGAAGTCCCAAATTGAATTTCTTAAATGTTCACACCCAATTAGTGACAATTTGACCGTTCATTTAATGCTCAGTTTGATGAATGTTCTCTTGGAAATCATGGCATAGTTGGAATTTGACCTTGCAACACCAGAATCCCTGAATGAAATAAAACAGTACAACATGACTTTTATCGCGTCTGTTGCACTAACAAACAAAAAACAACAGCAAAAACTTATCAAATAAAACTCAACGGAAGAAATGTGAGATGGGGTGAACAAAACAATAAATGTGACTGCACGTGTGACGTTAACATGCAGTGCACGATCTTAACCACTTCCATTAAAAAATACATGTCTGCCTACCAGTAGGCCAAACCCTTCAAAGCTTATCGAACAGTAAATCCCATAAACATGTTCCTCCGTAACCTCACGAGAACAATAACTTGTGTGACATGAACCTTCGCCGTCAGATAAGACACCGGTCTTATCTGATGTGGTTTTAAAGGCTGCGCGCTTCCAGCTGCTGCTCTCTGACACATCAGCTCAGACCGTCTGTGACAGAGGTTCAGTATATAGGATCTGTACAGAGCGAGTCTCAGTATACATTCCATCACTGTACAGTGTGCCATTGTATCACTACAATACTACAGTGTCTCAGAGATCATGAAGCTACAAGTACCCAATCCCTGCCTGGAGGACCGGATATTGTCCCATGAGCAGCTGGACAAGCTGGAAGAGGAGGAGGCCGGAGACAGACAGAAATGGGACAACAAGGCCCAGTACATGCTGACCTGTGTGGGGTTTTGTGTGGGACTTGGAAATGTCTGGCGCTTCCCCTATTTATGTCAGAGTCATGGAGGCGGTAAGTGACAACTTACAATAGTTTTGAGTGACACTACTACTACCGCTACTACTACTACCACTACTACCACTACTACTTGAAAAAAACAACTTTAAATCTCTTAAAGGTGTCTATCCTCGTCATATTTCCATCAGCAATGCATTTAAAGGGCCCCTGTTTTTAAAAGAAGAGGAAATTATCCAATCATTCACATTAAAGTAGGGGTAAAGTAGACAGTATGAACATGTAAGTATTTCAACTTTTTTATCTTACATTAACATACCAACTTTTTTTTTCCAAATTTCTCCCTGAAGGATAAATGAAATATTTTCCCTTGAAAATGAAATTGATAGAATCGACTGCTGTTCAGGATCAGTGGGTATAAAAATGAGGACTGTCTAATATTGGACACCTTTCTCCGAGTTAAGATTTATCCTCAAATTATCAGTCAAACAGTAGACCTAGGAGACGCTGGAAGATGTAACACTGATTGTCTCTAAGGAAATTCCAGATAAGCACTCAAGGACAGCTGACTGGTATATGGCTTAATAAACCCAACTGCATTAGCTGTATGATTTTATGGCTACATGTGCTCAGGTACATAAAAAATTATCAACCCCATAGTCGTTATATCATTTTTGAGGTGGAAGCCCTAACTACAACCTAGAGCTTGTTTGGATGGTTAACTAGCATTGAACCAGCCTCATGATTCCCCTTCCTTGCTGACACCCACAAAGGCACAGAAAGTAAATCCAGCAGAACTGAACATGTTGGCCTAAATATACAGTAAACAAGTGTGCCTGTGACTGGAGGATTGTCAATCCCCAGGATAAATAGTAGCCCTACCCAGATTACCACCACTGCTTTGCCCTTGAGCACATCCCAACATCCCTAACCGGAACTTGCAGGTGCCAATGTGATCTGGGAACTCCTGCAAGACAGAGCATCACTCTCAATTTGACTCACAGTGGAAAAATGAATTGAAATTGCAGAGTATGCATACATAGAAATCGCATCTTCTCTACTGACACCTTAGAATATTGTAGGAAGGGTGTAGTCAGCCCAACCTGGTCTCAAACCCGGGTCTACAAGGTACCAAACAGGCTCACAAACTGCAAAGCCAAAGAGCCAGGCTCACTGTTACACCAGCCAGGGTGCATGTTTAACTGTGGTGGCAGCGATCTGTCACAAAGACGAAACACACAATTTCAGTTGACATGCCTGATGTCTGTGGTCAGTCCCGTGACTCAGTAACACCGTCCCTGTGCAAGACACTGAGGCTCTCACCCCTTGAGGGCAAGCTAGTGTGACTGCATCTGCCCATGGGTTCCCTCCCACTGGGTATTCCTCTGGTTGTCACCCAAGCGCTGCAGTGGGGGACAGGGCCGGTGCAGAGTCCCATCATCCAGTCTGTTGGTGGTGGGGGTGGGGTCACAGATGCTGGGCACCCAAAGGGGATCAGACCTGTGCAACTGCAGCTTGTTACGGGGGTGGCTTTGCTAGAGAGGTGTCTGAACTCTATGGAGAGAGCAGCTGTGTTACCAGGTCCAGTGGAGGTTCCAGTAGAACTAAGTCAGCGATCCTCAACCAGGAAATTCTTGACCAGCTCTCAGTGGAAAGGGCACATGACTGTAGTAAAGCTTTACATGCTTAACATGCTTAACACAGCTTTATGATTTTATGACTCCATGTGCTCATGTTATTTAAAGATGATTGACACCTAAACAAGGGTTTACTTTCGACACTGGAGGGGACATGAGAGTACTCCCCTGGTAGCTGATACATTTAGCATTTATGACCACAATTTCACATCACCTAGTGCTGATAACAATGATCATAATCGGAGGAAGAAAAAAAACTATTCAGGGATTGACATTCGGCAAAGCCTGTAAACTTTAAATAGAAACGACTGCAAGGGTTCGGTGCAAAAGGGGCATCGGTGAGATTTTGGCTGAAAAGGAGTTTTATATCGTTCATTGTTTAAAGATCTCGATGAGCTCTATCAAATTATAAAAGAATACTGTCACTATATCTTTTACTTCAAGCTTTTTTTTTTTGTTTAAATATGGGCTGACAAAACATTAGGGCCTATTTGGTGTTTTGGCTATAATGTAATAGTTTGTAGATTTTTAAAAAAAATTATCTTGGCTTGAACATCTGATCGTAGATCAATTTTAGTGCTTTAGGTACCCCTGAATATAAAATATTGGACTAGACACTGACAGCCAGCAGTTATATTGTTAAGAACAAGAGTAGGAGGCCACAGGTGGGCCAGGGCCAGGGCCAGGGCCAGGGCCAGGGCCAGGGCCAGGGCCAGGGCCAGGGCCAGGGCCAGGGCCAGGGCCAGGGCCAGGGCCAGGGCTCCCCCCCCCCCCCCCCCCTCAGTTCTTGTACTCCACTGGTGGTGACATGAGCTCCTGTTTGATGTTGCGCCATTGAATCTGAAGGAGAGGAACTCTGCCTCCTCAACTCCTAGCGCACATATCCGAGGGTTTAGAGTCACTGCGGAGGAGGACCTGATAGGACGTGTGCCCTGCAGTACCGCAGAATGCGAGTGCAGCTTCATATCATCCAGAAAGAAGGAAACTCCATGAAAGCTCTGAATTCACAAATAGCCAGCTCAGACGGTTTGGTCAGACTTGCCCGACTTCTGGGGTCACTGGCAATATTCAAAGTAGTGTATTTTGTGCCTCAGGTCCTACATGGGATTCAGAGCAGCTGTGGCCACAATATCATCGTTGTCTCCCAATGCCAATACATTAAGAAACTACTGTTCCTCATGTGCACTTAGACTCTGCTAGAAAGGAGTGTCTGAAAGCCAGCAAACAGACGTCAAATGAGTCCCAGGGAAGAGCTGGGTCATCAGGTACGGCTTAGGGTGGTGATTTCAGTAGAACCCAGCCATGGTCGATCACCAGATTCTTTGTGAGTGGTCAAACAAAGGGAACACAACTATTATATGGTTTTATATACTCAGTTTCATTAGCTGTATGATTTTTTTGGTTACATGTGCTCACGTTATAAAGAAACTATTAAACATGAAAGTTGCTTTATAATTACACCATCAGCTCATTTGGCAACTTTAGGAGCTTTGAACCCGCAATTCCCAGCATTCTTTGCTGATGTTCCTACAAAAGCACAGCAGCCAACCCTGGCATAACTCAATATATATTTAGATAGAACATGGAGCTCTTCAGCCAACCACATCCATGTATATGTCTTTTATTTCTCCTGCTGTTTTCTTTCTCTCAGGTGCTTTCATGATACCATTTCTGCTCCTGCTGGTTCTTGAAGGAATCCCGCTTCTTCATCTTGAGTTTGCCATCGGTCAGCGTCTAAGAAGAGGCAGTTTGGGAGTGTGGGCTACAATCCACCCATATTTGACTGGCATTGGTGAGCAACACTTCCCATTATGTTTGCTGTACCAAAAGGGAGAGGGTCCTTCAAAGATTTACAACAGAGTATATTTACAGGTGTTGCCTCCATGTGTGTATCTTTGACAATCAGTCTCTACTACAACACAATCATCGCATGGATTCTTTGGTACCTCTTCAACTCCTTTCAAGAGCCTCTACCTTGGAGTCAATGCCCCCTGAATGCCAATTTAACAGGTAGCACTACAACCAATACTGTACCTCTGCAGAAAATAGAAATAAAATTGCTTCATTTTCATGTAATTGCTGCTGAATTCTGTCAGGCTTTGTCTCCGAGTGTGAGAAGAGCTCCCCTGTGGATTATTTCTGGTACAGGGAGACCCTAAACACAACTGTGAGGATTGAGGAAGACGGTGGAATTCAATGGTGGATTGTGTTATGCCATGTTTGCGCTTGGTCTCTTCTGTATGTCTGCATCATTCGTGGTATTCAGACCACTGGGAAGGTACAGAATTATTATTTCTGCAATAACAAAGAACATTTTAATCAAACCAAACAATAATAATGGATTTCTTTTTCTTTGAGGCCGTGTATGTGACGTCGACCCTTCCCTATATGGTGCTGACCATCTTTCTGATTAGAGGATTGACTCTGAAGGGTTCTTTGAATGGAGTGAAGTTTCTTTTCATACCTGATGTAAGTTGCATTTGTCAAAATGAAGATAGCAGTTCCACTTTACTGCAGATAATTCTAGAGATTTTATTCAAAATAACACAACCGTATCTTGTATGTAATCTTTGACCAAATATCAGGCTACATAGAGTAAATCCACCGAAACTTAAAAAAAAAACTAAAACTAAACTCTGTCATTACTTTATTACATGTACTGCATTGACCATTAATCTATAATCACCAAAAATACAGCTGGACGAGCTCGCAAATCCATCAACATGGCTGGACGCAGGAGCTCAGGTTTTTTATTCCTTCTCTCTGGCCTTTGGTGGTCTCATTTCCTTTTCCAGCTACAACTCAGTACAGTAGGTTTGGATTTTCTTTCAAAGTCCTACGATCATTTAGAATGCCATATATGCATTTTCTACTTAAAAAAAAAACATGAAATATTTTTCTTGCAGCAACAACTGTGAACAGGACGCAGTGATCATCTCTATTATCAATGGTTTCACATCTGTCTTCGCTGCCACCGTCATTTACACCATCATTGGATTCAGAGCCACAGAGAGATTTGACGACTGTCTCAATGGGTAAATGTTTATTTTTTTCTGGCGTCCAATTATATAAGTTTTCACCTCATACAATCGATTGACTCGAATCAACGTTATGAATCTTGGGTTTTAGAAACATCATGGCATTACTTAATACGTTCGATCTTCGCGAGGGTGACGTCACCGAGGGTAACTACGATCAGGTTTTGCAACATTTCAATGAAACCCATCCAGAAGTCATTCAAGAACTGAATCTGCAGACCTGCATTTTGAAGACTTTTCTCAGTGAGGTAATACTCCCCCAGTTCTTTGTAAGACAATTTACAGTGGCAGCTTCAGTTTTCATGAAAATGCATTCCCAACTGATGCATTTGATGCTTTGCTGTGTTTGGGCGTAGGGTGTTGAAGGAACTGGTTTGGCCTTTATCGTCTTCACTGAGTCTATCACCAAGATGCCCCTGTCGCCGCTGTGGGCCGTCCTCTTCTTCATCATGCTCTTCTGCCTGGGTCTGTCGTCTATGTTTGGTAACATCGAAGGCGTGGTAGTACCACTGCAAGACCTCAAAGTTTTCCCAAAGAAATGGCCAAAAGAGGCAATCACCGGTAACGGCACAGCGAGTCATTCATTTCAAATTTAAAAGTTTTCTAGTTCTACACCCTTTATTGTCCCTCTTTCAGGTGTAACGTGCATTCTGTGCTGCCTGGTGGGTCTGATATTTGTGCAAGGCTCTGGAAACTATTGGCTTTCACTGTTTGACACCTATGGAGGATCCATCCCACTGCTAGTTATTGCATTCAGTGAGATCATCTCAGTGGTTTACATATATGGTATTGACAGGTAACGCTAATATTAATCTTATTATATTATTAGAAATGTTAGAGCCCCTAGCACAATATACATCAGCACAGACAAGTGATTATCATAATTTATTTAATATTGGATGTGAATATTACCGCAGTTACTTCATACAGGATTTGTATTACTGTTATTTGCATTTTGTATTCGGAAGAATTTCAGTCCTAACTCAGATGTAATCACCACTGTTTAAACAAAGCTGACTCCAGTAGAAGCTAGGGTTAACGCATTTGAGGGAGGAGCAGAAAAGACTAAATCATCTCAAAAATGAAAAGAGAGCTTCCTGTGTGTGTAAAAAAAAAAAAGACCAAACTTTAAAACGTGAGAGCGAAGCCTTAAAAGCTTCTCACATAAAGACTGTAGGAAAGAATTGACATTTTTCCTGCTTGAACATGAAACCAAAGCTGCAGTGCCTTGAACTTGCTTTACTTTTACTGGCCAGCAGGGGGCAACTCCAGCGGTTGAAAAAATAATTGCAGAACTGACTATTATTAAAATAACATGTATCAGTTGTTGTGGGAAGCCCTTATATTCTTGGTCAATTTATGCATTCCATTCATTGGAAAAAAGAGAAAGTTACAGCAGCCGTTAAAACTCTTGACCCGTCATGGTGCACGAGAAAGTCGCTTAACAAATTATACTGAAGGTGCTGGAAGTGTTGATCCCCCCTTAAAATGACCACCTCTGCTCGCAAAAGAGAAAATATCAAGGTTTTAAAACAAGAGTCCTCACACCAATGCAAAGGTTGTTCTGAATAAACTCTGTCTCCTTAGGTTCAATGACGATATCAAGTTCATGATTGGACACAAACCCAACCTGTTCTGGCAGGCAACATGGAGATACATCAGCCCACTCATTATGGTTTTCATCTTGATCTTTTACTTCATCACTAAAGTTTCTGAAGACCTCCGTTACAAAACCTGGGATCCTGAGTCTGTACGTATACTGATTATGTTCCTGTAGGATTAAGCTCTATTTTAAGATCCAAACAAACATTCTTTTGTCTTGTCTTTTTCTTTTCTTTTCTTTTTTTTTTTGCAGGAGAAATTCCCAGTGCTGGAGGAAAAGGAATACCCTGCCTGGATCTATGTGATCATTTTCGTATTGGCAGGAATCCCAAGCATCGCTGTGCCTTTAGTTGCCGTGTGTAAATGTTTACTGTCAAAGAGGAAGCGCAATACATTGCAGTTCTCCTCAACTTCTGATGAAATTCAGGAGAACGATGAGCCCAAAAAATCTCTAGCCTAGTATTCCTTCCCTAGCCTCCTGTTACCTGCCAAAGGGTTGACCTCTCTCATTTCTGACTTTGACATGTGAAACTGTCTTTTATTGTACAGTAGTAGTACTAAGAGTAGCCTGTCATGTGATTAAAAATGCTGCACAATGTCATCTGCAGCCATCATGTTGGTATACGTACTGTCCAGCAGGGGTCAGTATTGTTAAACATTAAAGGACAGATTCAAACTTGGATCAGCTTCATATTATTATTTGTAATCACAATTGTTTTCTGCAATTTGCTGTTTTACGACTTGTTTTTTTTTATTTCAGTGTGACAGGTGTTTGTTTGGGATTTTTGGCAGAATTCATCTAAACTCTTTGCAAATAGAACAATTCTAAAATGTATTACGCAATAAATTAAAAGCCCGTGTCTACTATCGCAGTTTTCTCCTTGGTTACTTATTCAGCATCGCAAGCCTCCGTTATCATCATCATGATAACATGGTGGTTTTTTTTAATTAAACAAACGAACCACATTGTTCACAAATGCCAACAAGAACAAAGAAGCTGATAAACTAAGTTCCGCCCCTTCGTTTCCCGGCACATACAGGTCACAGATCACCAGGTCGCAAGCTTCTCTTCAGACAGACGGAAAGGATCAATGTTTGTCGGCTAAAATATGACAAATGACCAACAAGTGATGGATACGGAAACTGGAAGTGATGAGCACAAAGAGATTAATGAGCGACCAAAATGGGACAATAAAGTTCAATACTTGCTAAGCTGCATAGGTTTTGCTGTGGGACTTGGTAATGTGTGGAGATTTCCATATTTGTGTCAAATCTATGGTGGAGGTAAGAGGATTTTATGATCTGTAAACTGAGGTTTTATCTCAGGCAGTGTGTCTGGCAGCTGTCTGGCTCTGTCCCTCTTCCTAGGGAACTCCACTCCACAAGAAAAGTGTTAAAACTGTGTTAATGATTCAATAATATTTCTTATATTAACATTATATTACTCTGGGATATTCTAATCTTTTTGCTTCAAAACAGTTCTAAGAAAAGTGATGATACAAACAAGAGAAAGTACAAATTTACAACTTTCTTCCCGAACATGTTGAAACACATAAGCAGCTGATTATCGCACTTTTTAAAAAATTTCTTGCATAGTTTTCGCTTTCTTCATAGCTGTGACTCGTCTTCCTTTTTCCTTTTGACTTGTATAGTTCACTCCTATTTAAAAAAAAGAACGCATCCTTAAGCAATGAGAAAAAGGTTTTTTTTACACCTTCACACACAAAAACAAATATGAAGGCTAAAGCTGGGAAAGTGTTGCTGGTGATATGTCACATCTAACACTGTATTTTAACTCTTGTTCTTGCTATTCAACTGTTTGATCCAAGGATCCTTTCTGATTCCCTACGCCATTGCCTTGGTGTTTGAGGGACTTCCGCTGCTACACATGGAATTAGCCATCGGACAACGGCTTCGCATGGGAAGCATTGGAGTGTGGAATTCAATCTCACCATATCTGGGAGGTTTAGGTGAGATTGTCCGGCATCAGTAATTGGCACTACATAGAAGCCAGATGCTAAAACACAATGTACAAAATAGAAAATCCCGTATGATTGCAGAGAGCTCGTTTCCATCTACAGTTTTTATACATCATCAGCGTTTCCCATACATGCATTCATTTGTAACGACCTGCTACAATAAAACAAACATAAAAACAAAATGGATTTCTGGAGCTGCGTGGATTCAGTGCTATCTTACGGTCCTCTTCTACAGGGTCTAGTACCAGCTCCTAAAACTAACAAGGCCATAAAAAAAAGAATGAATATACTGTACCTTAAAGGTGCGCTAAGCCTTGTTGCATGGTTTCAGCACGACTTCATTGTTGTCTCAAAACGTAGGCATCTCCCCTTGATCCACTATAGCTGCCTGCCCCCTGAATACACTGTGAAAAAGTCTCTGGAGACAACTTGAGTACAAGGGAATTGTCTGAGATATTATTGCTGTTTTATGCATTAAAATGTTATATTATAACGATTGAATGTCAGTTAAAGATTGCGTTAAGCATGACTGTAAATGCATAGGTCACAGCGACCTCAACATGCAATGGGTGCTACCTGATAACAGCAGCGCCTGGAGGATTGTAAATAGACTGCTTTTAAACATCATGGTCCCATGAGGAAACCTCAGTACCAATACCATGTTATTCTTTCCGACGTAAGGAAGCATTCGTTTTAAATCTTCACTTCTTCTGCAGAATTACTGTTGTCTCAAAATTAAAGTGCTTTTTGTTCCTATCACACTCTGACAAACTGGCGTGTTGAACTCACAGACTTTTCTTCTCTCCTCTATCACCTGGTTGTGACTTGAGAAAGCAAGAAAAGCCATCCACATATATTTAGCTTGGAGCTAATGGCAACTGACAGCTCAAATCATACAGGAGCAAAACAACAGTAAAACCGTCAAAAAAAAGTAAGTTTATAATCTCTCGGGTGCATCCTCCAGCAAAATCCAGTTATTCTTTATCCCGTCATACGTCCAGTAACCCAGGACCACTTTGATTTGAGATTTCAAAAAAACTATAAACCTTTTTGGTTCACGATGCCCTACCACCTGCTCCACCAAGTCATATCAACGCTGTTGTTAGCTTTCAGTCACCATTAGCGCCAATATATATTAGCTAATTAGCAGTGATGCTGGGGGGGGGGGGGTATCTTTGTGAGTTTGTCACCTACAGTATTATTGAGAACTTGAAAAGCAAATAAACACTTTTTTTCGGGTGAAGTATCACTTAAAGACTTGAGACTTGTGACTTAGTCGCTCTGGGAACGCTATCTGACAGAAACACTCTCAGTTGCCGGGATGTGTTCCCTCCTCTACATTATACAAAGGGAAAACTTAGTCCTAGCAGACTGAAAATCACAGGATTTACCTGCTGTGGGAACACAAGTCAACAGTGTGAGTTTGACAGATGTGTGAGCGTTTTTTCATACAAAACACCAGGGGTCGGTGTCTGAAAGCCACCCCCGCTTTGAAGGAAACATTCAGTGCTTGTAAGCTGAAAATCCCAGGACTTAACCGTTATGAATCCAACAGATGTGCGAGTTTCATTCATGTCTGATGGAAGACATCTATTTGTGTACACACAGGCGTGGCGTCCTTGATCATATCGTTCCTGGTTGGTTTGTTCTACAACATGATCCTGGCTTGGATCCTCTGGTACTTTTTCCACTCCTTTCAAAATCCACTTCCCTGGAGAGACTGCCCTGTAAACTCAAATCGTACTGGTAAGTCTTTTATCCTAATAATATAAATTAACAACAAATGCTGAATATTAAGTGAGGGGAAAGACAAAGGGGCCCAGTCATTAATAAAGATGATTCTCTTTGATGCAGGCTATGTAAGTGAATGTGAAAAGAGTTCAGCCGTGAACTATTTTTGGTACCGTGAAACACTGAACATAACACCAAACATCCAGACCAGTGGCTCCATACAGTGGTGGCTGGTTTTGTGTCTTGCATCAGCTTGGTGCCTCGTCTATGTCTGCTTCATTCGTGGAATTGAGACTATTGGAAAGGTAAGTCCTCTCAATGCAACAGATCATCATTCATCGGCGGGAATTCTTGCTCACAGGTTATTAATTGGAATCAGATCTGCAAAAGCGGGACTCATGAATGACATTTGTCATGTAAAACACTGCAAAACATCAAAACTTGGCAAGTTTCTTGGTTTCGGTTCAAACTATCACATTAAACTTGATCTAAAACAGAACTATAGAGAAAAATCACAGTACCTCAATGCAAAAATGAACTCTAAAGAGTAGTTGAGGCTAACATGAGTTATCATTTGGATCAATAAATTCAGGTTTGCTATTCATAGAATGATTTCCCTCTTTTTGTATTTTCTCCTCTGGGGCAGACTAAAAGAAAATCTTTCATCTTTCAAAATCAAACTGCATATTGGCAGTCAGTTTTAATAAGGGTTACACCAGTACAGTGGTCCAGGGAAATAAATGTAAACCATTGTGAATCCACGTTATCCTGAAATTGGGTGTGTTTGTGGTGGATTTAACAATATTATTTTTTTTCCACAGGCTATCTATGTCACAGCAACCTTTCCATATCTCGTGTTAACCATCTTTCTGGTCAGGGCTTTGACTCTTTCCGGTGCAACGGATGGATTAATATATCTCTTCACTCCAAATGTACGTTTTTTTTATTATCCACTATGGATCGATTTTTTTCATTTAGTGTTAATGTTGAAAATCTCATAATCTGACTGGAATCCATCCATCCTTCACAGTGGGAAACCCTGAAAAATCCTAAAATGTGGTTGGATGCCGCAACTCAGATCTTTTTCTCCTTGTCTTTGGCTTTCGGTGGACTTATAGCTTTTTCCAGCTATAATCCGCAGAAGTAATGTTGACATCCACAAAAGACGACATCATGAGCAAAATTTTTTTAAAAAAGACAGAAAACTGACAGTATATTTTTTCTGTGCAGGAACAACTGCGAGAGGGACGCCCTGATCGTTGGCTGTGTGAACAGTCTTACTTCGTTATATGCATCTATTCCTATTTTTGCCATTCTTGGATTCAAAGCAAAGGAAAACTACAACGCCTGCCAAAACTGGTGTGTACCATTAATTGATTTAATAATTAATGTTCAAAAGGGCATTGGATGAAGTAAAGCATGAATCGAGTCCTATCCCTTTAAAATTAATTGTTAATATATACACATATTATCAACTATTTTAATGATCAAATTACGGTGCGCCATGGTAACTTTTATCAAGCCTGTAAGTGTACATTATCATTATTGTGAAATTTAGATGATCATTACAAACTCATCCAAACGTCCCTTTAGTACCCCTCGAAAAGCTCCTGAAATTATAGCTTGACGATGAGCGCAATTTAATCCAAAGTTAAAATGAGTTGAGGGGAGGAAGTCTTACCACTAAAGTGTACTAAAAGATATGTTACACTCATACTGCTTACATAAACTACTTCAGCAATTGCCAGTTCCGTTTTGTGAAGCTTTCTTTAAGAGCAGCATTGCGTGCATTACTCGCTGACTGCTCTCAACTGGGCTGATTACAGGAACATACTGACTTTGACGAATGCTTTTAATATTGCTGATGAAAACATCACTCTTGAGAACTACGCCGAATGGTTCAACTATCTAAACTCCACTGATCCTGGTGAGGTTGAGCATCTCAATCTAAAAACCTGCAATCTGCAGACTTTCCTGGACCAGGTATGTCACATCTGTTCCTATCAAAGATGTTTTCCAAATCTGCGTAGAGGGGTTTGTGTTTGACGATACACGGTACCTGCAGAGCGCCTCTGGAACCGGACTGGCCTTCATCGTCTTCACTGAAGCTGTGATAAACATGCCAGGCTCTCAGGTTTGGGCAGTGCTCTTCTTTGTCATGCTCTTCAGCCTGGGTCTGTCCTCCATGTTCGGAAATCTTGAGGGGGTCCTCACCCCCTTACTGGATCTGCACATGGTTCCACCCTGGATGCCTAAGGAGATATTCACAGGTACACTGAACCATCTGTTGAAGCCATGTGGTATTTGGCAATTAAGAGATTTCATCATCTGGGTGAACCCCGCCTCTCGCCCGGAGGCTGCTGGGATAGGCTCCAGCCCCCCGCAACCCTTAACAGGATAAGAGGTAGAACATGGATAGATGGATGGATGGATGGATGGATGGATTTCATCATTTTGCAGGTGTCACTGGTTTTCCATCCATCGTCATCTTCCGCTTATTCCTACACATTAAGGGTCGCGGGGGGGCTGGAGCCTATCCCAGCGTCAACGGGCGAGAGGCGGGGTTCACCCTGGACAGGTCGCCAGTCCATCGCAGGGCCAACATACAGAGACGAACAACCATTCACACTCACTTTCATACCTACGGTCAATTTAGAGAATCCAATCAGCCTCGTCCCCTCTTGATGTCTTTGGACGGTGGGAGGAAGCCGGAGTACCCGGAGAGAACCCACGCAGGCACAGGGAGAACATGGAGACTCCACACAGAAAGATCCCGCGCCCGAGCCGGGACTCGAACCCGGAAGCTTCTTGCTGTGAGGCCACAGTGCTAACAACTGCACCACCGTGCAGCCTGTCACTGGTTTTATGGCAGTGATATTGACAACATATAAAAATGTCATGTAAATGCAGCGTCACTTTTCTTGAGGAAAAGATATGGTTTTATTCTTCTGGAGTGAGAAAAACATCAGCATGTGAAGAGACATGAGCTGACTGATGTCTAAATACTCATAAGACAGATGATTCACATGTACTTCCAAATTACTTTGGAATGTTCAGACCAGGGGCTTTTTTCCTTCGTGGGCCAAAACTCAAACTGAAGACAGACTGTGCTGTTAAAATGCCTTCTGTCCATGAATCACCGGCTCTGCTGCTGCTGATATTATTTCTCACCTCACAAACTGACGACCCAGACTGTCACTCAGCCTCCTGATCAAATTATGAGGAAATTATTAATTCTTAAAGATCCTACTTATTTAAAGCATAACTCATATAAAGACAGCATAAACAGTGATTTAAAATGTAATTCTTTTAAGTCATATTCTTTTAATTAGTAGGACTGTTATTAATATTTGGGTTTTTTTTTGGGGGGGGGGGGGGGTTAGAACATTATGATGGGCTGAATCTGGCTCCCAGACCCACTATGGGGCAAATACTGTCTAAAGGTCTGAATGACTGACTGAATGAGAACATTAAAAAAATAATAATAATGAATCCTTTAATATCCCATTTCTTGAAATAGGAATAGATTTCAATAAATGAAATTCTGACAGTGTAAATTCTACACTAAGGAATTCTGAGGTTCTAGGTTTGAACCCCGGCTCCAGCACAGGATCTTTCTGTGTGGAGTCTCCATGTTCTCCTGTTCCTGTGTGGGTTCTCTCTGGTACTCCAGCTTCCTCCCACAGTCCAAAGACATCAAGAGGGGACGAGGCTGATTGATACTCTAAATTGACTGTAGGTGTGACTGTGAGTGTGAATGGTTGTCTGTCTCTATGTGTTGGCCCTGAGATGGACTGGTGACCTGTCCAGGGTGAACCCCACCTCTCACCTTAAGGCTGCTGGGATAGACTCCGGCCCCCTGCGACCCTCAACAGGATAAGAGGAAGAAAATGGATGGATGGACGGATGAATAAACACGTGAAAAAACATGAGTTTAAAAAAATGCCAGACTTAGTGAAAGGGTTTAAATTCCTTATTAAAGCTGCTCTAAAATACGACAAAACATGGAAGGAAACACAAAGGAAACACAAAACAACACAAGCAAGAGAAAACCTGCACACACAAAAATTACGAAACCAGAGCAAAGCATAAAACATCAGGGGACAGGTGGTAAAAACTGTGAAACCAGTGGTGACATCAACACTGACTACACAAAGACAAAACAAACAAATACAAAACTCAACACGTTTTTTTTTAGTTTTCTTTTCAGATTGAGCTGTGCTTTTTTATTTTATTTTTAATCAAGTGTTTTTTTTTTCTTCTGTCCTCTCCTGAAAGGGTTAATATGTCTCACCTCCTTCGCGGCCGCACTCCTCTTTACTCTGGGCTCAGGAAACTACTGGCTGGAGATATTCAACAGCTACGTGGGCTCCATGCCTCTGCTCATCGTCGCATTCTTTGAGATCATCAGTGTGGTTTACATCTACGGAATAAATAGGTTTAATTCTTATCCCTGACATCTTTTAATATCAATAACTTGGATGGTTTAATCAGGCTGTACATTTCTCTGTAGGTTCAACGACGACATCGAATGGATGGCAGGTCGGAGGCCGAACATCTACTGGCAGGCTACCTGGCGATTTATCAGCCCGTCCATGCTCTTTGTCGTTTTTGTTGCTTATGTTGTGATCGAGGCTGAAAAACATCCACAGTACAATGTTTGGAACCCAGATTACGTGAGGCACTTTTCTTTTCTTTTTTTTTTACAATTTTACATCATTATGTTCAGCTTCCTCAAATCTGACACACACTGAGGAACATAACCCGCCATTATCCCAACAGGTGAACTTCCCCCTGGCTGACGTTCTGCAGTACCCTCACTGGGTTTTTGTCATCTGTGTGCTCTTATCCACACTTCCTGTCGTCTCCATTCCTCTTGTGGCTCTCTACAGATTCACAGGCTTCGTGAAGAAGTACATCGTAGACAGACACAATCAAAACCCCTACGCAAATGATTTCTCAGATGGAGATTTGTAGATAAGAATGTTTATCCGATGGTTTAATGTGAATAATTTATTCAACCGAAAACCCACAAAAGAATCTTTCCATATTTTTCCCCAATTTTTTTCCCTATCATCAGCACGGTGTGTTATCAGCAGTAAATTCAGTTTGTTTGTCTTAGTCCACACATGTGAGGAAATGAAGATGAAACCCACACACAACACTATCCCCGAGAAAGATATTACCTCTGAGTCTAGAAGTGGATTTTGGTTCCTTTGATTAAAGAAAGACAACAATTAATTTCCTGTCTTGTTATGAATGAGACAAATGCAGAAAAACGGATCACTGCTCTTTGCAGTTTTACAGAAGGAGAAGAAGAAGAAAAAAAAGCATAAATGTGTGTACATAAATTTGTACAAATTCATTTGTCATCATGCATCATCCTATAAATCACACTGACATAATCTAACTGTCCTGCCTTCATGTTTTCTCCTTTCCCTGCAGGTGCTATGAGAATGAAGTAGCATTGCATATTTTTGCATATGTGGGTGTGTGAGAGAGTAGGACTGCGCTTGTGTGTGTAAGAGAGAGAGGGAGAGAGGGAGAGAGAGAGAGAGAGAGAGAGAGAGAGAGAGAGAGAGCATGTGCATGTATGTGCTCAGTGACCATGTGCGTATTTTGAGTCATACGAGTTACACAGTTGTCCTTTTTGTGGGGTGCGTGGACAGTGATATTGTGCTCCCCGGGTCACGTGCTTTGGAATATGCTGGCTGCCTTTGTTGTCCCTCTGCCTGTTCTGCTTTTCTGGCACTTTCATTCAATGGTGCACTTGAGCACTGTGATGTTATTAAGCCTTTCAAACTACTACAGCTTGAATTCCAGCTCTCAGGAAAAGACGAACATCCTAATGTAGGATACATGGCACAAGATCCATCAGCAAGGAACAACAGAAAGGATCGAGTGTAACACCAGAACAAAGGTGACTGACCCGCCCTTGGCTTTAATTATTGTTAGTTTAAGACTGCGTTTACGGAGCTATGCTGGGTGCCACGCTTTTTTTTTTCTTTTTCTTCCCCACAATCTGGATGATTTACATGATCTCATATGCTTTTTTTGTGTTTTTCATCTGATCTCAATACTAAAGACAGTTATTATTTATGCTTCTTACTAAAAAAAAGACAACAAAAAGCAAGTAGGATGTGACTGGTGTGAATGAAGCTAAATGCAAAGCTAAAAGTACTGCAAACGTACCCAACAGACTGTAGCTCAGAGCCTTTTTTTGCATGAAGCTGCTATGAAAGAATAAAAATGTGTATGACCACATGTTTTTCTTCAACAGTTCTTTAAACTACAATCTTGCAAGCAAGCTATGTCCCAGCGAGCTGATTCCTCCCAGTGCGGTGGGGTTGTGGTCGAGTTTGAGTCTGATGACATCAGGAATGCCAGAGCCAGAAAAGCTAGGAGTATACCAGGTGAACTCTACATTGGATAGTTGAGAGCAAAGAGATTGCGGCCTATATCACGTTTTCTTATTCCATTTTCATTGCATTTCCTCGTAAGGTTCAGCTCTTATCTACCTCAAGGGTCCCAAGTTTCTCATCTATGTCAGTGGAGCATTGTCAATGTGGGTAAGAATCATTTCCTGCAGAAACACATTCCTGGAGCGATAGATAAGAAAATTAAACTTAAAAGGTAGACTCCATACTGCAAACTGTGTGACAGCATCCAAATATAGCATCTTGCGAAGAGCGACATAGGTATGACCTACTATCTTATATCTAACAGGGTGACCGCATGTGGCACTTTGCAATCTCTGTGTTCCTGATTGAGCTCTATGGCCGTAACCTGCTGTTGACTGCGGTGTTTGGATTGGTAGTAGCTGGGTCAGTGCTCCTGCTTGGAGCTTTGATCGGAGACTGGGTGGATCGCAATCCCAGAAATAAAGGTATGCACGACATCCGTTTGAACTTTTTTTTTTTGCATGCAGTAGAGGATAACAGTGATATAAATCAGTGGCTGTCAATCTTAGTTTTCCAACCCTGCCAGGTGGTAAATTACATGCCCCCGGGTTCACAAGTGTAAATCACTTCCTGATTTGATTTCTAGACCCAAAACTCAGCAGGGCGCCAGGCACAAGTTTCACAGCCGCTGACTCATATCTGCCAAGCTTAATGTTAGTTATTTTTAAAGTCAATATGATCTTTGTTTTGAGAGTCTGAAATCATTTTTTTGTCCCCTATTTCAGTTGCACACGCATCTCTTTTCATTCAGAACATCTCAGTGACAGTATGTAGCATTGTGCTCATGTTGGTGTTCTCATATAAGCAAAGGATTGAACAAATCTGGGATGGATGGCTTACTGTGAGTAGACACAATACATACATGACTATGACTTAAATTTCATGATTTGACACCATGCTGATGTGCCTATAGGATTCTCACTGTTATAATTATACAGAGGAGTTAGTGCTGGTGTTGTTCCCTCTGTCCTTGTGTCCCTGTTGTCTCTGCCTCTGAGCTTGTGGCTACTCTCTGCTGTCATAGTAACATGTTGCATCGCAAAACTTACACAAGGTGGTTTGTTATACGGTGGTGATCGTCCTGGCAGATGTGGCAAACCTTGCAAGCACAGCGCTGACCATTGCCATTCAGAGGGACTGGATTGTGGTTATCACCGGCTACAACCGAGGTCACCTTGCTGGTAAGAGGATGCACTTAATGCACATGTCGGTTGTGTCACATGTTTGTCATGGGTTTAAATCAAGTACTGGCCTGCTTCTGTCTAAAAGCTCTCCTCTCCAGTGGAAGCGCATTAACCTCTGTGTCTCTGATCCTGACAAAAGGAATGAATGCGACCATGAGGCGGATAGATCAGGTGACTAACATCCTGGCCCCTCTAGCAGTGGGACAGGTCATGACCCTGGCCTCAAATGTAGTTGGCTGTGGCTTCATCCTGGGATGGAACCTTGTGTCTCTCATAGTGGAGTTCTTCTTCTTGTCACGGGTTTATCGCATCGTCCCCGCTCTTTCCGTCAAACCGCCGGTGGAGGAGGTGGATCAGGTGTCTCTGCAAGGGGTTGAGAGGAGGGGGTCACAAGGTAAGAAGCGTGATTATGTTAACGTTATGAATTTCCAGAAAAAAGTGCATACGGGGAATAACAAGTGTGCCAGCACCATGGAGACTAACAGGTGCTAAGCAGCAAAATTCAATTCGGTATATTGATGGCATTTGTGGTATTAGGATTAACTACTGTGTGCTATCAGATTACACACAGGAGCAACTTGAACAGCAGTGCTGACTGGAATCCCACCAGCTGTAGAGGACAATATTGAAGACAGCTTGGTGGAAAGAATGAGCTTAACTACTGTGGGTTATGAAACAAGACACATACAAAAGGGATTTAAAGCCTTGATAGACTTGACCGGTCAAGACTGACAGAGGTGTAAATTGCTCAAACACAGTCCTCAGCTCATGTTTAGCAGCTGTCTTTGAGCCCTGTATTTTCACTTGAGACTGATTTAATTGTAAGAGGTACGTGTCTGAGAAAGATGGAGCAAAAACAGCACAGAGCTCCGACCAATGATGTCACCCTTATTGAACAGAAATGATTGGTATGCTCTCTGTTTCTCATCAGGGGAAGGTAACACTGCAGAACCTCAACCCCTGACCGAACGCAACAGCAATGCGAGCCTGCACCTCAATGAAATCACAGACCTCCCGCTGTGCTTCCGGCGGTTCCGCTGGCTGGTGAGCACCTGCAAGGACGGATGGAGAGCCTACTATCGACAGCCTGTTTTCCTGGCGGGGATGGGTCTGGCCTTTCTCTACACCACAGTCCTGGGCTTTGATTGTATCACCACTGGCTATGCCTATACTCAGGGCATAAGTGGCTCCCTCCTTAGTTTGTTGATGGGTGTATCAGCTATCACGGGGCTAATGGGAACCGTGATGTTCACAAGACTGAGGAAAACTTATGGTCTCGTGAACACTGGCATCATCTCCAGCTGCCTCCACCTCAGCTGCTTGCTACTGTGCGTGTGCTCCGTCTTCGCCCCTGGCAGTCCTATGGATCTTAGCCTGCTGATGCCCTACATTACCTCTAACTCCTCCACTGAGCTCGGAGGGATGGCAAGCCAAAGACAAAAACACACCTATCTTCTAAGAGGAAACAACAATCAGCCGCTTCTACCTGACCGCTCCTCCATCCATTGGACCAACAACACTCTGCTTTTTGACAATGTGCCCTCCGATACAGCACCTGAGTCCTACATCTCCATTATCCTGTTGTTCCTGGGTGTAATCACAGCACGTATTGGTGAGTAGACTGACGTGAAAAAACTAACTGGATGAACTACAACTAAAACAACCTCTATAATCCAACATAAATTATCAGAATTTGTCCTCTAGAGGGCAGTCATTTTGTTCTTTAAATGTCCCCTCCCGAAAAATGTTGGCGACAATTACATTTTTGGGGGTTTTCACGATTGTATTAATGGTTTCAAATCTTTATATTAGAGCAGGTTCAATTCTAGTTCCATCATATAACCACTGGACCATCAGGATGCTTCATGATACACTAATTTGATAGTCATAATTTTTTATTAACTATTTGTAATTTAAGTTTGATTTAAAGTCAAAGTACTTGATCCTATATGATATACTCCCTGCAAAAAGTAATATTTCAGTGAGTTATTTAGCTTTTTACAAGAACTCTGACGAGAATTATTACTTTTTATAAGCAAAAAAGAAAAAATGTTGTCCTTATATTTTTTCCGACGAATGTTTCAAAGAACATGTCTCCCTTGTGTATATTCTTTTCTGTGTATATTTTGCAAGTGGTAATTAAAAATGTGCTGTTGCAACTCCTGGCTACTGATTATCTGGGTAAGCTAATAAATCCCAATGCCATTTGTGTTTTAGGTCTCTGGTCCTTCGACCTGACAGTGACACAACTCTTGCAAGAGAACATCTGTGAGTCAGAGAGAGGTGTGGTTAATGGAGTACAGAGCTCTATGAATTACCTGATGGACCTGCTCCACTTCATAATGGTCATCTCTGCTCCACAGCCTCAGCACTTTGGCATCCTAGTCATCATTTCTGTACTCTTCATCACCACTGGGCACACTATGTACTTCCTGTATGCACACAAAGCCAAGAGAAAACGCCGCCTCGACACATAAGGAGCAGACATGGCCCACAAATCCAGGCACGAGGTGCTTACTAGCACCACTCTGACCATTTGAAATGAATGTCTCCCTCTTGTTCCGTCAGCAATCTTATTGCATCACTCCACTCCGGACTTAGCCATTCATTTCAGCACAACACAGCAAGTGTCTGTCCCACCTCAGCTGCTTTCTTCCCGCAGGGCCACGTGACATAGCAGCAAACCAGATCTCAGGTGCAGTAGAGTGGGAAAAACACTGTTCCACGTATGTTGAGGTTGCCACTACCGATGCAGGTATGGTACCTCCAGGGTGGATGTCCTAATCCATTTTACAACAGGACTCTAAGGCACCAGTACATGCCTTTGCAAACCCTGTCGGGATACTGCAATACTTTCATCAAAATAGCCTGTTATCGTATGCAGCTTTTTGGATGGAAGGGTGGATGGACGGAGAGATTTCACACAGTAAAGAACTGGTATTGTGAAGAAACTAGTGATGGATAAAAATGCAAATAAAGATGAGTCAGTAGTTTTACAAGTGGCACAGATGTTACTGATCCGTCCACTTGGAAATATTCCAGGATGTCCAACAAAGGAACATAAAGGGAACTTGATGTGAGATTGTCTGATGATAAAACAAACAAACAAACAAACAAACAAACAAACGCAAGAATTAGAAAGGCAGCCTCCCCTTTAAATGGACAGCAGTGAAAGGACGAAATATTTCCTTCCCCTGGTTTGTTTCTCTGTGGATGAATCAAGCAAACATTTGCCTTTCTTTGTTAGCATGTAAACCTGCTTTATGGATTTACAGCAATGACAACATTTTCTAGGGAGCAAAACTGCCGGCTTTTTTTCATATCCCGCAATGTACTTTAGACAATTCAGAACACACAACTTTATTCGAATTGCTTGTGTACTTAGATAAATGAAAATAGTTTCCAAACTTTCTTTCTTTCCCATATAATGAGTGATATTAATAGTTTTATAGAAATCCAAAAGGAAAGTAATCTTCATTTTGTGACATGTTTGAAATCAACATTAGCTGTATGTTGATAGCAAAATCTATCACTGCCTGTATCACACTTTGCTTCATACGATGAACTTAACGTTACCTTACCTCAACAAAAAACAAGAACACTGTTGGGAATATGACTTGGGAATTACTCTCAGCTACTGTATGTTTTCATATATCCTTCATGTACAGTGGATATAGCATCAAAGTTGAAACTTTTGTTATACAACCAGCACCACATCCTCAATATATTTGTATAATTTTCCTGTGATCTTTACATATTGTGTGTTGTCACTATTTGTTTTAGACTGATACTTATGATAATAAAGATGAATTTAGGAGTATTTTTGGGCTACTTGTTCTCATCCTTGATGAAATTTTAAATGTCTTGATGACAATAATAAAGTTACTGTGTTAGATTCAAGTTAAATAGAACTACTTGAAGAGGAAAAAATGCAGGCAAAAGTGTATTTTGCTTTTCAGGTACTCACAAGCAAGAATCTTGGACTTACTAAAGCATATTTCTGCCAAATCACCAGAATGCAGACAGAGCCAGCCATGTATAATTAGCTTGAAGCTAATAGCTACTGACTAACAACAACAGCAGAAATGTCCGTGAAGAACTACAAATTAGAAACCCACAGATGGGTATAACATACATCTTCTTTATCCATCTGTCAGCTCAGACTTCCACTGTGAGGCCAGACCGAAAGCTAACCCACACAAAGGATAGGTTACCTCTGGTTACACATGGGTTGCTTTGCACTTAACGGCTCGGCTGGAAAGCAAACGGGTAAAAAGTGTAACTGTATGACGCTGCTCTTTGGTTTGTAGTGTTAGCACAAGCACTAAGCTGTACCACATCAAGATCGAGATCAGGATCGCTGCCAAGACCACGTCGCTGTTAGACCTGCTGATGAGGGAGACGGCGCAGAATTCAAAGAGAGGAAGGATGAGGCCAACGACTGCTGGACAGCTTCTACAAAGAACCCGCCTATCGATTCTTCGACAGCGACAGGGATTTGAAATACACATTTTAGCTCATACGTTTTAGGTTTTTTTTTTTTCACTATCATTTCACTTTGCTGTATTTTCATCCTTTGTGAAACAATTGTCCCAGTGCATTAAATGTGCTTTATGAATAAAATTGCTTTGCTATTTTCACACTGACTAAATGTTTAGTACATTAGCGCCTCACAGCTGAGGGATACACAGCAGCTTCGTGCAAATGCGATGCATTGCTGTGGCCAGTAGAGGTCAACGTCAGCAGTCAGCAGCACCCTGGCAGGGGAAGGCTTCAGGCATTCAGGCACCGCTCATTGATAAAACAAGGTGGACAGAATGATGGACAGATACATTCTTTAAAGGAAAAGTAGCCATAAATGATATAATATACTTTCTTTGATATACCACATCATTATTAAAATCATGTTTGTTTTTGATGAGTAATTAAAAAAGTATGTTGATTTTTTTTGGGGGGGGGGGGGGGTCAACTGGAAAAACAAACAATCAAAAGGTGCAGGAACCCAACTCACCAGTGTCTGAAACCAAATGCCCCTGAACAAGTCTCTGCATCTGACAACAGCATATCTCAATGCTCAAATGTTTAATATTAAATTCTGCTTAGAAATATGGTAAAGTTTTAGTAAAAAAGATGGAAAAAAAACACAAGGACATATTCATTCACGAATGATGATGTAATTGTTTCTGTAGTTTATTAATTTCGAGGTGACTGTACAGATGTTGGAATGTATACACGGGTATTAGTGAAGGAATGGAATACTGCAACAAGCCAAACACACTTTCATCACTTCTCTCCTCTTTTTTGGATGCTAGGGGCCTACAGCACAAGTGCATCCCTGATGGTTTTCATGGTGCTCCCTGATTAAAGACATCTGTTTTAAAGTGCATACACTAACAAGTCTGACTTTAGGCACACTCACTTTGCAATTCATTTACTTGAGAAACTGGGTCAGTGGTGGCACATTAAAGCTAAAGTTGTCCTTCTGGCTTTGTCTCACTGAGGAACATTGAAGGAACAGGAATTAAGATGCTGTTGTTTTCAAGGCCAAACGACTTCCTTTGTTTCCTTTCCCATATTAGGAAGATATAGCATAGCCTGCAGGAAGGCAACATTGTTGCTGGTTTTGCTACCTTAAATGTTTAAAGGGATACGTCACCCAAGTATGAAAATTCAGTCAATATCTATTCACCCTCATACACATGGAGGGTTGGGTGAAGTTTTACAGTCCACAAAACACTGTTGGATTTTCACAAGAAAACAGTGTTGCAGTAATCGCCTATTGGAGTTAATAGTTACAATTTTCAATTGTAAAAAATAACAAAGTTTTATAAAACCATAAATTGCTTCCTGCTGCTGCTGGTCCATCGTGGCCTGAAGCCTGGACATGACAATTTGATTTGAAATCATCACTGACCCTATGTTTTTAGCCTCACAGCCTGTAGCCTCGACGTCAAGCTTTTGGGGAGGCACTCATAGACCGTGAACTTCCTCTGAAGTGTTTCAAGTTTGCCACGGGAGCCAATGTGCCATTGGGTGAGAGGTGAGCTCTCCCTGGATAAGTCACTAATCCATCACAGGGTTCACCTATAGAGCCAGACAATCATTCACACCAATACGCAATTAAGAGTCCTCAAACTGAACAAGCATGTTTCTGGTGTAAGGGAGGAACTCTGGGCAGAGCCCTCGCAGACCTGAGGAGAATATGCAAACTCCAAACAGAAAGCATTTGAGCCCAGAACCTACTTGCTAATCTACGCACCAGCATGCTGCCTTTAGCCAAACCCAAGGTAACACAATCAGTGATGAGCTAGACTCAGGATCCTGCATACGTCGTGGTGTGCGGCTGTTCCCTAGAGCAAGAGGAAGGTGAAACCTCATCATGTGGATTTTACTCGAAAGCAGACTAACGCGTGTGATGCGTTGCAAATATCACTTCCTGCATCCATTAGGCAACGTAAAAGCATTTACTCTGTTGCTGTGCATTGTGTGAAAACAAAGCTGGATTTTGATGTATATCAACGAATGTTTATTACATCAGGTTTACTTCCTGTGACCGCTAGGTGGTGCTGTAAATTAATTCAGCTTGTAGATGTCTTCAGGCAAGTATGCACATCAACCGTGTGGCATTTGAGAAAAAAACCCTGATAATCTGAACTCCAGTTACAACTGTACCACGTTCTATGACAACATTTTCTGCCTCACGAAGTTAACGTGTCAACATGTCATTTCCTGTTGCCACCAGGAGGCGCTCTGACTTCCTCAGCTTATTTTACAACTGCTGTCAGACAAGCAGACAAACGACTGCCATGGAAAACCTTCCTTCCTTAATGGAGTTAATAGTAATTCCTACAACTAATAAGTTCAGGTTGTATTGACAGTTGTAAGGTAATGAGAACACTGACCGTCTTCAAAGAACAACGAGTGGAGTCGCGGGACTCAGCCTCGTGTGGAGGAGAGACAGCACCTACAGATGAGGACCTGTTCTCATTTGTGGGTTTGCTGTATCAGCAGTACAACCAAATGGCTTTACAAGGACCCAGTCAAGCGTGGCAATGCTGACAGTGGGGAAAATGATGTAACGATAATAGATAAAGTGTTCACGTGTAGGATTGATGTCCTTGCTTTATCTTTGTCAATATATGCCGGATCCCGCTCCCTCCTCTATAACTTCAATGGGCAACTGACTTAATTCAAATTCTTTAGCAAGTGTCATTGATGTCACGCTACCAACAGATACTGCTATGCATCAGCACTAGTGGTCATAAAACTCCACATAGTACTTTTAATGTTGCATTATAAGTGACAGCTGATTCTGCGGCTGCAAAAAGGTGATTTTTCATTCTTTACTGCTCAATCGATTTAAAGATAATTGATGAGACAATTAGTAATTTGAGAAACCAGCCAGCAATCTGGGTACAATCCATAAGTTCAAGTCATTTTGTGAGCAGAAATATCACATTCTTTGGATTGAGCTTCTTCCATGTGAGGACGGGCTTTTAATCTCTTTTCACCTTGACTTTTTGAGAGGGTGATGGAAAATGTCATTATTTAATTTCGCAAAAGATGATCGAAAGATATACCAGCAGCTGAAGCCAAAATTCACTTTTTGTCAAATTCAGTGAATAATTCCACCGTCTTCTTGTTGTCTGTTTTGTGTGTACGCTGAAAAAAAATTCAAAACATTAAAAATCCATCATTCATATGCAGGTGTTGCACCATGTCAGCAAAAAAGGGGTGTTGGTATTTCTGCACTGTTGCGTCTGGGGCTTCTTCTCTCCTTTCCTCCACACCAGACAGCACCATGTTAGTAATAAAACACCATCAGAGCATCTCTCTGAAGAACCATGCCTGAAAATTAGCCAGCTGGCAAACACTGACTCATATACAGAAATAATAATTCATGCGTGGTATTTCCTTCTAAATAAATGTCATCAAATGATGCCATTTTGGTCTTCTACGGCACAGAATTTGGGTTAAAAGCTAAGCTAAAGGCTGCAAAAACACAGACTACCACTCCTGACCATCCTTCTCATAAACGTTTGATTACGTTCCAACCAGATGGACAAGTGAAGGCTGTGGTTAAATCGGGCCACAGAGGACTGATATATTTGATTCCTAACATGACGTGGCTGAGACGGAGCCTTCCTGACGCTGGTGCTAAAAGCCTGCTGCTCAACCGCTAACTAGGAAGAAAAGATCATCAAATCAACTAGTTGTTGATAAATTTAAAGCACACTTGCTCAGTCAAAGGCGTGTGTCAATATATGTGTGTGTGTGTGTGTGTGTGTGTGTGTGTGTGTGTGTGTGCATCCCTATTCCCCACAGATGATGTTTTCAAGGATTCATACATGGAAAAAACAGCAAGTTCTTCAATGTTTGGTATCTTTTTAAAAAAAAAGAAAAAAATCTCATTAATTTTTGGATTCATATTTCATCCCCCAAAAGACTGACACACTACTTTTTTGCAGTTGTCAAAGGTCGTAGGATGTTCTGATCGGTCTGCTTGCTTTTCAAGAGACCTAAGGCACTGCTTCATACAAGCCTCTCCACGTGAATGCTGTCTGCATTAACTGACGCCCTGCTGCTGGGTTGTGTGCATGCACTTCAGCTCTGCATTCATTCAGTCACTCTATTGTATGCGCTCCTGACTAAGAACTGAACCATTTGTACAGCTTTAGTCCTGAACGACCTGAAACCTTTACACACACGCATATCGAGCCTGGCGAGTGTTTGACCTTTCAGCATGACGTACCCTCCCCAGCCTTGAATCTAGACCCTCCTGCATTCGGGAGATTTTGAAACTTCCTTTTTAGGGCTGTTAGGTTGGCCAGATGTTTCCTGAACCTGCCGTGTTCCTAACTCACTCCCCTCCCAGTGGTGATAGGCGAGGGAAGGACAAGAGCAGGAGTCTGTCATTCACTCTCTAGAAAGCCAAACACACAGATACCTGGAGTCTCACCGGTGGATTTTTTTTTTGTTCTTCTCTGCTATAAAGGCACAGCGGCTGGGATTTACTTTGACCACCGTGAGAGACGAGGCTGTGACTTGCCTGGACAGAACATCCTGAGACAAACGATACTTAAACTATTTTTTTAAGCTGTGCACCTCCTCCAGATATTTCTAAGCGCGCTCACAGTTCGACCCTTTACCCCGGTAGAAAGGCAGAAGTTTAAAAGCCTGCAATGTCGTGGGATTGTGGCCTGAAGTACATGTTCTCTGTGTCCCCTGCGATGCAGCAGGGGAGCATGTGCATCCTGCATGACAAGGAGGACCTGTCCAGGCTGGAGATGGTCCAGAGACTGGCAAAGGATGGCTGCCGCTTCCTGCAGAATCACAGCAAGGGCCCGGAGAGGACAAGCGAGGTGAGATGCAGATCAATGATGCGGCTCAGATGTATGTACAACTGTTTTAATTCAAATGGATTAAAATAGGAGCACAGTAACAGTGTGAAATGATGCTCCTGATTCTATTTTTGTCCACATTACAGTGAAAATATCAGTCGTTAATAACACAACTTCTTAATGACACTATGAACCTGCTCTATGAACGTGCTTTTGTCTTTAAATTACATTAGAAGCACATGGCATCCAGCTAAAGCTAGCCAGTTTTCTGTTTAGACTGGGCTCTATTCCTCATCAGTGGTTCTCAAACTTTTTGTATGACACTGATTTTTGACCAGAATTTCATTGACATATTGATGAGGGACAGCGACCAGCCTATGATCAAAATAAAGTCTTTTCTACATTATTTTACTGTGTTGGCCTCTTGTAAATTTAGTTAAGACTGATGCTGAACAAATTACACCTTGTATGAGGACCCTCCTGGAGCCCTCTCAAGGACACCATGGTGAAAACCACAAGTCCACAGAAACACATTTCAATAACAGATGGCAAGGAATAACTTTTGACCACTGCAAGAGAAATATATAATACTTGGTAAAGAAGAAATTTAAAATACTGTCCATGACACTTGCAGCTGAATGCCCTGCAAATTCAGAAAATATGATTCTTCTTCTAAAACTGCGCTGCACTGAGTGCTAAGCTACAAAGTGGATTGTGTTCATGTCAGAGCTGCAAACGTAAGTTTAATCAATGATGGGCAAAATTGTTTGTAAACTTATTATATATCTGATCATCTTTTTAGGCAAAATAAAGATCCAATGATCACTTAGATTATAGATAACGGTCCGAAATGCAGATATCTGAGGACAGTAGCTAATTCTGGAGAATCTTTATGGTAACATATTTTACTATGATTTCTTAATTCAAACATCACATTGATTAATAGAGATCATTCCACCAGTACTGAATATAGCTTGTAATTAAAACCCCTTCATCTGTGTAAAATACGATTATATAATTACGCTGTGTACGATGAACTCGGCGTGGGTAGAGAGGCCTAACATGAATGCAGCTGGGGTCCTCTGTCAGCGCAGCAGCATCTTCAGCTACAATCTGTCATTACTGGAAAGTACAGACTGTATTTTTTTTGCCAAATCTTTTTGAGCTCTGATTGGCTGACCTCACGGCGGGCTCAGCCTCTCCCTTCCTGCCAGCTGTATCATTGTACTTAACTGTTCCACAATGGCAGGAAGAGTTGACGCAGGCACGGGCCCGACCACCACGCCAAGATATTGTGTAATTTCAGGGTGGCTCCCAGTGCATCAGGTCTCTGACCTTTTCTCCAGCGCCACATCTCCTTATCTGTATTCAATACAGTGACATTTTGTCTGTTCTGTACCGCCGCTGATCTGACTCTGATCAAATGTGTAAGACAATCAACCTTCACTGTTGTAGTCCCACACGTTGTCGTCTCATATTGTGAATTCAATACCTAAGCGTCGGAAACGTTCACGTAATCCTCCCGGCCATATTTTCTGACCTTAAACCCTAACATTATCTAGCAATATTTAGAATATGTGAGATTATCTTGCAGTGTTTCTAGATTGTAGAAAGGTTTACAGTAATCCAATGATGCTACAATGCACATGCTACATGGGACTCCTATAAACGCCCGAGCTCAGACATCAAAGAGCTCAGATATCAGTTAAATCCCCGCCATGCACTCTTTGAAAATGTGTGAGAGATCGTGATTACGCAATCTCTTTTAATCTCAGGAAATGTTTGGATTTTTCACTGAACATGTTTCTGCGTCTTCTTAGATCATACTTCAGAGGATAGACGTTTTAATAATGTATTATAATGTGAGAGACTGAGTGGTTTAAACATAATATCTTGGCATTATGTATTTTTGTATTTCATTATATATCACTAAACATTAAGGCTTTTTTCACTTGTTCTGAGGCATCAATAATTCCTCTTAAGTTATTTTCACTGATACTTCTGATTGGAGGAGCTGTACCACGGTACATGAAGCACAGCGGTCGACACTGTATGTGCAAATACTTCACTCACACACACAGGCAGTTGATAACAGTATATTATCAGAGCCTGGCTCATGAAAAACAAGAATTTCAGTGAGTTAATTTTTGGAGATAATGACTCTGCATCAAAGGCTTCTTTGAAAACAACATTGCTCTGTGAATTCTTGTTATTTTCTTCTCATTCCGTGTGAACCACACAGACGTGAGAGGAATTTAGACCAAATCTGCGCTACATTATGTCAGGACTGACAGCTTCCAGGTCCCTGTAAGTGTTCCATACCATTCGTGCCTGAGATGCGCAGACAGATCATGTCCCTCCACATGGTGGAATTCCTCTGGAACCCTGGAAGAGACAATAAACCACTCAATGAGATGTGACTGTGTGCAGACGACTATAAGTAGAGTGTTTGCTGTTCAGTTGACAATGTCCATGTTGGGAAGAGTTCAGTGCTGGCTGTGAGCGGAGGTCACCTCCAGGAACTGAGCAGCTCAGCCTTTCCCACATACAGTAACAAGCATCCACTCTAGAGGGCCTGATTGTTATTGTTGTTCTTGTATTCACACACAAGTAACCAAAAATCCCAGTACACACTTAGTAGTCGCCTGCAGCAGAGCACGGATCAATTATTCATCGTGAGAAAAGGTTTGTTTGCTGTTTGACCTGTTAGTGTTACGCTGGGAAACTTGGTTAATTACTCCTGAGGATTCCACAACAAAAATCCTAGTCTCAGTGACGACCTGCAGGAGTGTACGTCATGTCTTGACAAAGATAGAAACATGCGTCTTTTCCCCAAGAAACAGGAAGCTAATCAGAGCAGCCTTTTCCTTTCTGGCAACTTATCAGGTTTTCCTTTTTAGTCGACCCCCCCTCAAACATTACATCGTGTTCCTCCAGTATGTCTGCTATGACGGGATGATCATGTCTGATTTTGCAGGTGGGTTTGTCTTGAGGTAAAAGAATGAATTCATACTAGTCAGACATCTCAACCTGGACCTGCTCTGCCTCAGAACTAGCAGGCATTAACGGTTCATTATGGCGGGAAAATACCTCTGCTGTTTATAGCTAGAACTGCCTGGCTATAATGAATCTCTGTGTGCATTGCGTTTGTATATGTGTTGTTGTTTGTGTTAATACAGCTCATACTGGTATGTGTTAATGCGCCATGAGGAAGTCCTGGTTTACTAAAGGCAATTAGGGCAGAAAACTGTAACCACTTCCAGCCTGTCTGCCTGTCCGTTTGTCTGACTGCCAGCCTGTCTGCCTGGCTAATTACATGTGCAGAGGCTTGTGTTGCATTGACTGATGCTTGAGGAGAGGGGGGTTGAAGGGGTGGGCTGATGCAGGATGCATGTGCGTGCACCATACAGTGAACTCCTCATTAGGACTAATATCTCTGATCCAGACCCTCTATTGTCAGGTGGCTAGCAAAGTGATTTAGGGCTTGTGAGAGGCTGTAGCAATTAAATCAGGTTCATCACTGAGCTAAAAACAAATTAAACAGGGGCATATTTAATAAATGATTTATGTCCTGGTCAATTACCAATGAGTGTATGATGATGATTTAGCTGGAAAACTGAATAATGCTGTCCAATAAATACATGATATTGATGCAATCTTTGACTGCTGATCTGAAAGCTCAATAACAAACTGGAGGACTTTGTGTGACTGTATATCTAAGAGAGAGGGCAGAATGGGAGAAGTTAATCTTTCATAACACCCCATGATGGTCATAAGACAGGATTGACTGTGAGTTCATGTCTGAATTTAACTCCAGCCCACTAAAACCATTCCTGGCGAGTTGGGGTTTTACCATACGGCGCCTTGTCTCAAGATACCACCCATAATTTAATACGCTCAACGTAAGAATCAGTAATTAAAATATGTATGAGTCTTTTATGTTAATCCCTGAATGGGCTCCACAGATAAAGACTGAATAATGATATATGGAAATTGTCTTTCATTTACAGTGCTGGCTGTAACACAGTATTATGATGGTAATCAGTGGTGATTTGTGAGTGGTGGAAAATACAGGGGAATCTCCTTGGTGATAATAACCCCCCCCCCACCCTCCCCCTCCCTCTCTCCAGCCCCAGAGTGACGAGGCAGTCCGTGTGTGTCTGAGGGAGAGGGGCCACGATGTGCTCGTTCTCCAGAGGATGTCGTCAGAGCAGCCAACCCTTTCTGCATCCGCGAGGGGAGGAGGGAGAGAGGAGGCGAGGAGCAGGAGGTAAGCCTCTCCACTCCCCTCTCTCTAGATTCACTCCCTCTCTCTCCCTCCCTCTCTCCCTCCCTCCCTCCCTCTCTCTCTCTCTCTCTCACTATCCATTTCTCTCTCTGACAGCACTCTACTCCTCATCCTTCTCCGTCTCTCTGGATCACACGCACACTCAGGCATGCTTCCATCACAACTCCCCACACATAAATGCCAGCATTAAACACTTCTAAGTAAGCAGGATGAGACTGTGAAGCAAACCTCAGCCTCCCATTCAACTCATTCAGCAGCTTTTTTTTTTTTTTTTTTAAAAGCTGTGAATGTACCGGAATACATCATTGATAAACATCAGTGGACTCACGGCTGTGGCAGCTGCTGGTGGATGGATGGATGGGTAAAGGGGGCATGCAGCAGTAACCACGGTAACGTTGTGAGGGCACAGGAACTCTCTAAGGATGGGATCTCAGCAGCAGCCCCTGGACCTACAGCAGCAGGAAGACAGGTTGCTGCACGCTGCCTTGGTGGAGCAGGAGGAAGACGAAGAAGGCGAGGAGGGTTCCGAGGAGAGCAGCAGTGACAGCACGAGTCGGGCAGAGCCACTGACCATGCCCACCTTTGATGTCCCCTACTTTCGTTATATAGATGATGAGGGGACAGAGGGAGAGGAGGAATGGAGTAGCAGTCGCTCCTTGTCTTCTATCGAGGAGGATTCATCCACTGACTCTGTTCTCTCTGACAGGTACATGGTTGTATCCGGGACGCCAGAGAAAATCCTGGAGCACTTGCTGAACGACCAAACACTGGACAATGAGCAGGGGATGACGCAGGGCAAAGAGTTAGGTCAGTGGTTGTACTTTCATTTCCTGCGACAGCATCGCCGTATGTCCTGCTGGTGAAACAGTTCTTGCATTTTAGAGAGAAAAGTTAGGAGATGAGACTACGTTTGACAAGAGTGTTGTTAAAGTGTGATGATGAATCGGTTCTGTGAAAGACACTGTAAAGAAATAAGTCCCTTTACTTTCATTTTTACCTCCCGTTCACCCCGCCTCTTTCCTCACACAGCTGGGACGGCAGACCTCTCCTCCTCCGGGGCGATATTACTGTGCTAATCATGTGCCATCATTCACAGAATTATAGTTTGAGCCTGTTTATTTAAAACCCTTTGACACAGATAAAGGTTGCCCAGTGCGTCTTTGTGTGAGTGAGGCAGTCCAGCCTCACAGCGTCAACAAATCAACCCATTTTTCCTCATCACAGTAGGTAGATGATAATGTGACACTGTTGCCAAGGCAGAGGAGACTCTCTGTTGCTGAAGCTGAGAAGACGGCTCCAGGAGAAGTGGTGGTTGCACGCACAGGGACAGTGAGATAGAGAGGAAGAGATTTTCTTTTGGTAAAGGGATGAGTGGATCTCTCATCGGGATGGAGGCTAATCCCATAGTGGAGATCATTACTCATTCTGATGAGGAAGTCAAGGAAATTGATCCAAATGTTTTCTCAGGAGATATGCCTGCAGTTGCAACCTGGTGCAATAGACAGTTGATATTAACTCACGATATAATCATATTAATAAGTATGATGAAAGTTAAATTGTTGTGCAAGACCCCTGGGAGATACAGCACAATAAAGCTACCTTCACTACATCTTATTTCCTGAACAATCAGCAGCCCAGTGTGGGAGTCACTCACTATTAGCACACCTTGCACTGAACACACTGAAGGTAATTCTCCTGCACCACAGCTCGCTGCATGATGTCCCAAGGTCAGAGAGTCACAGACCCGGGGCGGACAAGGAACGAACGTAGTTCTGAACAGGAATTGATCTGCGCTCAGTGATGCTTAATAGTCTGGCTCCTAGTGGCTTTGCTGCACACTGTGTGATTACTGGAGCTCTGCGTGTGCTCCGGCGCTGCTGCCTTGTTTGCACTGGGAAGTTCAGCTCACCAGGATGGTTGATGATATCATCCAGAAGAGCTTTGAGCATCAAACAAGCTGCTCGGTCTGTCGGTTCTGTCAATGATGGCTCAAAAAAAGATTGAACAGTCTGAGGATTTCAGCAGATCAGTGTTGTGTACGATTTCAAAGCATTGCACAACATTAGAAAGCCAGTTTCATCTCATCATGGCACCACTTTCTTACATACTCAGTACACAAGATTAAGAATGCAGAGGCTCTTTCCATCTTTGTGCAAGAGATGGCACTTTTTATAAAAGCACCACAGGCATATTTGAGAAAAAGCAAACGCAACCTCCACCAACCAACCACAGCAGGAGCGTGCAGATCTGATATTCTGGGTTGTCCTGTGGGCAACATTCACACACGTTCACAGCTGTCTCTCTGTGTCCGGTCCCTGAGAACAGCTATTGATTCGTGCTCTGAACAGATTCACACCACAATCCCTGGAAAAAAAACAAAAAACAACAACATTTAATGGAACATTTGTGATGTTAATGGGAGGATATTTCACTCCTGATTCACGGAGTGAAAAAAAAAAAGATTTTCATGCTTGAAATTAAAGAGAGAGAGAGATTAAGAAAATATAGAAAAAGGATTTGTTCCGTTGACACGTTAACATGCTTATTTCAAAGGCTGCAATGATCAATTTTCTGAGCGCTTATTAAAATGCAAAGACAAATGGCAGGTTGATTGATTTCACTGTTGATTAACTAGATGGATCAATGGATCTATACTGTGTTTCCCGGAAAAGGGAACTGAATTTGTGAGGGCATGAATGCAGCATGCGCTCCGAGTGTTTTTTATTACGAGATTTGGTCGGAAGACTTCATCCTTTGTACAAGCCGATTACTGATTATAAATCATTATTTTAATATCAAAAGTTCATCCGAGCAGGATATTATACTCATACAGGATATAAAGGTGTTTAGGTCACTGGAACTAACAGATTTAAATCTTTTACATGCAAAACACTGTCTGCTCTTTTGCTGCATTAACAAGAGAAACTTGCAAGTATGACTTTGGGTCATAAAATAAGATATGTATCCAGTTTTCTAACTTCAAAGCGCTTCAGTTAAGATGCCTTGAAGTAAACGTACAAATACACAGCTAAAGTGGTTTGTGGTGAACGTGGATATGTGTATTACTGTAGGAGTACGGTCGAGTGTTTTCCAGCGTCGTGCTCAGTTGTATTAACCCCATATGTGGTACATGACTGTGTAAAATCTCTTATATGTTCAGTGCGTGACGCATCCACAGCTGCTCTTTCTGGATTAACATAATGATGTCAGAGAGTCCTGTGGGCAAGAATGCACACAAAAGCCCGGGGAAGCCAGCGTGAAATTTAAGGGGAGAAGCTACAAGTCAGGGTGTGTGTGAGGCACACTTAGAGACCAGCTTGGCCTTAATAGGATTTGTAAAGCTTTTCGCCGAGGTCTGGGCATCGTGCCGCATTTGAGTGAATTTAATGTCAGTTTCTGAGACGCCTATAGAACTTCTTGTTGATAATAAGTTCTAAAATGGACATTTATAATGACATTTCTTATATTTGAACAGTTTTGTAGCAGAAAAGCCATTTCTGCTTGAAAATGTTGCTACAAATGGAGCCAAAGCCATTGGTACTATGGGTACCTTGATACATATCTTGTCATGCTTGTTGAGATGTCTTTATCACGTCTATCTGTAGCATGGCAAGCACACCCAAGCTTGTTTGTTTTGTGTTTTTATATCAATATCTATTAGATCAAATCCTTGCAGTTCAACCAAGAGGACCAGTTTGTCTTTATTGATTGAATGTTTAGCTTTAACTGATCGTTTTGTTTGTCGTATTCTTCAGGCCCGTAAGTCAGAACGATTAGCAACCAAACACTTGCTTATTTTAAGCTCCTGCTATTATCGATGATGTCAAGGGTCAAGTGATATTTCACCCAAAAAGTGTAATTAATAGGATAGGCGTGAATAAGTGTCTTGAGCTAAAAAAGCTGTTTTTTCACCTCTGCATCATTTCTTTGTGAATCCAGAAAGGAACTACAGACAAACAGCAAAACCATCCAAAAATATCAGTTTACAAACTCTGAAGAACATCGTCCAGTATAATCAACATCTTCTTACCATATGCTCAGTAATCCACGAACACTTTGATTCCTGCTGAAAACAATCAAACAATAATCTTTCTTATTTGGCGTTACGGTGAGTAAATGCGGATCAGCGTGAGCTAGATGGTTCAACTGAAAGCTCCAGCCGGTCACACTCGGCCCTACCGTGAACTAGATTATACGGGATGATGGACGCCAGAGTTTGCAAACAGACATTTTTGCCAGTTTTGCTGTTTTTAGCGTGTTTGTGTAAATATGGCGTCATTAGCTCAAAGCTAAATATACATTGCAGCAGTGAAAAAATTAATGAATGAGATGCTGAATGGCAGATTCATTCATATAGAATCACACTAAATTGAGCAGGTCTAAATTAACGTACTGTCAAGAGAGCCAGCAATTCTCATGAGCAAGCATTTGATGACAGCGGTGACAAAAACTAACTCATGGGGGGCTTCAGAAATTTGCTGGTACGCACTGCGGAAATAAATCACCTTTTTTGTTGTTGTCATTTAACAAATCTCTCTGTCCACCTCCTATCAATTACCTTGAGGGGCTTTGATTTAATCCATTTACACAAAGACTTAACCATCTGTAACCTTGGAAGGAAAAAAAAAAAAATCATGCAAGGATAAATGACCAGTAAACACATTAGGTTGGTGGCTAAGCATTATCAGATTGCTTTTCTGTGGGGAAGATAATAGCAATGAAAACATAGACTTCACAGAATCAGCTTAAACATTATTGGCTTATCATCACAGTCACAGCGTGCGGTGGCAAAAGCCAGTAAGGGCCCGTTAGAACATGTTTGAGTTAAATGGAACTGAAGGATCCTGGTTGGCTTTATCAAAATCATCATCAGAGACTTGGCGTGAAGAATTACGTGTCAGTCTCCTCTGAAATGTTTCTGCTTAGTGCTTGTTAGCTGATATTTGACTGGAAAGGATGAGTTCTGAAGCCAAGTCTCTAAGCTGCCATCTCACATTACTTGTATAGTTGGGATCCTTGCAAAGCTGCAAGACTCATATCACATATTCATATCTTCTCTGAGATATCTTGTGTGCTTTTGAATTATTTCTAAAGTTGTAGCTCTTAAAGGAACACATTGTTTCCACCCCCCCCCCTTTTTTTAGTGCCAGACTAACAAACATGTATCGTTCTCATTTTTCCACGTGTATTAAAGACCTCCAAACCCTCGCAAGACAGCTGAACGTGAGTTAGATTAGCTGCAGCGAAGGCAAGCAGCGGGGTGCAAGAGAAGCCGTCTCCAAAATGATCAAATACACTTTACTGTCTCTAACGGCATGAGAGATCTAGGGTTGTGCTTAACATTTTTTTATGACAGAAAAAGAAACCGTTCAAAATTTCAAGATGATAGAAGCCTACATGGAACTACTTGAATTGCCCCAGCCTCCCACATCTTGCTCCTTTAGCTTCTAAACCCTGTAGCTCCTCCTCTGTGTATATTCAAGTTCAAAAAGATCAGGATCAGGTTCTTTGTTTGCTCAACTGTGAAACATCACGCTACAGTAATCCTTTCTTACAAAGTCCGCCATAATAAATAGTAACAATTAGTCTTCAAGTAACTGTCTCTGTCAAGGGCTGTTCTGTTGACCGGTTGGAGTGGCACTTTTAAGGTCTGCTTCAAATCACTGCGCCTGTTCAGGAGAGTTGTTCTGGTTTTCTTTTTTTAGAGTGAATGTTAAGCTCAACCCTAGATCTATTAATGCAGCCAAAGACTGTTTAGGATTAAAGAGTATTTCATGATTTTAGAGACAACTTTCTCTCCTTCTCTACTGCTCATGTCACTGAAGCTAAGCTAACTAGCAGGCAGCCATCTGGTGGGGGGTTGGAAGCTCCATAATACACGCATAGAGGAGGGTTTCTATCTGCTTGCCTGAAAGGTGAAATATTCATTTAAAAATGTTCCATATTGTCAATGACGTGTCTTTGTTTACAGATACACTCCTGGATGACTTTCTGCTGACCTACCCAGTCTTCATGTCCACCGGTGATTTATGTCAAGCTCTGCTCGGACAATATCCTTCAACGCTGGCAACAAATACTCACACATAATCACCTTGTTTCGTTGAAATGCGTCTAACTAACTACAACCGAGTTATTGCCCCATTTCATTCAGTGGTGTTCAGCCCAACAGCTCCTCTGCTGCTGCTTTTACCCTCATGCATCATTGTGTCTGACATCATATTCAGTCTGTGCTGAAACCTTAACTGAATCCCACCTATTGCTCCAAGCGATGCAGAGGGAAAGAGGACAGGAAGGAGGCTCTGGAGAGGAAACAGAAAGTCCTGCACCTGGTGTCACAATGGGTGTCTCTCTGCAAAGACTTCCTGAGAGAGGACGAGCACATCAAACTGTTTATGAAGGTAGGACCTTTTTTTTTTTTAAATGAGGGATGTAACCTGGGTGTGGGTTGAATTTTGGGTGTGACAGGGAGAAATGAAAACAGACATTTCCTTTCAGACCTTATACCGCTACATACTGGATGATCTTTACGAGCACCCAGCTTTGGAGAGGGATGTGAGGGAACTGCAGAAGCTCTATCAGTTGCATCGCAGACAGTGAGTAACCAAACTTGCTTAGTCATTATAGGCAAGTAAAACACACGATTCAATACATCAAATTCAACAGAAATGTGTATTAATTAATCAAGTCTCGGTGTGCACAGCCAGTATGAACTGAGACTGTTCTGGTTGGAAGCTTGATAGAGACTCGCTGGTCTTTTTCCTCAACAAAAGAACGCTTCTGTTTGTAGCTTTTTTTAGCTTCTCATCAATGAATCCTTTCAGACACTGATGAGTAAATGCTGTGTTCTGAGATGTTTTGCAAGGAACTGTAATAGAGTTCTTTATCTAGATTCCCCAAAAATGAGGAAATAAATGACAAGCTGTCAAATACGTGACATTAACTTGTGCTGTGAGAACGAGCAACAAAGAACCTGCTCAGTTTTTCAGCTTCGCCACTTTGTTTGGTAGACCTAACACCCACGCAAGATCCCGCAGGCTCCTCATGGTGCCACACATGAGTGCAGTTACACAACTTATTCCTATAAATACAGTGACACATTGTTTGGTTATTATAGCTTCAGGAAGTAATTGTGGCTATGAAGGACCCAGCCTATTATTCACATCCCTACACGACCCCCCTTATTCCCTCTGGATAGGGGGACACTCATCTCTGCTCCCGTCGGAAATAAAATGTTTCATCTTTGTATCAATTAGCAGTGACTCGTCCCTTTGGGGACGCCCATACTCAACGCTCAGCATCTTTATAAGATCGTTCATAGACTGGATGTCATTGGCTACGTTGTACAATGCCTACGTGGGTGTTTACGCTTTCCTTCATACTTGTCACCTGAGCATAAAATACACTGCACATGCAAACGTATATACACACCTTTACGTATTCGCGTTAGACATGACATCAGTAGAATTACATGCTTAACTTGTTAAGCTAACGAAATCACAATATGAACGTGGAAAAATAGGAATACACACTATTCCAGGCTGCTATTTCTATTTCATTTTATGCAGTGCAATGATGATATATAAATGTATGTATTTATGTATAATCTGGGTATATAAAACATATCATGCACATTTATGTGATGTAGGTCCAACTTCCTGATTTATAAGAGGAAGTAAGCATCACATTTCTCCTTCATAACACAGAGTAAACAAGCCCACAACCATCCTCCACCGCAGCGTCCAAACAGAGTCTCCTGGGGTGGGGGGTGGGTGGTGGGGGGTTAATCCTCCAACCTGCTGCCCAGTAGACACCAGCTATTATCAAGCCTTGCCTGATATTCATGTTTATATCCAGGGAGGAAGATCCACAACACCCTGCAGTGGACTGTGTGTGGGTGTTACTAACTGACACGCTCTATTTATGAGCTTTTCAGGCTCACTCGAGGGGGGGACAAGATTTGTGTCAAGCTAAAAGGAAGCCATTTTTTGAAATAGAAAGTAGCTCCGTAACTTCCATCAAAAAGAAGAACTGAAGTCGTATGACATCTCGACTTTGGATCGGACCGCCAACTTGCAGCCGTGCACTTTGTCATCATGTGGAATTATAAATCACAGCACTGAGCACACTGAAGCCCACAATTTTGCACAATAGGAGACCACAAGCTCCAACATGGCAGCGAGAAGCAGGTTTTTCATTAGTGCAGGACGGCTGCTGACAAGCAGGGGGAGATCCCTCAGGGCAGGATTTGTGCCAACATGCCAATTGTGATGCAGAGCCTAGTAAAAGGCGAGGGACGATAATGGACACGGGGCTATCCATCACGCTGGCTGGGTCTAAGTGATGAGGATAGAGTGATTAAATGGAGTGATCACACTGGAAGGTTTAAAATCTACAGCATACTTTAATCTCACCTTTACTTTACTTTAATAGACGAAACAGAGCGGAGGACTATATGAGCATTCAAAATCAGAAAATATCTCAATCTCTCCATACCTGTGTGGCCATGTGTATTTCATTGTTTTTTTATTCTTTTATTTTCAGTACGGTGGATGAATATTCACCTCAAAGAAAGGTAAGTGTTCCACTTATGACTCTTTAAAGAATTCGCATCGGCAGAAGCTGTCATCAACATCATCCCGCCTCGGGTGTTGAAGCTATATTGTCAAAACATTTCCTGCTGACGACATTGTTCTGTAGTTCAACCCCAGCGCTCACACACGATATGAATGCGCGTCAAAACTCACACATTTCCCTTTTTGTTCTCTCTTACTAAGGGCAAAGCACTTTTCCACCAATTGAGCCTGAAAGAGAACGGGCTGCAGTCCAGGGGCACACCAAGGGAGACCAAGGAAGGTAAGTCATAAAACGTTTTACACATTCCACCCATCATACGTGGTTCCTAGAATCTCTGGAAGTAGACATTTAGTCTCAACAGTAGAACAATGGGAACCTTTCTGCAGAAAGAATGCACACTCCTGAGTTATGATTTATGGATATTCGATGGGTTTTTTTCATTTTTTTAAAGCTCTATTTATTGTGCGTTGGTTCAATGGGAGCAGTTGAATTGCTCGAGGTAGTTTTATCAATCGGGGCACTCAGGTTAAATCGTTCCCTGCTGTTTCTCACCATACATCGGGGATCTTCAACCACATACTGGGGGGCAGAGAGCTGAGTTCCATCCACACACAACAGAAGGTGTTATAGTGAAGGTGCTGTAAACCAGCTTCACAAACTTGGATTAATTCTATGGCCACACTTCCACAGGGTAAACCAGCCATTTTGAACCAGTATATGTTTGATCAATAACAACTTTGTTTTATATTTGTGTTCTTGAAAACATACACATTTTAATATTCGATAAATGAGACGATAGCTGTTTTCTAACTGTCTTTTTTATCAGCCAAACTAATTATAGTAACTGGCTGTAGAATCTGGTGTTACAACAGCAGGAACATTAGTCCGGCTCCCTCATGTGGTTCAAATGTGTACTGCAGAAACAAATCTTGAAAGACTTGAAGGAAATCTGCATATAATTTACCATGACCCAGTCTTTTGGAACGGGTGTAAACTAGGTTGCTGTGGTGTGTGTTGCATACACTCTTCCCTCCATCAGCCTGCAGACAGCCAAACAGCTGCAGTCCACATTGTAATGTTGTGCTTTCTGCAACATTTCCTTGTGTGTTGCAGTTCTGTGTCATGTGTATATCACCATGGACTCATACCTGAGTATGAAGGCCCATCCTGGGATGGTGACTCAGGAGCTGCTGCAGGCAGTTGCAGAGAGGATGGACGTCCCCCAGGGCGAACTGGTACTGGTGGCTGTCACGTATCCTGGAGGTAAATACTATTTTAACCAGCTCCTCCACCACCATTGGCATCAACACGCTACTTATAACTTCTCACGATCGTGCAGCTGTAGCCTCCTCCACCTATTACGATGATAAATAATAGACAGTTGCGTGCTCTGTGATTTATAAGCATTATATTTCTTTTAATATTTCATAATGAGACTTTTCTTTTACTGAGTTGTATACTAAGCCTAAACAGGAATGAAATATTGAGTCTAGAAATATAAAGTCAGCTGCTGTCTTCCTCTGGGTGGAGTCGATGGAGTCTACTGGCAGATTTAGTTGCCTTCTGCTGTTCATGGTGTATTTCTTCTCCTGCAGGTCGACTACTCCTGCAGCCACAGGACCGAGTCTTCTCTCAGTCACTGCGGCCGCTGGGACGGCTGCATGTGTGCAGGAAGGATCTGGGGGAAGTTTTGGTAAGAATATCTCTAGAATGTCTCACTTCGACCACACATGTTTGAGTGTAGGTTGTGAAATTAAGCCATCTGCCTTGTTTATTTTTTTTCCCCCCTCAGAATCCTTTCACAGACAACTCAGAACTGCAGCAGAGGACAGCTCGCATGCTCAGTTTGAACACCTGGGATGTGGCGGTGGCTCTCAGCAACTTTGACTGGACCATCTTTGACTCAATACATGAGGTCTGTCCAATAACAGGAAATCTCTTATAATTTGTTGAAGGCGCTACAGTTTTAAACTCCAGCAGATATGACCTGCGTTTAGTGTCTGACACTCTACTTTGCTCAGCTCATGAGTGTTTTTCTTATTTATTTGCAGCAAGAACTGGTCTATTTCACGTTCAGCCGCCACGCTAGCAGTAACCACACAGTGGCATTGGAGCTTCTGCTGCAGCGCTGTAATGAGATCCAGTTGTGGGTGATGACTGAGGTGCTGCTGTGCCCGACGCTCTGTAAAAGAGTACAACTCATCAAGAAATTCATCAAGATTGCTGCCCAGTACGTAGCTTCACTTGTGTCTTCCTGCATTTCCCGACTGTGATTATAGACACACAGCTGCCACCACCTCAGCATTTCAAGTCTAAACCTCATGGAGGATTTATATGGGAGTGCTAGCCCCTTCGGTGGCAAATCGAGAAACTGCATCTAATTTTTGCTGTTGAGCTGTGGCCCAGAACCAAATTGTATTTCACCATTTTTCAGCTGTAAAGCTCAGAGGAACCTCCACTGTTTCTTTGCCATTATAATGGGCCTGAACACTGCTGCTGTCAGCCGCCTCAGTCAAACATGGGAGGTGAGACGCTCACATTCTTATCTTTTCATCTCTGCCGCCTTTATACATCATTAGTTCATGTTTACATTACAGTACATAAAAAAAACCTTTATTATCCTACAGAAAATACCTGGGAAATTCAAAAAGCTATTTTCGGAGCTGGAGACAATAACAGTAAGCATAATTCACCTGTACATTTGACTCCATTTATTTGAATAAAGACATTGCCATGATCCACACTGTAGCAGGGAGAACAAACGTGATGCAGCGTGTAGTGAAAACAAACACCTTTTTCATTTATAACCAGGAGACTTTTAGATGATCGCTTTTGTTTGTAATGTTGTCATAATTCAGTTGTAACCAAGCACACACAGGCACACAGTTCAGCTCTTCCCCAGAGACTTACACTCATTCGTTCTGAAAATGTCTTCACAGGATCCCTCGCTGAACCACAAGGCCTACAGGGACTCCTTCAAGAAGATGAAGGCACCAAAGATCCCCTTTCTTCCTCTGCTACTGAAAGGTGTGCTTGTGATTCTGTCACTTCACCACCTGTAGACAGAGACAGAGAGAGAGAGAGAGCTCTATTTCAGGCACATTCGACATACAGACCTACAATACTGGATGCTAATGACATACTATTTCTCTGTTTTAGATATAACATTCATTCATGAGGGCAACAAGACTTTTCATGATAATCTGGTTAATTTTGAAAAGCTGGTAAGTCTGTGAAGCTTTTACAGCAAACGACGCTTCTGTGTGTTGTGCTGTATTTGTTCAAGTGTGTTTGTCTTCCTCACCAGCACATGATAGCAGACACACTACGGCTCATCAGACAGTGTCGCAGAGATCAGGCGGGTGAGTGTTCACAGCGTGTTCCAGAATCTGAGAATGTTGTATATTTTCCGCCACTTCTCCAATATTGCTTCCACAGTGATGCATTTGTGGACAGGTGCCGATTATTCTCGATGCCATGCAAAATAAAAATAAAAGCCCACAACATTAAAAATACACCAAATATGATATATAAAAAAGAATGTAAGCATTAATTAGATGATATAATGGGACATTTTCACTTTCAAATGGCCTCTGTAGAAGGAATATCCCTTTTTTTATTTACTTTCACGTTTTTCCATCCATTATATTTTACTCATTATTTTTTTTCATTTTTCCATTCATTTCTTTGTTTTTACCCTTTAAATTTTTTCCCCTACATTTATATTTATTTATGAATCTCAGCTTATGTAAATGAGGAAGCTGTAATTCATCTGTGTCATCCTGGAATCGACTTCTCACTTCGTGGTTGAAGAGAGAAATAGATATTTCTCAGAATTGAAGGGAAAATGCAAAGTGGAAATACATTTTACACAATTAAATGAGGAAGTATAAAATCCACATTAGTTAATATTATATTTTGATGAATTGATGACATACCATTTTATTTATCTGTTCACTGACTTATTTGTTTTTGATCGGTCCTCCACAGCATCCAGCTGTCCAGTGATGAAGTAAAAATGAATGCTGTTATCTTGCAGGGAACGGCATCACCCAGAAAAGCAGCTCAGAAGTGCGAGCCTACATCGATTACCTTCATATCATTGACAATCAGCAGACTCTCTTTGAGCTGTCACACAGGCTGGAGCCTCGAGCTTAGAGATCAGCTGTCGCCGAAGCTACGCCATCGGCTCCACAATGGACTGTAAAGATGCAGCTGTCCCTTCTTTATCTCAGGAGGTCATGATCCTGGCTGACCACAAGAGGGAGCTGGTCAATCAGAGGACAATCAGAGACACAAATCTGGTCAGATGCATACATGTTTGAGTAGATGAACAACAGTGATCCACAGCTCCTGAAACCAAACTCAGTTGATATTTCCAACCTTAGACAAGGCTCTGCTGGAATCCCCCACCTTAGACCAGAATCAGCTAAAATATCCTACCTTAGACAAGGCTCTGCTGGAATCCCCCACCTTAGACCAGAATCAGCTAAAATATCATACCTTAGACAAGGCTCTGCTGGAATCCCCCACCTTAGACCAGAATCAGCTAAAATATCATACCTTAGACAAGGCTCTGCTGGAATCCCCCACCTTAGACCAGGATCAGCTAAAATATCCCACCTTAGACAAGGTTCTGCTAGAATCCCCCACCTTAGACCAGAATCAGCTAAAATATCATACCTTAGACAAGGCTCTGCTGGAATCCCCCACCTTAGACCAGAATCAGCTAAAATATCATACCTTAGACAAGGCTCTGCTGGAATCCCCCACCTTAGACCAGGATCAGCTAAAATATCCCACCTTAGACAAGGTTCTGCTAGAATCCCCCACCTTAGACCAGAATCAGCTAAAATATCATACCTTAGACCAGGCTCAGCTGGAATCCCCCACCTTAGACCAGGATCAGCTGATATTTCCAACCTCAGACAAGGCTCTGCTGGAATCCCCCACCTTAGACCAGAATCAGCTAAAATATCCCACCTTAGACAAGGCTCTGCTGGAATCACCCACCTAAGACCAGGATTGGCTGATATATCCCACCTTAGAACAGACTCAGCTGATATATCCCACCTTAGACCAGACTCAGCTGATACCACCAACCTTAGACCAGGCTCAGCTGGAATCATCCACGAGCACTTGTGCTCACACTACTTGTTGCCTATTTGAGTGGAACTCAAATGTAGATGGCCCAAGTGGTCCAACCCACTGCTGCTACTGTCAGTTCCTTCAGGAGGATTGTAGAGCAACAGCGCCCCTCCGTGGAGGACCTTTTGCCTCGTATGTTGCAGATGAGGAGAGAGAAGTCCACACAAATGTGAAGATGCGTTGAGTGTGATTCTTAATGGGTTAAATATGATACCTTTAGAATCATTTTAACCACATGAATCACATGTTACAATTGTAAAATGCAGAGTCTCTTTTGCATTTACAGACAAATACTGCCAAAAACCATAACTCTCTATTCACATTAACGCTGTGGACAATCAAGTTAAATGTTGCAGCAGATCGAACCGGTAAAGCCACAACGTGCCTCATTCACGAAATGTTCTCACGCACAAATTGTACAGACAGGAAGCGAATTCTGATGGTTCTCTGTAATTCTGTGCTCTTCAAATCCATCATTCATGAATGAGGCCCAATGTATTTTCCTCTGCCAGTGTGCAAAGCGAGTGGCTGCAGCTTTAGGCTCACACAGTACTAGAAATGAGCATTAGTGAAACAACATGGTCTTCAAAAAGCCACATGGATGAACATTGTTCTACTTCAAGCAAAATGACTTCCGGTGCGTCTTCAAACGAACTATTCAGTAGCAAAAAAGAAAAAGAAAAAAAAAAAGAAAAGCGGAAAACAAGTAGAAGCCATTTTCTTATTGTATGTGTAGTGTGTAGTCGGAAAATATGAGATTTGTTGTGTAAATCGGTCAACTGAGAATTCACACGGCTGCCCTGTAGTTTGTCAAGTTGGGGTTGTGAAGTGTTGTACAGTGTTGAGGACATTGGAGAACAAATAAAATGAGAGAGTTTGTGACATCATTGGTTTGAAAGTTCACATTGACTTGATTTGATCCTGCTACCGGCAGACCTCCTGACCAAAAACTTTAACCTCGATTGGAAGAGAATCACAAACTAGCTTCTCAAAATGATCTAAAGACCACAGAAAGACATAAAGCTTGTTTTGACAAAGACGGTGACTACCTCAGAAATCTGTGTGTTTGGTACAGGTACTCTGCCTAAATGTGGATGGTGACAATAACAGCTCTTTGTGGTATTATTACACTCCAATAAACAACACGACACTACATACACAACATTTATAGTTGCCATGGGGAAAGGGAACTGCACAGGATGGAGATCAGAGGCCATAATACACATCACCTAAGTTGTGGCCACTTGGGGGCACTCTTAGTACAAGTACTGAATAACTTTTTCCATCTGTCCATTTTCTGCAGCACTTATCCATTTAGGGTTGGGTGGGAGGCAGCGGCACGATGGTGCAGTGGTTAGCACTGTCGCCTCACAGCAAGAAGGTTTCAGGTTCCAGTCCAGGCTGAGGCACAGGCACAGGATCCTTCTGTGTGGAGTGAGGATCAAACCAGCACCCCTTCAGTTGCTAGACAGTCACTCTACCTCTGAGCCATGCTGCTAGATAACTTTTTCAAAAGTCAAAACATGCCAGTGTTTCAAAAGAACTCCTTTGAATCGTTCAGCAGACTTTGTATAGTTGGTACTAAAATCCACAGTTACATTTCTTTTGGCTTCATCTCCAAATGGTCACTGCTCATATTTACATAGCTCATTTCAGTCTCACCAGCTGAGAAGCACGTCTGATCAGCTCTATTCAAAAGCCCTACATTTTGTTTTAGGTTACTGCCAGTGTTGACAATGACTTCCATGCCAGAGTGGCAGCTGCTCATGGGTGCAATGAGTACCCACTGGTCGGTGTCTGGATAGTATCACTGCTTACCCTATGCGACCATTCTCATTTCTACAGCTACAAATGAAAATCTGATGAGAAAATAGGGCTTCCACTCACTCATTACTGCTTCAGTTCCATTACAAAGCTACAGCTACGTTATCACAAAACAAATAACAGAAGTATCCAAACGTGTAAACGGTTGGTAAACTGACACCAAAGATGATGACGATGATGTTCTACACACACCTTTCCATTGAAGGTTGTGCAGCTGCCATCACTTCTGGCCTCCTGCAGGTCAGCAGGGAGCCGCCACTGGTCTGTCTCAGGGTTACAGTACTCTGCAGTTCTGTTGTGCTGGTGGATTCCATCAGAACCTCCGATGGTGTAGATGTACCCATTTAGCACTGTTACACTCACAAAGCAGGGAGTGCGGTTACAGGGGTGATACCTCACTCCAGATGTAAGAGCTCAGGTCCTACCTGCTGCACCCATGGAGGAGGGCGGTGCCATGATAAGCCTCCAGACCTCCAGAGCCAAGAACAAAGAGTGTAAGTTATAAATATGGGATTCTCCACTTCTACAGTCTGACTTCAGATCACCTAATCTCACACCTATATTTCATTTACTCTGGTCTTAGTCAGAGTCTGCTAACTTGGAGTGTTGGTACAGTTGTTCCCTTGGTACAGTTTATTTTCACACACAGAAAAATCTGTCCAAGACTGAAGCAACAGAGTAAACACAAGAGGTTTACTGTGTCCTGGACAAGTGCATGTCTCTTTTTTATTGTTTGGGTATACTGTACTGTAATTACATTGACATTGCCCCCCCCCCCCCCCCCCTTATCAAACAAGATGGAGGAAAAACAATACAAGTGCATATTTCTACTACTTTTAGAACATCTGCATTTTTTTTCTATCCAAACTGCTACAGGATACTCAGACGTGTCCAAAAATACATGCTGACTGCCATAGTGACTGGGTCAGGAGTCGGGGGGGGGGGGTGCGGCTGATCTTCCAGCATACTGTATCTTAATGATGTAACATATGGACTAATTATATCAGATCTAATTATATCAGATTATCAGATGATTGTAATGTAGATGAGAGGAGGAACAGAGATGATTACACTGACGACAGACCCAGGAGACGAGGTCCGTGTGTGACAGATACCATTAGAGAACACGCGGCACGGTGCTAAGCTGGTGCTACTTCCCTGACAGCAGCAAGGACCCTCTTACATAGCTGCTGGGTCCGGCTTTTTAAGCTACTGTTTAGTTTTTGATATGTTTTAAATGGAATGTTAACTGACTTGTTGTGATATCTCAATGCAAAATCTGTCATTGTCAATTATCTGGTTCTACTGGCAATTGTTTTTGCGAAAGCTAATAACAAAGAACCTCAAAAAGGCACTTGCTTGTGCTATATATCACCTAAAATATTAAATAATCATTGAAAAAAGTCTTATTGGGTCCAAAATGTTCATAATATTTACATTCCAGCGAGTTGGCTGACAACGGTTAAGAATCTCTGAGCCAACAGCATGAACACGTTGATATCACTACGTGTCGTCACACAGCTCAGGAGCTGTCGGGTGGGGGATCAACAGGAGAAAAGGCTGAGAAACGTAAGGGTTCATTCCTTATCCACCTCAAACACTGGTGGGCCAACAAAGGAGGAAGACCAGGGTCAATACTGGTTCTGCATCTCTACGGTGTTCAAAGCTGAAAGACAAAGTGGTACCATGTTTTGACCCAAAAACATCCTCCGGTGTGTGGGTCTTCACTGATGGAGAAGCTGGGAAGAGACCGGCCGTCTAAAAAGCTAAATAATGAATCCTACATTTAATGCACTTCTACACAAACACCTGTGCTGCCTGTTAACACACAACACCAGTACAGATCAGTGCGTAGATGTGCTGGTAGAGGTTCGAGGAGCTGCTCTCACAAAGACTCAACAGTGCCCCTCTGTGGAGGATAGATGATCTGTCAGTTACAGATGAGACAGAAGCAACATGAAGATTTTTAGAGTGGGATTCTTAATGGGTTAATATTTTTATAAGCTTTTAAACCACATGAATCACACAGACTTAATAACATAGTAAAACAAGGATTCTCCTTTGCATCCACATTTAACGGATGGTTGTTTCGTGAGAGTATTTTGATGATGAATTGCCATTGATACACATGCATGCGCACTGATGACACAAAGTTGGGCATAATCCCTGTTGGTCAGACATCGTCACTCCTAAATCAGAACTCAACAACTATGAAAATAAAACAAACAAATAAAAGAATAAATAGTTTAGACATTAGATGAGGCTTCACACAATCCAGATGGATTTAGTGAAGAAAATATGAATGATATACAGACTTTTGTTTTCCTTTGTATGTATAAAGTATTGAAATACACTCAAATACTCATTCACATGAATATCTCAGACAATTCTGCTGCTTGTGATTTGACGTTCTCGTCCCGTCATGTCCATTACGCTCTCTTGACTTTGCATCACTTGTAAAAGAGGTTTAAATCTAAATGTGACTTCTTGGTTAAATAAAGGTTGAATCACAAGTGTTGTGCTGTTTAGAGACCACAGTCAATACAGAGAGACCATGCACCTCTGTGTTATCTACACAGTGGTGTAGTCTAGTTTACACTAGTGGGTATCCTGTTATGATTTATGTGTATTTACTCTGTTTGCATGGTTGTGTTATCAGAAGATACAACTAAAGTGATCATTGGAAGCTCATCTGAAATATTGTATTCAATATCGAGAAATATCTGGACGCTGGACACACTCCAGTGTGGAGCCATTTAGGTCTAGAAAACTGGAATAAAATATAATTTATTAAAACTAGAATTGCAAACTAGCAGTCGTTTGCCTCTGACAACCAGTTATAGTTTACATACATGTTTGTCAAGACTTAGAGTATAATACACTGTACAGACTTTAAAGCAATGTGGAATCTTTGCTGGGTTTTAACCAATGATTTACAAAGTCCTTCTTGGATTCGGACCCAGATGCCCCTGCTGGCTAGAACCAGGTGTTCTGCTTGGCCTTTAGCGTAACTATCTGTGGCACAATCCCTGCTGCGCCAGGCCCTGTGTACCCTGCCATTTCCTCCCCAACACTGGAGCACAGTGTTATTTCCTTGTCACTAAATGAGTGGCTAGCTGCTGAGGCACACTAATGAGAGGAAGAGGGCAAAATGAAGAGAAACTACAGGAAGGCTGGTTCTTCATTTACCCACTTGTAACACCATACACAGAGTCAATCCTCCATCTTTCATTTCTCTGTCTCCTGACACTTTGGCTCTAAATTAAAAGACATCGGTTAATAACACCGGAGAACATCTCACTGGAGTGCACAAGAATTCATTAATTTATGCATCGTGGTGCGACTTGTTTCAAGAATATTACTCAAGTTATTCATAAGATATTTTAATTATTAACTCTTTGCGTTGATTAAATACTTTTAAACATGTGATATTCTGTAAAAATGCATGACTCCTGCATGCAAAGTCAAACTGTAATCTGCATATCGTGGTTTTCAATCTATTTAAAAAGATAGAATTTCAGATGAGAGTATTTAGATTTTATTTGGTTCCGATGCCTACAGAGGCTGCAGACAGATAAAGGATGTATAATCTAATGTGTTGCTGTCTCATAGAAAGCTATCAGTGGCTTTGAATAGGTTTCTCCAACAGGCCGGGCTGAATGAATTACACTAGTCTGTTAGTATTCTGCCTCTGCCGTACAAAAGGTCAATGTCAAATGCACCTCATTTAAAAGTCAATAGCCACTATGCACATCATCTCCTGGGAATTTAGGCTGGGAACCCTCCAGACGGTATTGTGTATCATTCAGTTAGCAGAGGGCAGCCAGAGAGCTTTTTTAATCTTGACCTTCCAATAAAATATGCTCCCTATCCAGAATTACATGCTCTAAAATGGAGACATAAGCTCCCAACAAATCACGGCCAGACTGAACCATCTCAAGGGAGAAGTTCAACAGCGTCGGACACAACAGGCGTAGCACTGACTGACCCCGCATATTTATTTCTTTAAGTTTTTAAATCTAAAACAAGTTCACACACAATATCAAATCTAAAGCAGTAAAAGACATTCAAGAATAATACTGCATATCTGCGTCGGTTAAGGTATATTAGTAATTCTCACATGCAAAAACAATTACCATACATGATGGAATACTTAACTGTTAAAAAATAATACTGTTGGTAGATGCAATAAAATATTCGGTCACACAGAGAGCAGCAGCGCCACTCCAGCTATGATCCACTTAGCTGGAGGCTGCTTAGTTCTCAGGGGGATTGTCCAGACATACGTGGACCCTCGCTGTTTGGTGCGGTACACTGGACACGGGTAGGTACTCTTCAGCTCCAGCTCTTCTGCTGGCACCGCTCTAACATACAGCACTGGCATGGATGAGGTCAGATCCCTCAAAACTGCCTCAGAGAGGACCCCGGACTGAGTGTCCCAGCGCGCTCCTGGAGGACATGGGGAAGACTCTACTGTCAGTCTCACAGATGTGTCACAACTCTTTTCCTATTTATGGTGCTGAATAATGTCAGAAAATCAGGTAATGAAATCTGACCTTCCATGAAGAGCCCGTGGATGTAGGCCCCCTCCCGTGGTGGATGTCCAAAGTCATCTTTCATCTTCTTGGTCACATCCACAGTCAAAGTCATCTTGTCCAGGGGCCACTGATTCTTCCGCGCGATGCTCTGCAGGATAGCTGTGGAAACCGTTTTGGATTTTTCTGTAGCAAATGTCATCTCAATCCTCACTGCTGTTGATACGCAGACTCACCAGTGAGGAACGACTGAGGGTTGAAGAGTCCTGAGAGCCAAACGACTGCAGGCAGAACAAAGTCCTGGGTCCAGCTGTCCAGCTCACGACAGCCACTCTTAATATCATTAAACCTAAAACACAAATCAATACTGCAAATAAACACTGAATCAAATATGTTTTACAATGCTGTTGATTTTAGTGTTTGATTTTGAAAATGTCTTGTCTTCAAATTTATATGATTCTCTGCACACTTTGTGTTGTATTCAGGCTGGAAAGGGTGGAGGGGCACAGGAGAGCACTCGGATGTCCTATCTTAATTTAATCTGGTCTTAGTTCATAAAAACTGACCTTGATCTCTTTGCAGTGATCCTTATAAGGGCGGCTGACTCTAATTTTGGTTTAAATTTTGTCTATTGACTAAGATGCATGTTACCTTTCGTCAAATTTCTGATTATTGTTAATTCTAGTGATGTTTTCATTGTTTTTTTACCATTGTGCAAGTGTGTGTGTCGAGGGGTAAGCCAGTCTGGCCCAGGAATCAGGAACTGAATCAGAGAACAGGGCGGACTGCAGAGTCTCCAAACTGGAGGAGATGGTGAGTTCTCCCTGAGAGCAGAGAAATCCTCATCAGTGCAAGGAGGTTCTTGTTCAGGGAAGTCACAAGGGACTGATTGTGTACCTTCAGGCCAAGATCCAGCTCAGTAAGGGACCTCCTGATCTCTGCCAGCAGGAGGTTCATGTGCTCACACTCCTGCAAACACACTGAGACATATGGGCTTCGCTCTGTGGTCTTTGTCATCATCTCTGTCATGTTATATTCTTCGGGAAGTTTGTCCAGAAGATCTTCAATGACAGACTTGACCTGAGAAAACGACATAAACACAATTACTTGTTCATGTAGCTTCTTTTTTCTGCGCTCTCTCACTCTGTGCACACCTTCTCTTCTGTGCTCTGAGCTGCTGCCTCTCCTCTGGATGAGTCCTGAGGCTGCAGCTCCAGCAGAGTCCTCAAGAGGTTGTCTGAGGTGACAGTGAGGCAGTCCAGCTCAGCGTTTGGATGTAGACCGTAGAGAGTGGGGTTCTCAGATGGAAGATGTTCATCAGTGTAACTGTGGTATCCACTGTAGTCCATAAAAGGAGGTGCCAGGAAGCCAGGACAAAGAAAGAGCTCCCCTTCAAACTAAAAACACATTACATAACAGTGAACACCTTCATAAAGGTAACTGTGTAGCTTAGTAATGGTGAGCTGAAGTCGTTCAGTTCAGAATAAAAGCTGCAGTGGGGTGTCATCATGCAGAAGCTCAATCAGAGAGGAAAAAGAAACATGGAGTGTAACATTGCAGTTTAGCTTTAGATCCCAAGAGGGCAGCCAATGCCTAGGAATAAACCTCAGGATGTATCGTTTTTTTCCCCAGTTTGGTACAGTTCCTAAGTTAATGAGTCAAGGTAATATTTAAGAACCCATCAATTAAATAAATCATCTTATGTGGATAATTGCTCACCATTTTTGGATGCATGAATTGGTGCAGATAAGTCTTACACAGTCTTCTGTCCCAGTCATCAGTGATGTGTCCTCCATACATGATCTCTCCAAAAAGATAACATAAATCCTCCCACGGCACCTGCAAGAACCGATGACATGTTTATTTGATCTTTTTACACTTATAAATACTACTTGAACATTTTTTAATCAAGTGTGATGCTAAAGTTTGTGTTTAAATTAGATCGCTGTTTAAATGCTCACACATTTTGTTTGTCGTTTGATGCAGCTGAATTATTTTATACAAGAATTTCATGACAAAGAAATAATTCATGTATCATCATAGGAGCCCAAAACAGGTCAGCGCATTCCCAATGGAAATACCCCCCCCCCCCCAAAAAATGCACCTATGAAATAATTAAAAAAAAATTTCAAATCTCCATTCAAGTCTTTGATGAGCAGTAAGTTTATGATTCCTCTTCCTCTATAGGTAAACGAAACCTAATGTTTCTTTAAACACGCTGATCTAATGTATGACAGAAGTGTCTTTTCCTCAGCAGGAGATTATGATCCCTGAGGGTGAAGGAGGAAGAAAAGAAACCTGTGATTCATAACAAATTACAAAAGCTTGAGGTTCACAATCATTTGTACCTGTATTGTTTTGCAAATTGCTTCCTTCATCAGCTCTAATTGCAGTGATCACTTATGTAGCGTTGTGAACTGTCACATCGGCTGCATGTAATTACATTTAGGATAACGCTTCATTGCTCTCCTAATGAATTCTCTGTATACGCACATACAGGTTACTGTTTGGTTAACATAATGAAGGACATTCGTTTTTTTGGAGGGCAGAATACCTCAGAGACATAATTGGTTGTGACCAGAGTAATAGGAGCTGCAAGAGAATCGCATTAGGAGCTGTGAGGGCTGAAGCACCTCCAAGAATAGATTTTTTTGTCTACCTGAAATAAAGTTAAATTATAGGTTGCATGTTCATAGTTACATGAGGAAATGTGAACTAGGATGGGGATTTTTCCGTGGGTAACAGTGAAGTTGCAGATGCTGTACAGATGCTGCAAAGAAAAAAAAAAGGATAGGAAAGAAGAAGTAACAATAAATATATATTAAAAAATGGGAGTCTTTTCAAAGTTACAAAATAAAAAAAAAACAAAAAACTCCTGTCTGTATCCAAAATATTTTTTAAATTTAGATAAAGTATAATTCAAGAGGGTTTTGGGCATAAAACTTTGGAACAGACCCAGGATGAGTTCACATTGTATAACTCTGCTGAACCTTAAAATATAAAATAATTTAGTAAAGACAAGCAATATAATAGAAATTAAATTCCATTTGATTTAATCAATCAAAATTTTAAAAATTTCCAGTAAAATTAATATATTTATCTCTCATGAAAGGGATGGTTATTTTTGAATTATTTTATGTACCAGACAGGCCCTAATAAGCTTATTCCTATTATTGATGATGTGAAGTTTGTTTCAAACTTTTTTTAAAATTTACACATAAATTGTTAAGATGGTTTCGTAAATTCATAAATGAAACATAACTATTCTTAATGAAATAGTGGTAACGTTACCTTGGTGTTGGCCTCTAAGTAGTTGTACAGGACATTGGCTGAGATGGTGAGGTCTCCTGTGCTGAAGGGATAGTTATGGTTCCAGCCCTGGGGACCAAATTTTCGACGCTCCGTAACACAAGCATGAAAGAAGCAGAGTGAGAACAGCATGGAGTTGAATTCCTGTTCTCTAGAGCACATCTCCAGAGTTTCCTGAAACAAACACGGAGACACAGTCACTTGCACGTGCTAAATACTTCGATGATAAAAGTTAATGCATGTAAATAAATGTTTCCACACACTTGAGTGAAGCTGTTGAGGGCCGCGTGCAGACTGGCGTTCATGCCGGTGGGGGGCTCATTAGTGATTTTGATGGCGTTCTCCAGGATGCCTCGGGGGATAACATGCTGCTCAGGGACACGGGCTGGTTCCCCGGTGATGAAGACCCTGTAGTTGGGGTGACTGTCTACTGCTGCTGTCTCTAGAAGAGGTTCTAGAGAGGACAGCCAGCAAGCCACCAGGTGTACATTCTGATTAAAATATGAGAAAACACATTTTGATGATTAAAATATGTTTTATGTATTGTTTGTGTTAAGTTGGGGAAGATACATTTTTTACATCTTGCTTTGTTCTGAATAAGTAAGATAAATCTCGGGAAGTCATTTGGCTTCCAGCTTCTCCCTTTAAAGAGGGCATTTAAGGAGCTGATCAAGCCAATTATAGTTTTTATTGAACTAAATTGAGTTGATTTCCTTTCCTCCTTGGGGGAGATAATATCATTAGGTTCATTATAGGCTGCCTAGAACATTATGTCACTTCAGTAGCCAAGTCAGCCAACAGTAACACCCCCTACCTGCAGAATGACCCAGTGCCCAGTTTTAGAGGCGTTCCTCAAAACCCTCTCAGCAACTTCCTCCTGTCCCTGTCCCAGACACACATTATGTAAATTGCCCTGGTCGATGGAAAATCCCAGCTTCAGTCCTACACAGAAAAAAACTAGTGCGATTATTCATTATAGACAGGGGACACAGGAAGTGCAAACATCACAAATATGTGTAGAACCTAGTTTCTCCACATCTTTGAGGGGATTGACTCCTGGTGAGAGGATAAAAAACACAGGTGTTGATGGGCTGCTGTCCTCATATAACTTATCAAATTCCAGACAGGAAGCCTCGACATATCTTGTTCCCATGTTGTCCTCCACAAAGTTCCTGCCAGGAAACACATTCAATTCATAACGACATAAATTAATAACAAACACAAATATAATATAAATGTAACTGTACATTTACTTACCTGAGTGTATAGGTGACTCTGTCAGGGCGCAGTGCTCTCAGGATGATGAGTTTCTGTAGGGAACTCTTATTCTTCCAGTCCTGAGGAAACCGTTCCTTCTCAGGACAACTGGAATCGACAATCTTCCTCCAGCGCTTCGGAGAGCTCTCTATGTCTCTGTTCAGTCCGCTGAGCTTCTCCAGGGTAGAAATTGTCTATATTCAAATAATAACTATTCGTAGTATCTTGTATGACAATGGAATGGTTTCCATTGTGATCACATGATAGCAAACAAAAAGGAAACTGGCCCATTTATCAAGTGTTAAAGCAATACTTCACCAAATTTTTTTTGTCTTTCAAGTACTCACAAATAGATCTCTTGATTTTTTTGTTGTGGAAGATGTTGTCAGCTGTCAGATGCTATTAACTTCAAGCTACGGTAATTATATACATCCTTCATTCTTTCTGGCTTCCGGAGCCACAAAGAAGAAGTGATGCAGGAAGCAACAACCTCGTCATGAGCTCAAGACATAGTTGTGATTACTTGAACGCATTAAAAAAAGACCACTTTTCCAGTGAAGTATTACTAAAAGCCGACAGTAAACATTACCTTAACAGCTCCCCAGGCCTGAGGAGTGAGGAAGGACACTGGGCTAACTTTGCTAGTTTCCACAGGGAAATGCAGTAGAAAGTCAAATTCCTGCACATCAATCAGACCCTGCTTGAGCTGAATCTGAAGGGGAGGACAAAGAGAATGTTGTAATGATCTATCTTACATTGATCCCTTTTCAATCATTTACAAAACAAATCCAAATTGCACAACAACTCTTTGGGCAAAAGATGGGATCGTGTCTATCGGCTGAAAGTGAACATGAAGGACAGCCTTCAGAGCCGCACAATTTCTAAGATGTGAATGAAAAAGTTGCCACAATGACAAATAATTTCATTAGTCTGTCAGAACCAACCCCCTTGTCAGAGCCAACTGTCTGAGCAGCAGCCAGTGAGCACGGTGTGAGAGGTAATCAATAGCAGTGTATGGTGACGCTGACTGCTTTTAATTGAAGTTAATGTGGGGGCAGAAAAATACTTTGATTGATCAGGATGACAGGCAGCTCCACCTTGGAGGCGGTCCTGAGCCCCTCACCTGGAAGGCAGTGTGTGACAAGAAGGTCAACTTGTCTCTCTCAAACAAGCCTTGGCTGGTATACAGGAATACAGAGTAGGTGATGGCCTCAGTGAGAGTGTGCACTCTGGTCCTCACATCCTCGTCCCATTCAGCACACTCCATCGCTTTACTGAAAACTGAGTTGAAGGTCTGCGAAGAAAAAACAAAACAGAAACAGCACAAATTAAAAAGAATCCAGAGGGACAACACGCGTGTCCCCTGCGAGCACTTGAGGGGTGAAGGTTTTACCTTGAGAGAAAACTGATACATGGGGTTAATCTTGCTGAGGTCACTGATGATGAAGAAGAGGAGTGACGCTCTCTCAGCTGCAGGGCGGTATATTTCCCGAGCCTCGTTGATCTTTGTCTCGTTCTCTCTGGCCTCCTCCACCTGTGTGTTCCAATTGCACAAAATGAGCTATTAGGCTCTCAGTCATGCTCCAAAAACCTCTCATTATACATATTCCAAACTACACATCACAAAATGAGGCATTTGCTGTTGCATGACACTCAAAAACTCTTGGGTGACAAAAAAAATCACGACAATTGTACAGCTGAGAGGACCCAACCGGTGTTAAACCGTACCTTATCCTGTATTTGAGCAGCTGTGGTCTTGGTGATCTCAAGTTGCTCCACCAGAGAAATATCACCCAGGAAATTACCATGGGCTGCAGAGAGGCGACTCAACAGGTCATCTTCCAAACTCTTCAGCTCAATCTTGAAGTGGTTCTGCTGCGTGGTCAGCTCCATCTTGGGTGGAATATACAAAATATGTCAGATTGACTGAATATTCTGTTTGATTTTTAACATTTGAAGTTTGTGGGCCTACCTTCAGGGCCTCTAGGTCTGGTCTTTCTCGGGATACTACCTGTCCCAGCAGCTGCTCCTCCAGACCCAGATGAGTCACCGTGAAGTTGATGAGGGTGGTCTGGGCCTGGAGCTCAGGGGGGAAATGAGGGTTGGCCAACTTGGTGTGCATAATCAGTTGAAATTTACTGTTGTATTCACACTCCTTGCCCCCAATCTGAATGTACCTGGGGGTAAGAGAGACTATTACTTTTTTCCTAAAACCATAACAATTTTTGTCAAGTTTTAATCACCGAAAACAACATTGTAAATGCTTCATTTCTTTGTGGTGAGCTTTAATTGATTTATTCCGATTTTTTGGGTGGCTAATTGTTCCATATCATTTATTGCATACTTTTAAACAGTTTATTATTGTATCTTAATTTGATTTGATGAAATCTCAAAAGTTTTAATTTAGTTTCAGTCATTATTTATTGTTAATTAAAACTGAAAAATGGTCGGTGATTATTTCATTCAAGGTGTCATTATGTAATTAACATGGGATGAGATGTAAAAGTTGTGCTATTATAGTACAGACATGCAGTAAGGAGTTAGGTCAGATCTGACACATTGAATAAACAAAATAAAAGTCCTCCCATTTGATGCTGTTACAGGCAAAAACTGACTGAAAATGTTGAATATATATGAAAAGAACTTTTCGATTATCCCAAAAATCTTTCAAAAGAAACATGATGAATGAGATTCTTTATCAAAATAAATGCAGCACAAACCTTTGTGTGTGTGTGTGTGTGTGTGTGTGTGTGTGTGTATCACAGCCAACTGACAACACACTTTTTCTTTTTCAAAAGGGGAACCAGCTTCCAAACAACTCCAAATGTTGGTTATACTTGAGACAAATAATTCTGAATAAATATGAAAGATTATCTCCCCAGCAGCCAATATTTATCTGTTCCTGCATTTCAATTAAATTAGCACTGGCTTGACGAACCTGGTGGCTTTTCATTTGTCTCTAATTACCCCTTGGATGTCAGGCAAGGCCCCAATTTTACAGCACAGGTTCCTCTTGGCCCAGGTCTGGTTCAACTCTATATCTTCACAAGCCAGAATTAATGTACTATTGATAGAACCATTACTCCACCAAATTAAAGTCCCTGCTGATGGATTGGCTTGTAGTCTTCCGTCAGCCATGAAAGGAATAATTAGTATTCATTACTTCACACTCTACAACATTCCAATTATTAATGAACTTCAGCTGTGGAGCCCCACCAGATCCATCATGGCTGCCCCTGCAGGTTGTATTAATCATAGACAGAAACAAGTGTGTGGGTCATCTACAAGGGATAAACTTATAATCAGATTTAATATGATGAATTGTTTCGTCTGGACGGACAGGACTTGAGAAGAAGCTCTATCAACACGCAGTGAGATGCTCAATATTCATCGCTGTACACAGATCAGTACAACATATATGTAAACATCTTTAAGGCAAGGTCACCGCGAAACTGTCAATATGTGGTATTTATTTTACTAATTGCATCCAATTTGTGATTTATCTGGTTTAGATAAACTGGTTAAGTTAATTAAAGTGGATTAGGTGGATCAGGCAGGCTACTTGTTTTGCTCAAGCAGCATTTTCTTAATCAAACACTGGTTGTTCAAACTGGTTCAAGTTTGACAATAATGTATACATATATAGTAAGATAATCAATGAGTATCTAGAGTTATGTGACACAAAATACCCACATATGGCCAAACTTGAAGAACATGATTTAAAGCTATGGTAAATTATATTTGAAAAAAAAAAAAAATCAATGCTCCTTACATTCAAGTTCTTGAAACAATTCACATATTAAGCAACACCCACAACATTTCCCTGGATTTCACAGTATAAAGAGCTTGTGTTTGTTGTGAACCTTCCCACGATGCTGGAAAGATGCATTCTGAGTGCGCTCTATGAGCAGAGCACCAGACTGGCCAGACTGGCCCACTTCTAGGTAGCCATGCACTAACTTGTATGTGGATAAATTGGTGCAGCTCTTTGAATTTTCCAAATGTTGTCACACTGAATGGATCAAATTCTGACGCTGAAGTGAGTCAATTCATGGGGGAGATTTTATCAAGTGTTTTACAGCTGCAGCAGTAATTAGAGAGTAGGCTATGGTAGCACCTAATACACAAGGACATGTTGACCATTGTTTGCGATAACTATCTGTTCCAGAAGATAAAGACTGAAATGCTCTACTCTAGTTTTAAATCCAGATGTAACAAGTTTAGTTTGAGTAAAGCTGATTCAATATTCTTGACAGACGGCACCAAACCCCCGACAGCATTACGAAATGACTGAATGACTTAGGTTTGCCATAATGATGGAGGACCACTGGATTTAGTGTGTTACATGCTAGCTTATACATAACCATGGTAACCCTCAATTCAGCTTTTACACTGAGGCTCAGCTGTTCAATATTCATCACACCTAAAGCATATAAACACACAAATATACATCTATCACCTGTCTTGATGGGCCAATCAATATGTTGGCCTCAGGGATTCAGAACATGTGCAGCAAATTCATTTATAATCTAAAGAGTGGGCAATAATAATGCATTCAGTCATGTCTTAGTGGTGCTTCAGTGCTCAGTGAGCTTCAACCATCTGGTAAATCTGCTCCTATAGTCTCACACCACAGACACGGCGGGGTAAGATGTGCATATATCGACATACATTGATCCAAAATGTTTTGGGGCATAACAGCTCTACATGAGAGCTTCATCACAAAAGATTGGCTAGTTTGATGCTTCTATTTTTTTTATTTTTTTTTGGGGGGGGGTGCAATAAATGAACTGTAATGGTGCAGTTTCAGGTCTAACCTTCCTCTTTTGATGGTGTTTCTGCCCAAAAGAGACTCCAAGACAGGGTCAACAGTTTCTGGCAGATTCTCCATCAGAATGGTGTCACCACAAGCCAGAGCCCATTCAATCACATCTAGATACCTGTAGAATACAAAGGGAAGACATATTTGTAGTCTACTTAACACTCCCTGTGAATGTGTAAAGAAAGAAAAGTCTTGAAATACTGATCAATAAATGACAGTAAACATCGCAACCTGACACATTCTCACCCTTTCTGCCCCAGCTGCACCACCCTCAGCTCTGAACCAAGCTGGTTTCGTATCCACTTGATGCCCTGCTGCTGCGGGTCAATGATGAGTGGCCAACGCTCACTGGTGGTCAAGATGGCAGCGTTCTCAGTGGACATCCTATCATTTGGCAGACCCTGGTTATGCCAGGCAGCCACAGTGGCATCATCTGTAAGCATGAGGATCGGATCCAGGCCGTCTGTCAACGGTATGGAAACCTGGAACAGAAATGGTGTCACACTAGTTGGACACTAGAGGCAGAAATGACAGATTTTACTCTTAGGACAGCTAAATGACATGAAGCTTGGAGAAAACCGATTTTACCTTCTGAGACTGAAGGAAAGGGATCCATTTGTTGTTCAGTAGATCTACACGATACTGCCGGGTGAAGTAACCCATGTACGAGACGAACGCAGAAGTGAGGGCTACGTCACCACACAGGGTCTTCTGTTGCTTCTCATATTGAACAAATGCTTGTGACCAGCGCACCTTCTCTGACTGAATGGAGATCAAGCTTTAATATGTTGTTCAAGGCAGTACTTAATCAATCAGTCGATGTATATTGCCATTCAAGTACTCACATATTAGAGTCCTGAGTTCAAAGACATATTTTCCCACCTGCATCACTTCTTTGATACTCCAGAATGCAGACGGAGCCAGCCACATATATTTAACCTAAAGCTAACCGCATCGGGCCTGGCCTCAGGCCAAGAAGAGATTAGGCAACAAAACAACAACAAAACTGTCTGAAAATGTCAGTTCATAAACTCTCAAATGCATCGCCCAGGACAATCCATATATAATCACACTTCCAGTTGAATGCTTTTTTGGAGTAGCATTGAACAAGTGCTGCAGTTTGTTTATATGTCAGATGATATAATTGAGAGAATGGTTGTTTTTACAAATGTTAGCCATCAGTCACCATTAGCATCAAGCTTAATATACGTGGCTGGCTCTTTCTGCATCATGGACTCACAAACAAGTGATGCAGAGGGGCAAAACCTCATTGTTAGCTCAAGACACCTATTTGTGAGTACTGGCAAAGCAAAATGTATTTTTGGGTTGAAGTATGACTTTAATAATGCAGAGGAGAAGAAACAGGAAAATGGACAAAAATGTTACCACAGTTGCAACTTAAGAGTTAAACAAGAATCTGCATTGCTGGCAACTTCCCACTACCTTTAACGCACAAATTAAGAAGATGGAAGCAGTAAAGAAAATAAATGCAATGCCTTTAAAATAGCTTTAGAAGTTTGGGTGTAGATTCATTCTGCATCAATTTAGCATTTATTTAAACCTTCAATACGATGACTGTGACAGCCCAACGGCGATAAATCATGCGTGGCATTTTCTTACAAGGGGCTGTGAATCTAGAATATGTCATACAATAAATTCTCAGACAGTTAAAAATCACTATAATTTCACTCTAATGTATTATGGATTGCCTGTAATATCACTCAGTCTGGGGTGAGACATTGTTAATTTCCAACAGCTGTTGAGGCTTTGAGGTAAGTTAATGATTAAATATAGACGGCCTGATTTATTAGTCTGAACACTATTGCTTCCAGGTCAATGCCATAAAGACAAAACATTTATCTTGATATGCTTAAAAGCCAAGCTGTTCCATGCAAACCACATTTATTTTCTGGAATAAGAAAGTCGAACTTACAAAATGGCCACTGGAGTGGACATCTTTTATTTCATATTAGCAAGTATAAACGTAACAGATGATACAGCCAGGAAAAGGCATGTATGGGGATGTAATGGTGAATAAAATATTTAACAAATTATACAATTGCAACATTTCACATTTATATATCGCATTTATTCCATAACTTCCCTATAACTTTTTTTTTTGTTTAATAAAAAGGGTGGAGAATGAATTAATATCACCAGTTCATTAGTGTATTTTCAGGACTGCACAGGGCAGAGTTTTAGCATTCCCTTCATCTCTCTTCCTTTCTTCACTTGGAAACTGTTCAGCCAGCTAGTTGCCCAGTTCAGCCATGCGTTCTCTGTGGTTCAGCCCTCTCTACCTGTCTCACAAGTCCCCAGTATGCTGCTGAGCCAGGCTGTAAAATCTACTCACATGACTGTCAAGCTAGCTTGCCAAAAACACAACCACCTCTAGTTCAGATTACTGATGACCAGCAACACTCCATACATAACTCCCACTAAATGGCAGTTTACTTTATGCCAGGTTAGCCCCAGCAACACCAAATATCTCACCCTCTGTCTCCTTCATTACCTGTAAACCCCTGACGAGTCGGTTGGCCAGCTCTATCGTCTGATTTGTGCGGGTCACATCCTCCTGACAGCTGATCTTCTCTGCTGTAACCCTTTCAAACTGAGCTGTAAGGTTCTGCAGGTTGGCATCCAGATCCTAGAGGGAAGAAAAACAAAAAAAATAATGAAGAAGCTACCATTGAGAAAATATAGCTCATACATGAAGTGACTTTGTTAACAATATTTTCACTCACCATTAATTTTTTTTGAACCGTCAGCAATCTGGCTGTCGCTGTTTCAAGTTCTGCATTTGCTTGTGATAATGCATGCCTCTTCGGAATGACCTCACAATAAATCTAGAAAAAAATGAGGAATTCTTAATGTGTAAAAACCAACATGCTTGTGGTGAATAATGTACAATACTGTCCAAACCTCGTAGTATCTGACAATGTTGATAATCCAAGCGCAGAGTCCTGCTGCAGCTGTAGATTTGGTGCGGACTAGATCAGGACGGAACTCTGGTTTTCTGAGGTACTCCTGTTTCACTACATTCAAACAGGACTCGTGGATGTGCTCTTTGTCATATGACACCAGGGCTTGCAGAAAATCATCCACCTGATAAATGAAAATACAGGTACAAGAGGTACAAAATCGTTCCTTATCAGAAAAATCTGACAATTAGGGAAACACAAAGATACAAACAACCAATAACCTCTAAAATACCTGTGATATATGCTGTTATGTACATAAATTCACAAGTTGAATTAATTTTTAAAATTAATTTAAAGTTTAAAAACTTCCAATTACAAAATTATAGTGGCCTGACTTGCATATAACATTTACATTTTCTGTTTGTCCTTTTCTCCGTGAAAGAGCACTTTTCTTTCTTTTACCAGTTGCACACATAACATACATGTATGTTGTAGTTGCATTTAAAAAAAAAAAAGAAGCTGTAAACAGGAGGCATCTCTGAGATGATTAGCAGCACAAATAAATCTTATAACCAAGTACTTATAAAAATGATTAAAAACATACATTAGGAATGAAAAGAAAATAACACACATTTCATGCTACTTGCTTTTAAAATATTTTTATAGCAGTATCATCAATAGCGGCCAGAGGTTGTTGACACGCTTCCTCCCTATGTGAGTGGTGAGCATATTCATGGAGCCATCCTGTGGTAATGTGAGCATGGGAGAGATGCTGGGCAGGGCCAGGGTCAAGGCCAACACACAAATTAGATTGGCATTAATCAGGCAGATGTGATTGACATGATGACAGCTTAACCTTGCCCATGAAGGCCCGAGCCGCCTTCCAGCTCCGATCCTTAGGCACTCGACCACGCGGCGCTAGTAGAACCATCACTGCTGCTGCTACATTGATCACTGCTGCAGGAGGGTTGGGGAAGGCCTTCAGCTCAGTGAGATTCACCTAAGAAGATTATTAACATTTTAGATTTGTAGATTTGAATATATTTCAATGAGTATTTTTCCTAGTTTACTATGGAGCACCTTGTTGAGTGTGTCCAGTGCTGCTGTGGCAGCTGTCAATGAAGGTTCTGCCTTCGCAAGGTCCTTCTCACAGTCCTTCTGTTTGGCTAAAACTTCTCCTTGGATGATTGTGACCTGAAATTTATGACATGAGATACATATAAAAAAGTTTCAGCAGTAAATGTATGATATGACATGCAAAGGGGAAGAAAATGACAAAAAGTATACAAGATAATCACAGGATATATCTAACCTTTTGTGCCTCGACATCTGCAGCCTCTTTCTTGCTGCTAACCTTCTCTGTCTGTTGTCCAATCTTTGTAATAAGTGCCTCGATATTCTGGTTTTTAAAGGTCAGCTCAGCTTCCTGGGATGCTAATTTGGCTTTGAGATCCTCAACCTACAACAGAGAAAAAAAATATATCTAATATCAGGTAAGACTGCTTAGATCACAGAACCTGAATATTACCTCTCAGCGACATCATAACCCTCACCTGAGCAGCAGTGGTTTGGAGTTTTTGAAGGCCGCTGTCAAGGCGGTTCATCTTGTGGCGGAGCTGATCCCGGCTCTTTTGCAGAAGGTTTCTGTACAGTGTGATTTGCTGGAGAAAGCTCTTGGGGGTGGTGTAATTGTACCTCTTCTCATTGCGCCGGTATTTTTCACTTGCCTGGTTGACACTGGTGTGAACGTAGGCCATGAAAAGACTGATGGATTCCTGGACAGCAGGCTGTAAAAATAAGCAGACAAGAGGGAGGGAGAGAGGGGAGACGAGGGCGAGCTGGATTGAGTAGAGTTTAACATCCCCAACCTGATGGGGACTGAAATATTATCTTCATAAATTTTGAATTCATCTACAAGTTTTTCCATCTTACTAGGCTGGCCCTGACTTACTCAATCTGAAATTTGGGTGCAGCTAGCAGGAATGATTGTGCTTTGAAACCACAGTGAAAATAATGTTTTTAGACCACAGACCTGCGGTTCGTACAAACTGCTCACATCAACTTTCTAAACACTATCTACAGTAACTGTTGTACAACTGGGTATTCATCATATGATGTTCAATGATACAGAGCCTCAATTAATCATAATGTTAGCGATCAATTATAGCAAAAACAAATGAGCGGAAAATACAAGGATCAAACTGAACCATAACTCACAAAAAGCCACTGTTAATGATTATGAAGCCAGTAAGAAAAAATATTAATTAATATTTGACATAATGCTTTTTGACAAAGTATGCTTTGTTCATTTGAGGTATGCAATAAGCTCTCATTGATTGTTATTGTTGACTTATTAGAGGGCTGTGCATCTCTTAACTTCAAACTCATGTCTTTAAGATTAAAAAAAAACTATTTGATGACTTTAGATTATTCATGCGTTGTTTTGTCTCAACTATAGGAAAAAAAATAAATGCACTTTAACTTAGAAAGAAAAACGAGGATCAAATGACAGTGTTTAATGTATGAACATGTTATGTAGTTGACGTGAATCTTTATGGTGAGTTTCAGCTCATCAACTTGCTCCTACTTTGCTTATTCGTTCCCTCATACTGCTGTTTTCAGCTGCGGCAGAGTTGTTTTCAAATTACCTGTTTACTTCTCAACAGCAAACAAATTAAGTTTTTCACTTGCAAGTGAACAATGTTGCACATTTCACAGGTAAAGTTCCAGATATTTCCTTGAGCAGTTGATAGAAACAGAGCAGAAGGAGGCTAACAACTACACACATTACATGGTTACAACTCTGAAGTCAAAAAGTTTGCTTGACAAAATATTGTCAGGTTACATAATTCACACACACACACACACACACACACACACACACACACACACACACACACACACACACTGGACATTCCTGTTTTCCACCCAAATGCAAGACGACCGTCAGTAATCTATCCTCTACTTAAGGTAGATAAATGCATTAATTATGTTCCCTGTTCCCTTGCAGGGTGACTTTGGTCTTTGTTGTCTTGAGTTCATTACAAAATTTCAGTCTGCTCCCCCAAACCTGACTGACTTCCAGAGTTCCTAATGCCCTGTTGTGTAAATAAACAGTTTGCCATATCAACCTCCAAGTTGGTAATATGTTAGTGTTGAAAATCCTGTTCATTCCCATATAGTTTTTTCTGCACACTAACAGCCATTTCCAACAAGTCCTCCTGTAAATACCATACCAATACCAATACTTTACTATAATGATAATAATAATATTGAAATAAAATATATTATAATATAATATATATTAAAATAATATAATAATATTATTTTTGTGCAGCTGCTGCTACAACCAGTACTCCTCCTCCACCCTATCCTGCTATTACTGTTACTTATGGACCACAACTGTAATAACACGTGTATATTATGGTGAAGTACTAGAGCTACTATTGCTTTCCACATTAATATCCACATCCTTCCATTGCAGACACTGTGGAAAGTGATAATCTGGCACATGCTCACATATGTGATGACACTTCCTGGTTGTGACAGCTGTGCCTCCTTAGAGGGTCGTTATGTGCTTAATCACTCTTCACTCATTAACATAAATGATCCTGGGTTGTGATCGTTCCGCTGCTATGATGGAAAACAATGATATGCCTGCACTCACTGTGAGTCTCCAGGCATGTGTTCAGCCATTTGTCAGTAGCTCAGCAGTGAACTAATGATGAGGGATCTATGGAAAAGTTAATCCAGCTGCACTGTAGTAATTAAAAGGTGCTCATTAAAGTCCAACTCAGTACAGGATATTGGAAAGATAAGTGATGCATCTCTGCCAGCTAATATTGTTATTTCCACTCGTATTAGATAGTTAACACATTTTTGGTGGAAAGTAAAGAGTCACAAACATTTAATACAGAATTTGACCATTAAGATGAAAGATAATGGTCATGAACTGATGACCAGAGACCTCACCTCAATGCCTTCAATCTCTTGGATGAACCTGTGGCTGACCGACTGCAAAGCTTCTGGGGTCCAGGGATGAAACCAGTCAATGGTGGTGCACTGGATGAGTGCAGGGAAGCGATGAGCTCGAAGACGCAGAGCACTTCCTACTGGAGACAAACACAGTACCACCTACACAGAAAACAGGAGGACAAAGAGCCATCATGCACACTAAAACACACAAAAGCTACACACATCATAGCTTGTGTGAGGTTTTAACACGACTCCGGTGTCCACAAGTGGACAGTGCTAAGAACAGGATGTACAAAAGATGCATTGAGACCTAAACTGATTGTATTAGCAGTGTCAAAGCCAATGTGACCTCAGGTTAAATACAAAAACACAATAAAAAAAAAACCAATGTATATGTTTATTTGAATATAGGATGGAGTAATGAGATCCAATCAGAAGTGGTCACTTCAGACATGAGGAAAGACACAGAGTGGTGCAGAAATTAGTCCCATAACCAAGGAGCAAGTTAGCATTGTTAAATGTCCATCAAATGCATTTTCGTTTGAATGCCTGAAATAAGGTCTGCGGTTACGAGCATTATAGATTTTAACGTTATTTTCTACAGAATTACATACATTAGCAGATACAGCATGGCTGCCATGCCATTGATGTTAACAATACTATACAAGACTGTTCTTCTCCTCTCTTTGATATATTTAACTTTTTTTTTTCTTTCTTCTGTAATTTGAGATGTGGTAACACACAAATTTCCCCGCTGTGGGATCAATAAAGTTCTATCTAATCTACTCTACTACAAAAGTCATATTACTGACAGCAGAAGTGCAAAGCTAATTGTGTGACGGTGAAATGCTGTCTGCTGTGAAGTTCGCACCTAGCGTAAAGGATTCAAATTTGATAAAAGCTGAGTTAATTTGTGTAGATTATCTTCCTGAACTAAGCAAATCTCTTAAATTTTTGGTGCCATATAGTTGATGGAGTGGACCCATGGTGATACTAACATGTGGCCTACCAAAAAAACTATGTTATCCCTGTAACACTCTATCATGCTGTCAGGTATACCTCACTTAAAGACACCATAGACATCACAGAAGCATCCTGAAGGAAAACCCATGACTGGAAGCCTTCTACACCCCCACCTCCATCACCTTGGCATCCAGACAATCAGCCACATTACCAGTTGGCTGAGGCAGACGGTGACGCTACCAGAGGCCCTGGCTCAAAGATTAGCTGGAGTGTATACATGTGTACTGAGACAAGAATTTCCTTCCTTTTCACCTCCCAGTTTGTCTGGGTCTGTTAATTCAGCTTGTCAGACCTAATGGCATTACACAGCAGCTGTGCCACTCATTGTTTGGCCCAGTCTTGGTGCAGATGCCAGCTGCATTCCAGTTCCCTCATAAAACAATCTTTGGGATTAGTTTTCAATTTGTGCTGGTCAATTTTAGTGGATTTCAAAGCAGCCCCTTAGGATAACAAATCTCTTCCTGGTTGGCTGGTGAATTACACTAGTGCTTCTTAAGTTTCAAATAGCAGACCGTCAGCTGTAGTTGGACTCTGTCGATGAAAAATCTCCAGCAGTTCTCCCTGGTGTCTGGTAGTCCTAGGGCTCGGACCTCAGCTTTCACACCTGAAACAATCTCCACAATCTCATCCTCACTGAAGAGCTCAGCAATCTCTCCTGCAGGAAGAGGCGCAGTTAAGCAAGGTCTAGCTGATCAATACTTGTTGTGGATGTACATAATCACACTGAACAACAATGCAGGAGGATGACAATATACAATACAGAAATGAAGACTTTTGTCAAAGAAAGATGAAGCTAAAACTCAGTGGTACCGTGGAGTTTGAATCTAACCTGATGACAGGAGGTCATTGATAATGACCAGAAAGCGCTCGTCAGGTATCTGTGCATCAGTCAGGAGCAGAGCCACGCGCTGGTTCTTCACTCCAGTCTTTATGAACAAACCTGCAAGATCTATCTACACAAAACCACAAAATAGAAATACTGCACCCCCGCGCTGTTGAGACTACAATAGCATAAACCTCATGATGACACCTTGTTCTTATAGGAGATTATTAAATGATTACATTGACAAAACTCATTTTATCTGTGACATATTGAAATATTTCCCTGTGGTTTTTAATAGTATCTGACATGATTTCCCGCATCAGCGGAGAAGCTGAACAAAACTGAGTTACATCAATATCCTACATGCAGCCTGAGGGAATATTGATTAAAGTTGTTTTTTTTTTAGAAACCATAACTCTGTTAATTATTTATAGCCATTTTGCATAAAACCAATGCAATTCAAGGCTCTATCTATGGATTGTAAATATAAGTGTCATGTAAAAGTTACATTTTAATGTGACCATATTTTATGAAGTTATATTGTGCTTTATGTTCTGTTTAGCTGTAAACATCAGTGTTTACCTTGAGATCTTGGATGCTATAAGCCTTATTCAGAGTGATTTGGAAGACATCCACAGAGGATATGAAGGCAGCCAGACGAGTCAGACTCTGCTTCCCGCTGCCCCCAACACCAACCAGTAAGCCATGACTCCTCGGAGACTCCAAGATACGACTGATGCGACAGCTGGTGAAAACATTCTCTTTATTACGACACATCATCTTTATCTCCACATTAACCTCCCTTCCAGCAGTGTTTCTTTGTATAAAAACTAGCTCATGTCTGTTTTTTACTGAATTTATGTCAAGATTATCTGCTCTCAAATATTCAGCAACAATTCATTATCACCACCATGATCACTTGTTAATCAACTATACTTACACATGTTGCATTGCATCCTCAAACAGCACCAAATTCATGGCTGCATTTAGCTCATTGTAGCTCTCCAGGGCATCAGTGAGAATGGCTTTGAGGACAGACCAGTCAGTAACAGGAGCGTAGGAGGATTCCTCACCCATTTGGGCAAAGTGGCAATAGAGGAGGGGCTGTTTTGTGACCTTTTTGTCCTCTAATCCCTGGAAAAGGACAAGCATATTGAATAATTTTAAACTTTCAGTCAGGGCTGTCATCCGAATGTGGAAAAACAGCTCTTCAATTTGTTAACAGTTTATTAGAATTTGAATTGCACCTCAAAGCATTCATGCACAGTTTCCATCTGGAGCTTCCGGAAGAGCTGGAGGCCTTTGTCATCTACCAGTCTGTCTGAGTACACTCTGCAGGACTCATGGAGCCACAGCAGTGCCAGATCAGTGCTGTCTTTTACACTCTCAGGCCCAGCAAAGAGAATGCCCTGAATTCACACACGCGCGCGCGCACACACAGACACACACATACGCCCGCACACGCACACACATATACACACACACACATTTATTCCCTTTTGCTGTTAATAAAAGTCAAATAACAAAACTTCCTTCCATTCAGTTTTACCTGAAAGATGTTAGACAATTCTCGCAGATTAAATATGTAGTGAAATTTGATGGCTGTAGGTAGGAAGCTTTGAACCATTTTGCGATGAAGTGTTATTGCTGCTTGGACCACAGAAACAGCAGCCGTGCTCCTCTGAACTTGCAAGCTGAAGTTCTGCTGCGTCAGGTGGCCACACAGGATTTGACCAAATATGGAAATCTGAGCCTCAGATGAAGGAAAGTTCACTGCAAACACTGAGAAGTGTCTCTGTAGCAAAACAAAAAAAAGTATAATCACATTAAAGTACAGATGGTTATGAGTGATATTCTCCCTTCCTTCGCATAACTCACTAATAAACCCTTCAAATAAAACTAATTCATCCTGAAATAAGAAATCAGATTATATTAAAAAACTGTTGCTTTGTAGTGCCAGTTTAGTCATAAAAAGGCATCTACACTGTAGTTCTACATAAATATCTGTAAAAATATCTTCAAAAATCACTTGCATTATGTAATTTATGTTCCAATCCATTTTCTCTTGTTTTTAACCCAAGCTAAACCTTTGATTATAGTTTACCTCAAATCTAATCAAGGATTTAATCATCTATAAATCTATTTAGATACCTTTAAAACAATACACTTTCCAGTTACTGCAATGTCTGAAAATGTACAATTCTTTTTAATTGAACAACAGAAAAGGCTTCTATGATTTCACCTTTTTCATCAAACCCACCTGTAGTCTAGGGTTTATACTGAAGCTCCCAGCTGTTGGATTCATACAGGCAACATACTGAGTGTTGTGTATTTCTTTTAATGTCAATTTCTGTCTGTCATACCTGCAGAAATCAATAAAAAAGGATGGTTTAATATTCAAAAAATAAACGCAAAGTGGCTTAGTAAAATACTGTCTCCTCACCAGTGTCCATAATCCAGATGCTGGCGTATAAGAGTGTGAGGCTGCACTGTTCCGTAATTGTCAACAGCTGGCATGTTCATATCATCAATGAAGTATATCAGTCTTCTGTTGCCTACAGGGGAATAGTTTCGGCACGCTCTTTTCTCTAATGGTTGTTCTAGCATCACTACACAAAAGAAAAGTACATGATTTGTGGCGGATCATGATTAAAACGATTGCTGAGGTTGAAGTTAACTCTCCAGCCTCCTCCTCTGAGTGTGAAAATAGCCAGCAGATGGTGCTGCAGTTTACTTGATTCAACCTGGAGACAAACAGTAAGAACACACTCACCCTGCAGCATGAGGGAGGTAATATAGTAGTTGAAGGGCACTTTGGTAGTCATGTAACTCTCTGGCAGACAGTCTAACTTATTTCTGACAAGTGCAGTCTTTCCCACTCCAGCATTCCCCACAAGCATCACTGGCTGTCTCCTCTCCAGCAACAAGTCCATGAAGTAGCGAAGACGAACTGTCTCGGCTGTGTGTACCAGAACAGCCTGCAATCATAGAAACAGCAGGAAGACAGAGAACAGAAACATACATGGTTATTATGGCTTTCTTTGGGAGTGATTTATTGACAGACATGTGTTCAGTGAATTGTATGTGATTTATAATTTCTTGTATTTCCCCAGTACACCGAGACTGTTCTGTCATAATAGCATCATTTGCTCAGAACAAAACCCTACTAATTATGGCTCAGCAAGAGCCTTTGGAGCATTCACAGCTGTACGCAGGAGCATAAAGAAAGACAATAGAGCGTGGGTGATAGCCCAAGCCTTGTTGCTCATGCCTTCATCCCCACACAGTCTGGTATGGGGTGTAGTAGATGGTAATCAGACACAGTGGCAAGCCTATCATCCATTCTAGCACCCCTGCCATAACCTCATGATTTGACTTCACCCTCTCTTATTATGTTCACTGAGGCATACATACATTTTTAATATGACTGTATTGTTCATTTTTGGTTATTTTTCTGTAAAAATATTGTTACTTGAGAGAGTGTCAAAGCTTTTTGAAAAGTTTCTGGAGTCACACAAAGAACCTGTAAACTCATGTTGTTAGTTCTTCTATGTTCTTACCTGTAGCGGTCTAGATGTTTCCATTTCAAAGGGAGGTACAGTATCACTCCAGGGCAGGAAGCGTTTGGTTTGAGGCTCCAGGTAGTAGTCAAACACTGTCCCCTGAGCTGGAAGCTTCACTGTCTTCATCTCTTTGCTCCACCATTGACTGAACTCCACCCGATAATCATAGAGCTGCAGAAACATCAAGCATTGGTTCATATGATTTCAACGGACAGCCCAGCCATTACTTCAAATTAAGCTTAGAATCTTCTCAGCCACATGAAACGTGATTTGTCTCATTCTTGACATGATGTCTGTTGAGGGAAACTTGAGCATCAACCATCTAAACACATATTGAGTGCAAACACAAATTAGCATGTGAAAACTCATGCTGCAAATTCAAACTGTCTGTCCCAGTAGTTCCTGTGCCTGCGTGGGTTCTCTCCGGGCACTCCTGCTTCCTCCCACAGTCCAAAGTCATGCAATTTGGGGACGAGGCTGATTGATACTCTAAATTGACCATAGGTGTGAGTGTGAATGGTTGTTCGTCTCTGTATGTTGGCCCTGCGATGGACTGGCGACCTGTCCAGGGTGAACCCCGCCTCTCGCCCGTAGATGCTGGGATAGGCTCCAGCCCCCCCGCGACCCTTACTAGTAAGGACTAAGTGGAAGGCGTAAGACGACGATGGATGGATGGAGCTGCTTAGCCTGCTAGCTGACCTGATAATGACCTTTCATCACAGAACTTCACAGCACAGACTGACCTGCATTTTGCAATGACAAAAATATGTATCAGCATGCATCCCCTGTAATCTGTGCCCACCCCACCCCAAGGAATTCACAGACCCCAGTTTGGAGCAACTGGTCTAAAAGATAAGAAGATAGTATCTAAAATCTTTAAAAATGATTGAGAATCGTTAATCAAATCAATTTTCTGCACCAGATGTATATATATATATATATATATATATATATATATATATATATATATATATATATATATACACATTTCCAGAAGCTACCACAATCATCCCATGATCCACTTGGTATATCAGACCGGATAATTATTGCAAATAAATACTGAGCAGTAAGCGACACGGCCTGTGCATTTTTTTTTTTTACTAATAGTCTTCTATTTAATTCAAAGTAATACCTGGTCTTGACACAAGGCTCCACCAAAAGCCCAAATGCAGGCAAAGGTAAAGTAGGTCTCATAAAGTTCTCGTGGAGAGTCCGATGGAACATTTTCTGGCGTAAGAAGGCAGTCAAGCAATATGCAGAGCGTCTGAGGAAGAAAAGAAGAACAGATATTTCACCTTGTGATTTTCTGACTGAATAAACATACAGGAGACTAAATGAACATGTTGCACATGCTGGTGTGGTGTGTACCTGCACCATAGAGTTCTCAGGGATTGGAGTGATTGTCTTGAAGGTTATTCTCATCTGTTCTAGGCAACGAGGAACATATTTTTCAAACAGAATGGTAAGGTGAGCTTTTTCTGTTTGCCGTTCTCTTTGGTCAATCCAACTGGCAACATACCTGTGGATAAGCCAAAGATTAATTAAGATTATTAAAATTAATTAATTCTTAAATTGTCTGAAACAATGCCGTTTATGCCCACATAAACTAAACAAGTTGACCAAGAGGATGTTAAATATGAATATACAGAGAGAAGAGAAAGAAGACAGCACAAAGACAAAAGCTTGCGGAAAAAGTGTTATCTACGGGACTCACGGGTTCCACCCCAGGTCTTGCTGGTTGACATAGAGGATTCCTGCTCTGGAAACTGTAGCAGGAGTTGCGGTTCTTAGGTGACTGATTTCAAACACAAGCCTCATTGAGGAGGTGAGTGGCACCCGTTCATTACTGGCCAGAGTCAGGACCTGGAAGATTTTGTGCACCATCACAGGTATATGGTTTGAATGGTCAGCATGATGGACAAGACACGACCCAAATGATAAGAAAAACAGCTTCATCTCTCATCAGGTTTGACAGACTTGCTTTAGAATATGTTAAAGACACAAGTGTGACATGATTTATCACTCAGGAAAAAGACCTTCAACTGCTCACACCCCAGAAAGTGATTGCTGGAAGGAGGAGGAAAGAAACATCTTTTTCTATCCATACCACCTAGGTTGCTATGTGTTGTACAATAGTGTATGAGTGAACAGGAGGGAGGTACCTTGTTGTCATCCATCACTGTGTTGAGTGATTCAATCCACATGGGATCAATGTCTCCATCCAACACAATCCACTTAGGTCCTAGGTGGGAGATGTTAGCCTGCTCTCGCATCATTGAAGAAAGCAAACCTTACACAGAAAAGGAAAGAATGTAAAATCCACTGAAATTGGAAAACCAATAAATTTATGTTCACTTTGCAATTTCGTTGTAACTAACTAACTATCCAACTCTGTCTTGTGGTTCTAAATGTTGTTATTCTTTCTTACCATCTTTCCACTCTCGAGTTGCAGGATGGATGAAGCCAAACAATTCGTCTCTGTCCACGGCCTTTGGATTGAGGTCATTCCAAACAGGCTTCCTCTTCAGGTTTACATAGGTTTTGTACAGGACTCTCAATATCTACAGAAAAATACAATTCCAGAGTTAGAACATACTTTAAAAAAAAAATTGTAACAAGAGTTTCATAATAATTAAAAGCATGGAAAAAAAATTTCAGACCGAGCTTTTCCCAGTTCCTGCATTTCCAACCACAAAGACAGAGTGTCGCACAGCCATCAGTTCTACCAACTGCATCACCTAATAAAATAAAGAAATTTGTGATAGTTCAGAAAAAAATAATCATTATTTTTGTAATACACAATTTATTCTGTGAAATGGGTTAAACCTTGAGGATGAATGTCTCCTCCGGTTGGAGTCGGAGTAAAACTGAGGTCTTTCGGACAGCCTTTTCAAATTCCCAGTCTCTCTCCCTCTCCACCTCCAGACCTGGAAATAGATCCCCCAGCAATCCCAAGAAGATGGCGACATCCTCGGTCACAATTTTTGGCATGTTGAAGTCCCTCAGAGCACGCATAAGCACCTGTGGAAAAACATGCATTTGCTATCAGGCAAAGGCTCCTCCTCCATGAGGCTGTACTATGAAGCTGATGAGTAACCTGATCCTCTGGTCTTGACTTATCTCTTCTTCTGAGAGATCCGGCCACAACCAGAACTGACTTGACAGCACGCAAACCCCAGTCATAATGGTCCTAGTAGCCAACACAGGAGGTTAGACAGCGAAGATGTGTATTCCTGTGTTTATGTGTACATCAAATTCTAACAAGATGTTTTTCTCTCACTTGCTTGGAGAGCAGTTCCTTGCACAGAGCATACAGAGTGATAAACCTCCGTGCTAAAAGCTTTGCACAACAGAATCCCTCTGCCACCAGCATGATCTCACAAATAAGTTCAGTGTCAGGAACCACCATGGCGCAGGGTCTAAAACAGGACAAGAGAGAGAAGTTAATGAACCTACTGCTGAGTAAGAACAGACGGTAAATATCACCATCATTCCCACCTGAACAGAGCCTTGAGGTTCTCCGGTAGTTCCGTCCTGCCTGCATACCCAGGATTCAGAGTAATGAAAATTCCTACTGAGGGTTTTAAGACAATGTTCTTATCCAGGAACAGAAACCTGTTATGTTGAATAGAGTTTAATATTACTATGCTGCTGCATGAAAGCGTCACATATTCAGCTTCCAACTGTTTACCTTTTCTTTTTAGATCGAATGGCATCTTGTATAGTTTTCACCTGCACTGCTACCACTGACAGGACATCCACAGGAATGCGATTGAACTCATCAAAGCAGCCCCACGCTCCAGTCTGGGCCAGACCCTTGTAGATGTTACCGATTGACTAAGTACAGAAGAAATGAATTTAAACTTAAAAGCAAAATATAAATAATTACTAAAGCATCAAGTGATGCAAGTGATGCAACCATCAAGTGAACTGGACAACAAATTTCTAACCTTATAGTCCATCTGTTCCGAACAGTTAAAGATGTAGACCATGATGCCCATTGCTCTGCCAAGATCCTTTGTGGTCTCAGTCTTTCCTGTACCTGCAGGACCTGCTGGGGCTCCACTCATGGTAAGGTGGAGTGACTGAGTCAAAGTGATGTAGCACCTAAATTTACCCAAGGGAGTAGCATACAAATAAACAGATGTGCTGCATTTAGCAAATATGTTGCAACATTCAGTAGATATCCACTGTCATACCGGTCTGTGAGGGGAGTGATGACTAGACGTGGCGTATTACCAAGATACTCATATTGGTAAAGGAACTGAGCATCACAGATATTGATGAAGCAGTGGCGCTGCTGCACATTCCAGCTATGTCTGAGGTGGGAGAGCCACTGGAAGGCCTGTGAGGTTGTGACCTATTAAAACAGTTGACAAAAACCATGAAGATGCTGCTACGATACCTTAAATGATTTCCTTAAACAAATTCAGGAACATAAAGTGCATATTATGGTCCCTACATGTTGTAGAGCCCCTAGTCACTGGGCTATTTAAATAGAATTGGCACGACACTTGAATCTTCTTTTATAAACCTCTCTGAGTAAATTACTGAAATGTCCTTAGCTAATGTTAATGTTATCAAACTAGAGTGAATCGTTGTTTGTGAGGATTTATGGGTATTAACCTTTTGGGCAATAAGGCTGGCAACAACATCTCTAGCATGGACATCAATAGTGCAAATTGTCATGATCTTCTGTCTGTCTTCGGAGCTCAGCTCGCCCAGCAACAAGCTGATCAACAGGTTGAGTTGAGAAATCTGGAGGAGAGGAGAAAAACAGATTCCATGTTACTCATTTAGCCTCTGTGTAATCATGAAAAAACAAATAACAGACAAAAACAATTTAAGTCCTTTAAAATGCAATGACACTATTGCAAGTATAAATGCTATATGTGAGCAAATCCTGTAGATTTGGTAATTGGCTGTAACATTGGATGTTTGTCACTGGTCCTGTTTGACAGCAGATCTAATCAATGCAGTGCTGTCTGTCGAAGGGAAAGAGATTATTAAAACAGCAGCCAAGGACATGCTAACCTTAAATAGCGCTGATGAAACTGACAAGAGTGATAATACTACTGTGACCACAGCACACGAGGCTCCACAAACCAAGCTCAGGTCATTGAATCTGATCTGATTATGATGTCATCATGGAAAACATGACCATCCTCTTCCACACAATTCATTGCTTAACTCACAGATCACACAGAACCCAGAGTACATGTAATACAAGCTTAACCGTTTAAATATTCTATAAAAGTAGCTGGCACTTTACATAATTCTGTATGTATTGTTTCTTTTCAGTTTGATTTTAGTGGTTTTTGTACTTGGGAAAAGTAAGTAATTGCCTTCCAGTGAAGAATTAGGTCTCAAAATAATTTTACTAAGTAGAAGAGTGTCTAATTGTGTAAACATTGATGAAAATGTTCTTAATTGTCACTGTGGCTGCTGCTTTCTTCTGGAGAAAGCAGCAGCCACAGGACTTCTACTGTATGAAGCACTGACCTTTGATTGAGCAAGGCATAACTAACTATGCAGGATTTGATTTAAAAATGTAAATGTCTCTTTGCTAAGTCATCGTCTATACCTGTTTTTTGTTGTAGTCTTTCAGAGCCGACTCAAAACCTTCCTCCAGTCTTTTGAACACAATCTCCATATCATTGTTCCACCCAATCTGTGATGCAGTGAGAGCCACTTGTGCAGGGAAGTCGAGAATCCACTGCTCTCTGGGCCTGTCCTCGTACACAGACACAGCTTCACACAGGTGACCCCTTACGCACTCCTGCATGGACTCCTCTAGACGACAAAGCCATGACTCCACCTGATTTCAAGATTTCTCATTAGTTAAATTAAGAAAAATGACGATCCTGAATATTTGATAGGGGATTAAGTCATGTCATACCGCCCCACTGCAGTAATATCCACTCTGAAATGGAACATATTCTCTTTCTTTACTGTACATGCCCAGTGCAAGCTTAGAACTATCCAACTGTTCATTTCTTGAGAACTCCAGGTCAGACATGTTGTCAAATAATTTTGAGAGGTGGCAGGTTACCTTAAAAAAAAGAAATTAAATGAATCAAGTCTTTATGAGTCATTCTGCAACTTGAAAAAATTGACACTGGCTTAATCCTGCAAAAACTTGGAGAAATTTGATAGAACTGTACTTCTGTAGGACGACTTCCTTTAGAGAGAATGTCCAACAAGTCACCAGATGAAATGAAGTAGAATCGGGGAAAGGCAAGTCTCTTCGTCTCCAGGTATTCAGCAAGAGCTTTTTCACACAAGGCCAGCCTGTTAAAAGAGAGTAGACAGGAATGATAATAGAATAGTAAAAATAATATATAGTAAAGAGGAAAAAACAAAGACTAAAAAAGACGTACCTTTTTTGAAGACCTTCTAACTTATCAAATAGCTGAGGTTTATTAGTAGCCTCAATGACATTTTTGGTCTTAGCACTGTCCAACATCAACCCCTGAAAGAAGCAAAATTTGTACATTAAAGCACTACAAATGGTTGCTTGAACTAGTAATACTGTATGCAAATGCAGACCTGGAATTCCACATCTATAGCATGGAATCTGTGTGCATCTGCAGGCAGTTGTTGGCAGATGTCATCACAGCCTTTGAATATGCTTTCCAAGTAAGCCCATGTCCTCTGGACCTCCATCCAGACCATTAGCACAGAGTCAGCCACAGTAAGCTGTTTTTGAAGTTCCACTACTTGGAGGAGGAAATGATCTACATGCTTACTCTGAAAGATGCCCTGGAGCTGAACCTTGAGGGTGAGGACAAAGAGACGCTTGAGCTGTTTAGGATCTTGAAACATCAAACTATCAAACACTGGGACAAGAGGGTCTCATCTACATAATCTCACATCAACACATTTATTTTTATTTTTAAGAATTAAACCTCATCAGCATGCCCTGCCACAAAAAAATGTGGGGGAGGGAAACAGTCTGTTTACACAAAGATGGAGGCACTAAAGTGGCAAGACGTCTAATTGCTGGCTACAACCCCCCAATACATCTGGTGTACATGTACAAAGACCGCTGCAGTGCAACAATGCCCCGTGTCCGACAGCAGCTATAAATCTGAGGACTCAATAGGGACCTCTCTAGTCTCAGCTGTGCTGTTAAGACAGTCAGACGGGGTGGCCCCTCTCTGCATTCTCATCTCTATTCAGCACACTTAACTACAAGTGCTCCTCACAGACAACTGACCAGGAGAATTAGTTCTTTTGCTTTGCAGCATTTCTCTATGTTATTTGGCCACATAAAATCTCACTTACCTGATGATCCTCGAGAGTTTCGATTAGTTCTTCATCACATTTAAGAAGTGGCACGGAGGTTTGGTAATGATCTTCATATGAGAGATCCATTGATGCCCATATTTGACTTATTTCTGTAATAACCTAAAACGACAGCCAAATCACTACTGTTACAGACCGTAGCCTCGTATGTAATTTATTCACTCATACCCTTCCAATAAACCTTATCTTTAAGACTGACACTTTCAAAATGTCATCCTAACTTGTATTCAACAGTTTGGACATCTATTCAGAATCCAGCACCATCAAATATTGTTAATGTGATCTTAGTGTTCTTAATTTGCACTGAGTCTTGGTGGATTCAGTTTGCCTGCACTATTGATAAGCACGCCACATGGTACTGAAAATCAACTCTTTTTTTATTCCTTTATCCATTTATTTTTCTACGGACAGCTTGATCTTATCTATTTTATCTATTCTATTCATGGCTGTTGTGGTTGTGATTGTTGATGTCATTGTCCTGATTGTCCGTTGTATGTTGAATTGCACCGCAAACCAAATTTCCCCTTGAGAAACAATAAAGAACTGAACTGAACTGATATTCTGTTTGTTTACTTATTCTTCAGTTGAGAGAAACAGCAATAGAAATAGACAGAAATTAAATTTGCATCAATGTTAAATAATCATGTGATAATGCAATTAATATCTTTGCATTCTGGACTGTTGGTTGATTGAATCAAGATTTTTTGAGATATTGGGAACTTGTGACAGGAATGGAAAAAAGGCTTGTGTACAATCAGATGAATGCCACAGCTTTCGCTAAAACATTTTAAAAACTCAACCCAAATGTTGAGTATTATGATTTATCAATATGAGGTTTATCACCTTCTTGGCCATCATCCATTAACAATTACAAAACGAACCTTCTCTATTGCCATTTCTTTGACTGCTTTATCCACGATGTAGCGAACTTCTTCTTCGAATAAATGAAGTTGCAGAGCCAAAAGATCTTCCAAGGTAGTCCTGTCAGTAACAGTGAAGTCCATCTATAAAGAAAATAATGTCAAGATGCAAAATCTCAAATTTCTACTGTATGTTGCAAGAGTTGCCTATAATAAACCTCGACTGTGAGTATTCATGCACCTGTGTCATCTTAATTAGCTGCACCCAGTGGCGCTCCCGTATCGCAAGGTTCTGTAGCTGACTCACAGCCCTCAGTGACGTCAACAGGTTCCTGACATAGAGGTCTAACCCAGAGTACACATCCCATATGCGAGCCTCTTTGTCAAGCTTCCGTATGTCCTATACAAACAGAAGGTAGGTAAAAATAATCACTTATTAGGGACATCTGTTACGAACAGCAATGGTGCGTGACAGCAAGACAGCAGGAGAGACACGCTGGTGTGATGTAGCACCATTGGTGACCTCACCTTGGCAAACCTCCTCAATTCTGCATCCATCTGGTCCACGTTTATCTCCCTCCATTTGGACATTGTCCAGTTTTGCACACTGGTCTGTAAAGATAAAGACACATGCATAGGGTCAATAGGCTGAGGGTGCCTGATGGGAAACTTTAAGGGTTTCAAACAAATCAATGACAGGCTCCTAGAGCACAGCCTGGTCAGGTTATTGAGTTATTGTAGAAAGGAGACGAGTGAGTCCCTCAGCTGTATTAACATTTACTGAAGGATAGTGGCACTGATGCACATGAAGCTACTTACCTGCACAAACACAATCATGTCCCACAGTTCTTTGAGTATTATGATTTCTCGTTTGCAGGTCTTGATGTCTCTGTAGTCAGGAATTGTAACGTCAAATAGATTCGTGGACTCTTGCAGTTTTGCTAACTCTTTCTCCATGTCACAGATTGCTTTTTCAGACTAGAAAAACAATACACAGCAATTGTTATCCAAAGTGTGTAACACAGTTTTATATCAATCCTATAATCAAACAAACTCCTACTTTCTCCAGACTGGTGTAGGGGTGCATTGATTTGTAACTGAATGGTGCAGTTGCTCGAAATATCTCCCTGAAGTCGCTTTGTTTTGCCTGTTAAAATAAGAGATACCATTTTCAATATTTACCTTCTGACATATGGAATTCTTTAACATGTATTTATAATTTCTGTGGACCTGAGAGCTACATGTGACTTACATCAAAAGTCATGCAACGCCTTCGCAAAACCATCACTTCTTCATTCTGAAGAGGTGCAACCTCATGTCTCACTTTTAAGGCCAGTTTTTTAGCCTCACTCCATTTTTCAGGAAGTTCCTGAATAGAGGTTTGTTTTTTAATTCAATTAAATATCAACTTTTACATCATTTCATAACTTGAATGTGATAAAAAAAAGACACAGGAGCAGAATTCCGTTCCATTCCGTACCTCTAGCTGACAGTAGACCTGGTCTGGTATGGTCACGCCGTACTGTTCTAGGAGGATTATTGTGTCTCTAAGAGGCTCAAACATCTTGTCTGTGGCAGGCTGCCTGTCTCGTATAGCTAGAAGATGGCTCATAACTACCACCAAGCCATGATGGTCTCCTCTTGCCACAGGCCAAGTGAGCCCCTTTATTGAGGTGCCGACAAACTCCTGTAACTCATCAAGGCTGAAGGGGGAAACCAGCAGAGTGACAATGATGTTTTTTAAAAGGTTTCTTCTCTATTTGTAATCTGAGCAGAACACTTTACCTGTTGGTAACATATGTTAAGAGATGCTCCTTAAAAAGCCAGCTCCACTTCTTTATAGTGTTGAGAAGACAGGCTTTGAAGAACTTGATATCCATCCGAAACCATCCATCGAACACTCTAAAGTCCTCAAGTTTACAAGTTTCCGCATACAGGTCCTCATAGTAATCGATCTGCACATTAAGAATATGGTTATTAATGAAGAAAATTGATGTACAGGACATTTATCTATTCATGATTTCAAAAAAAGCACCTGCTCTTTGAAGTGATCTACTGTAGGTGGAGTCTTGGGGAGGACGTCTGCTCTGTGAGCCTCCATTTCTTCAGCTGTCAGTGAACGTCCATACAGGAGAAACTGGCGGAGAAACTCAACCCGGTCCTCTTGCCACAGATGAATGTAGCATTCAAACTTCCTCTGGTAATCTACAGCTTTCTTGAGGACACTCTCTACTCGATCCATGATTTCCTGCCTCAGGTCCAGCAAATCTACCATGGCATCCATTACTTCCTGTAAGGACGGAACTTTCAATTTTCCAATAATATCGTGGCTTTCATCAAATCAAAGGGATCTTTGCAATTGCAAGATCTTTAAACAAGTCTGACAGAGAGCCCACCAAACATCTGGGGTCCTTTAACACATTCAAAAATGCCAGTACAAACTTAAGGACTGCTGTTGTTTAATTTGATCCTCTTTGGTGTCTTAAGTTGTTTTACGATGGACTAGCTGAAAAAAACAAATAACACACACACAAATAGCTATTGTTGTTCTGTCTTTCAACCTCATAAGCTGAGCAGGGAACAAAGGCATTCTTGTGTGAACTTTCAAGTTATAACCCAGTATAAAACTGAAACTGCACTATCTGCCAAAGCATCAAAACCTACGGCACAGTACCTGATAGCTGACCATGCTGAGGTGTGAGGCCACTCTGTTGACATTGACTGTAGTCTTGAATATATCTCCGACCAGTCCTTCTATTAGCTCGTACAGGCCGTCCCCCGCATCTCGCTCAAGTGATGGATAGAAAACCATCCCTGAGCTGTTAAGCATCAACTGAGCCTCGAAGAAAGGAGCTTGGCTTGGCCACGACTCCATGTTATCAGTAAAAAAACTGAGAGAGAAACTGATGTAGCTGAAGAGCCCCTCTACCACCATCTCATCCACATACTCCAGGTATGACTGCCATGTGTCTGAAGCCGGGCCGACGTTAAAGAGGATCATGTTCTCCTGTTGCAGCGTATTAGAAAGATCGTCAAGTTGAATGTATACTGCTTATAACTAAACTACAAAAGCATTTTTTCACAAAGGTTCTAACATATTATACAATACAGTAAATTAATTTTGAATATTATCAAAAATTATATTAATTACTTCATCTTTAAGCAATACTTCACCAAAAAAAGGTAAACATACTCTCAAATAGATGTCTTGAACTCATGAAGGATTTTTTTCACCTCTACATCACTGTTTTGTGATTCCAGAATACAGAGACGGCAACAAATATTTGGCTTGAAGCGAATGGTCTCCCAAACAAAAACAGGAAAATTTTGGAAAAATGTCATTTTACAATCTCTAAAGCACATTATTGGGAAGAATCCATGCCCTTATTATCAAGCTGTATGCTCAATAATTCACTAACAATGTGAGCTACAATATGAGCTACGAACAAACTGTCACACTTTGGCGTTATTGTGAACAAGCACAGAAGAGCACAAGTAAGTTGGTTCAAATGAATGCACCAGCCGGTCGTGTTCAGTGCTACCATGAAAGAATGCCAAGCCAGAGGGGTATAGATAATTTTGAGCTTAAATCAGTGCATTTGTGGATTATTGTTTATTCAGTTTAATAAACAGAATGAGGATAAGACCAGACTTCACTGTAGAGTTTGTAAATTGACAGTCTTGTTGTTGTTTGTAGTTGGTGGCCATTAGCTGTGAGCTAAATATACATGTCTGGCTCGTTCGCATTCTGAAATCTCAAAGAAGAAATGCAGGAAAAACATCTTTGTCCTCTTTGATCTCAAGACACCAATTTTTGAGTTGTTGAAAGATAAAATTTAGTTTTAGGTGAAGTATCACTTTAACCCTAGAACACTAACGTCAGGTGATTTTCACCCACACAGTTCTTGTGATGTCATTTTCTAGGGTCCCCAATCGTACCTTTTATTAATTTATGTGACATTGCACATTGGGATAGTAAAGAAGAGTATTGAAAAGTGGCATACAGTGTTATACTTTTATATATTTTGAGGGAAAATATATCTTATCAGGAATATAATATCGGGTAAAATATACCCGATGTTATTGACAGTGTTACTGATTTTAACATTGGTGTTCTAGGGTTAATACAACAGCACAAGTATATGGTATACAATTTATACCCAGATGTACCTGTACAAGCTTGTGGATGGAGTCTCCGTCCTTCCTGATGGAGCTGTACATCTTGCTAACCCGGTCTCTCCTGTCTTCCAGCTGTATAAGTGACCCTTTCTTATTGTCCTTTCTGCAAAACATAATCTGTTTGGTCCAACCCTTCATCATAGACTGCATGGCGTCACGGTTGTCCTTGGCTCTATTGACCCGACACACAAGGTTGTGAACCAGGTCTTTGGTGGCGCTGATGAAGCTCCAACAATCTGGGTCTTGCCATGTCAGCTGGGTCTCTGCTCTTGTCAACTGGAGGTCTATAGACTCCAGCTCAGCCCTGATCAGAGGAAGTTCCACCTCCAGCACTGTCTGTTTGAGCTTGTTGTACCATTCTACAACCAGCTGCAGACTGCTCACATACTGGAACATAAGAGGGGAGAAGAGACGTTATATGAGGCAATAACACAAGTTAAACATTAGAGTAAATAAGCTTATGTGTCTAACCTTTGTGAACATGTCACGTTTCTCAAAAACAGTCATTGCAGCAGCAGGAATGTTGATATGACTGAGCGTTTGAATGTACTTCACATCTTTCAGGACCTCAATCAACTGAGGAGTGAAAGCAAATGTTATCGTTCATATGCAAAATCACAGCAGGGAGGTGTTCAAATGTTTCTCCTCAACCTTACTAATTCTTCATTAATCTGTCTGAATAATCATTACCTCTGCCAAGACGCCTTGTTTTTTCCACCATGACAAGAGTGGATACTCCAGTACATTTCAAATATTATGACTCTGATAAACTGACTTGTGGAAAATTGTACTGCAATTTTTACTCGATCTGGTTTTTAGACAATAGAGAAATATTGTTCTCTGGCTGTAACAAGTAAACAGACAGAGATACTAAGACTATTTAGACCTGGCATTTAGGTGATCAAATAGTAAATAGGCAGTTCTTGACCACATGAAAGCACCTAAGGCACCTTCAGGATGGACTACAATTAGATCAGCCAAACCATTTCTGGAGATAGGAATGCATTGTGACCTCACTGAACACAAATGTAAATGCATAAGCATCTGAGATCCACACACAATCGATTGATTATCGACCTGGCTCCCCAATAACGTGACTGATCCAGACCAGCAAGCAAGTAGTCATTAGCCAGCAAGCGAGCAAAAGTGCAGTATACACAATATGTTCACACTGAAAAAACAAAGTTAAGTCCATGAAGCTTATTGTTTGTCCGTGTAATACAAACTGCAAAGAATAGCAATGAAGCTGGACTGACTGATTGGATCTCAATGTGGCCAGTGGAGTCACGTGTTAATGCCAGGTTTAAATGCAACACAATCTGGATACAAAATGTATTTCAGCAGAAGGTATAAACTGCCTCTACGGCAGTGATTCTCAACCTGGGGTCAGGATTCCCACAGGGATCTCAAATTAATTTCTCAGGGTTGTGTGAAAGAAGAAAAAAAAAATATTGTAACGTTTTTGTTTTTAATATTTAACAGAAAAAGTGATACCAATTTCCTAAGCACATACAGTATATTTTTGCTTGTGTGGAGGAAAAAGTGCCTGTGTCTCAAAACTATTAAGCCTGCATGTGGAGTACAGCAGTGTGTGTTTTAATAAATATAAAACACTTAAGCTGAAATGGAATTTATTAATTTGTCTGTTGCAAAAAAGTGCCAGAAGCATGCAGGAGAATACCAGGGGGTCACCAACACCAAACCTAATTATTCTGGGGGGTTGAGGACCACTGCTCTAACTTTTTTTTAAGTCAGCATTCAAGGAGAACACTTTCTTTACAGGAATATTTTCATCCATTAACGCACCTTTGGGTTGAAGTTGACTGAGATGAGGCCATGTGAGGTATTTCTGGAGATAAGTGGCTGGTTCAGGTTCATCTGGCAGGCTTCTTCTAAACCAGAACACCACTCAGAGTGAACCTTTTCCTCGTACTGGTCTAGAAGACTCAGCATCTCCATGTACATGCTGTACTCCTTCATCATCTCTCCACCTCCAGCAGGTCTGAAAAGGTTGCAAGTAAAATCAATAGATCGTAAAATCAATCTGGATGTTGTTTATGTTTTTATCCACCATGTTGAAATAATTGTCCTACTTTCATTTATGAATTAATTCAAGCAGTCAAAACTCACTGACATTTCAAGAAGAAACTGCATTTTCTCCCATGGGTTTTGAATGTGTTCTCTCAGCATTTTTGCCCACTTTAAAGCTCCAGATTTCTGAGTCATGTTCTTAGCCAAACTGTTCTCCATCTGTCAACACAGGAAGAGATGAATGGTTGATTCTTATTGTGCCCATTATAGATTTAATGCTACATTTTGCTAACAGTACCTGATTGAGCTGTGATTTAAACAACCGTTTACATTTCTCCATCTCGTGCCTGAACTGTTGCTGCAACCGAGGGATATTGGGACCGAATATCTGTCTTATTTGTCCTCTTTCAAGGAAAGGTCCAACAATAGTTAACAGCTGAAAGACAAACACAAACGGTTGATCTGCCACTGACTATTTACTTTATGAGTACGGTTCATCCTCTGATATCCAGTCCCGCTTACTTTAATTGCTGATTCCAGTCCTGAACAATCCTTAAAGGCCAAGCACAGAAGGCTGGCAAAGCGGCATTCAAAGTCCACAATCTTCAGTCTGAACTCCTTATATGCAATTTCAAAATCCTTATGACAAAGTTCACAATTTGTCAGTACTGAATGGTGGAAAACCAAATATGTGTGTTTTGGATTTTAATGGTCAACAAAACATTTTCAAGAAGCCTTTCACCTCAGAGTTGCAATCAAGTGGGTTGTTGTCACTCTGTTTCAACAACAGACAGTAGCTGGTGAACTGAATGTACATCTGAGCTGCCTGCTCGCTGTAGCGTTTGCCTTTAAGTCCCCCAAATTCCAGTTTTTCCATTCTCTTATAATTCAGCATTGTTTCAAACAAATCCTGCAAAGGGAGCATATTATAAACAAACATAAAACAAGATAAAAGCAAAACCTCAGGTACCTCGATATTCAACCTCACCTCCAGCTGGAGCACACGATTAAGGAACTGGTTGAAACGTGTAAAAATCATGGCAGATGGGAAATCCCAGGGTGCATGTTGTGCATGGTTGGCCAACCTCTCCCTCTGAGTCTGGTAATTCTCTCTGAAACATCTGAAGACTTTTATTACTGTCTTCACCATTTCTAGACTTTCCTCTGGGTCCTCTATGAGTAACAGGTCAGCAGAGAGGTAAGTACAAGCCTGTAAGAGAAAATAATCACAGATTTTTTTTTTCCAAGTGCACACAGAAAGTCAAGAACGGGCTAAGACTACACTTTAAAAAGCATTTTCAGGACTTCATTTCCAACTTATGTCCAAAATTGCATTTAAGAGTATGATACTGACGACTTTGATTTGATATTGGTTCCTTAACTACTCTTTTTAGATACAATTAAAAATCTATTGTAATATAATTAAAATTGAATTACACATCATGTTCAAAATGTTCAATTTTAACCTTCAGCTTTTTGGTATATGAACATATTAACCCTCAGTGCACCTTCCCATGAATCTATGAATCCAGTAGAGAGGCACATGTCTGTGTCTATGAAATATGACTATGAATATAAATAGAATATTTTTTCCAACTTCAGTTTTTTTAATCACAACTACTATTTATGCCATCATTTTTACAATTTTAATGGTTTAAATAAAAGTTTTTTGACAAAAAAGACAATGTTCGGAAAAATAAAAACGCACAATAAATGAATTCAGAAACACCCTGAATTTGGGGAGTGGGGGGGCTGGGTTAACACCACAGGCTCAGCAAGGCTATGACAACTTGTGTCCTTTATCCATGAAAATATAGTACTTTATGTATGGATGTCTGTGAGTGCGTGAGAGAGAGAGAGAGAGACAGACAGACAGACAGAGACAGACACAGAGAGACAGACACAGAGACAAAGATGTCAGAAGAGAACTGGCCTTGCTGCAATTCATGCATTTGAGTGTACTTGGACACACAGGAAGAGCAGGAAATTCCAACATTCGGCTAGAAAATAGTAATGTTTCAAGGCCTGAGTATCAATTTGAAAGCATTACTACAACAAACAAATGATTTTATGAAACAATGTTCATGTAACATTACAGTTTATAAAAGTTTTCACTGGGAACTCTTGTCCATTTTCCATAGATTCTAGTTGCAGAAACCCAGATCCTTCCCAAACCAATGGCATATATGGGGAAATGGCACCATTAGCTGAACACAAAACTTTTTAACTTTTTTTCCCCCACACACTGAGACTGAACAATGAAATAATGAATGTGGAAATTACTATTTAATGTCTGCTTTTAAGGGGTCAAAGACTTGTGATTTAATGGAAGTCAATGGCACACATGTGGGTCTTAAGAGCATTACTGTCACTTTTTATTTTGAAATATCCTTCTTTGAAAAAGAAAATTGTGGAAGAGCAACACCATTTCCTGCCACATAAGAAAGGAGTCCTGAAAATACTTCAATCAAACACAAATTTGTGTCCCTGATAAACAGTGTGTAAAAATATTCGCAAATGTGGCAGGACTTGAGCTGTCTGGGTTAGGGTTTTTTTAACATAAAAAATGAATCACGACTTGGTATTGAATGACAAGGCATCTTTTGTATTGCAGCAATTAGGATGGTGCCAAATTGCTTGGAGTACTTTATGCTTTTTTTTTTTTTTGCATTTAACATGTACGAATGTTTGGTGTTTGATCTCACTTCTCTAAGTGCGTCTTTAATTTATCCTTGGGAACAAATAAAGCTCTTTTGAACTGAACTGAACACAAGTATGAAGTTCAATACGCAGCCCATTTTCTGTCAATTCAATGTTTAAATGGTTTATATAATAACCAATTTAGGCCCCCCAAAAATGCATTTTATGAACTGTGATACCGCACAACCTTCATCACGAAGGCATCATGACAGTTTCATGTCGGCTGGGTGTCTAACCAGGTGTGATCCATCACCATATGTGAGTCTTACCTGTTCAATGAACAGATTGCAAAGCTCCTGCAGTAACACCACGATGCGTGCTGGTCTCTGATAATGCTGACAGTGAGTCCAGATCAGGAACAGCAGGTGAAAGAGTGAGGGCAGGAATGTTTCAAAGTGAGGCAGTCCTGACTTCTCTAACTGAGACAGTTGAGCACACAGAAGCTGGAGATGGAGGTCAATGTCCTGGGCCTCTTGTAATGCTTCACATTGAGGACAACAACACATAAATAATTGTTAATTTAAACAACACATAAGAAATTTCCATATAGGGATGAATAAAAACATATCTAATTGCGATTATTGCGATATTGCAAAAGACCAAATTTCAATTTACCGTTCAGCCCCATTATGAAAATCTCATTATACTATCAACTTTTATGGGAGCAGAAAAGGGTTGCTTTGAAAAAAGACATCAACTCCTCTCACCTTCAAATACATTTCCAATTAGAGTCTTGATTGCTGGATGATAACTGCTATCCATCATCTCCAACATCTTTGCCATTTTCTGGACAATGGGACTCTGAAGCTGCAAGTGAAAGCATCAAAAACATTAAGGGAATGTTAAAGAGGTGAAAATAACTACATTTTTATATATGATTGAGAGGAAAAGAGCATGCCTGATCATAAATGTTCTGAATATTGCTCTTCCTGGAAGCCCAGAACTTCAGCTCAGTATCGGGTCCTGGATTACAGCCTGCCATAAGCAGGTCAGATGAATCCTCTTTTAATATTTTCTGAATCAGATTGGTCCAGTTGATGATCTGGGTCTCTATGGCGTGGGCCAGCGTTCTGTCATACCTGACGGGGGAAATACAGTGTTTGAAATACAGTGTATCACAATCTGATAAAAAGAAAAAGAAAAAGCAAACAGAATGTTCTTGTACATTTTGGAGGTGCTGGAGACATTTTCAATCCAATCCGTCGCAGTTGGGACTGGAAGGAAAGATCTCCCTAACACTTGTCCCCGCACAACTTTTGTTTTACTGCATACACACTCTGCATTTCGAATGATGTCCTCAGACAACAAAGTGGGCCAAACATGATGGTTTAGGCTGTTTGACAACAGTGGGGCACAGACCTTCAAGAGAAAACACATTGAAATGGCAATGAATTCACCTATGTAAGCTGAAGAGCACATGCATAATCAAAATAACTGATAAGATATGCAGAGTATTTCTTTTTTTATAAGTAAAATGCAAGCTGTGGTGTTCAAGGATCACCTGTTCAACCGTGCTTGACAGCTGCAGCAGTGGTGATGGAGACAAGAAGCCAAAAAGAAGAAGTTTCCTGTAGTTTTCACTGTTTATTTGTACATTTCGCTTTTTGAGAATGTAGATTTGCTTCCTTAGGGGACAGGATGGGGGCTGTGTTGAAAAATGATTACAATGTGTGTTAGATATGACAGTTTGAATAAACTATCATAATTAAATAAATAGTAGGTTTAGATAGGTTAGTTGTCAGGGATGCTAAGCTAAGCTAAGGAGCCAATTTGTGAGACACCCATACCTCTTTCGTCGCGACCAGACAACCTTTTGTTGCCGAAAAGAAATATAAAATATTATCTCTCTCCAATAAATCTTTAAGAAGTTTCTGGAACTCCAGACTGGCTGAGCTAGTCTCCCATGATTGACGCCGCAGCTGGAGGAGCGCACACACTTTCTCCTCCACAAACTTCACTCTCACGTCCTCGAGAAAAGAAGGAACAGTCTCGTCGTCCGACATGACACAGCTTCACTTCCTACAACCACATGTAAGACAACAAAACTTAATTTAACAGCTCCAGAAATTATCCAACACTCATTAGTTTTACCGTAACATGCTAGTCTGAAGGAAAGGATCGCTCGTGCCGTTGTACAGTCCCAGGGGCGTGTCCGCATTCTGTCGCTTAGCAACAGCCTATATCCTCAATCACTGCCAGGAATCCCGCAGATGATGAGAAGGGGTCTCATTTTTCAAGATCCCCCCCCCCCCCCAAAAAAACTCTCATTTATGGCACAATTTCTGGGTTTTATGGATGTTTCGAGCACAGATCAGTGCTATGAGATAGTCACAGCAATGTTTTCTTCAGGTATTACTGCTAGATTCTAATATATAATCTTAATAATTAATATTTATCAAATAAAAACTAAATTTGTGTAAATTATTTGGGGTCATTCATAATGTAAATGTATAATAATGTGTTGTTTGGTCAAATTGGAATTGTAAGATAAACATCCTTTAAAAAACTGAACGAAAACAGAGCATTGAATCAAATTGGGACCATGTAAATCAGACTCAAATTGATAGAAAGTCTAGGTCAATTGCTTTGATATGTATTCCACAACCCATATTGAGTAGTTGTTGAGGAGTACATTTACTCTAATAGTGTCCTTAAGTACATATTTCAAGTATCTACACTTGAGTATTTTGTTTCTTTAATAACATATTTCACTCTACTGCATTTCTCAAATAAATACTGTACTTTTGACTCCATTATATCTCTGTGAAGACTTTTGTTGTGTTTTTATATATGTAATACTGTTCTTTTGAAATGTGAAATTGTTGTTGTTTTTCTTCTTTTTTTGGGACTGGACATAACATGGGTTCTTTCCAGCAGTAAAACTGTCAAAGTACCTGCTCTCAACTGGATTAAATTTAAAAGTTGGATTGAGAAAGCATGCCAAGGTGGCCTCAGGATGCTACAAGGTTCTGTAAGTATGAAAACAATACTGCAGTGTGTGATGTTTCTGAGTACTTATGAAGATAGTTTTAAAACTAAACTTTGGCTAAATGCACTCTTTAATATATACTGGCTTTCCTTTTTTCTTTCTCATATCAAAATCGTGTTCCCAGGAGAAAAAAGAGAGAGTTGAGTCAGTCGGATTCTGCAGGTTTGCAGGTGGCGTTTCCCGATTTGGACCTCATCTGTGCCCGAGACATGAGCACGTAGATGGAAGAAATTGCCTGCGTGTAGCTATGGTGCTGATGACAAGTTGGAAGCAATGCACTGAAGCAGTTAAGATGATGATGGCTCCTGATATAATCCAAATGCTCATTTTACACAGATGTTAAAATGAGTCATTCAACGTGCTGAAGACCAGAATGCCTCAGATCAGATGATGCCTATCATTTCAATATGGAGAGAGATACATTTCAGTTCAGAGGCCTGGAGAGGCCAATTTTATGTAGAGAAATGTTTTTTTTTTCTATTTATTCTGAGGCCACAAAATAGAATCTGCTCTAAAAATATAGTTATTCTGTGGCAACAAGGTGTAAATAGTTCCCTCATCTCCTCATATTTTTGATTAGGTTATAGCTAGTGGCCACAAATTAATTATATTGAGAGAACAAATAAATCTTGTGGCTTAAAAATACAGTAACTAAACTGACGCAACAAGTTATTTCTCATAGCCTCAAAATAGTTACATAGTGGGCAAGCTGCAGACAAGTTATATTCCCTGTCCACAAAATAAATAGATTGAGGCAACAAATTATATCACGTGGCCAAGAAATATTTTCTCTGTCTCTCTGTCCATCGCTTTCTCTCACCAACATCCTCTACTCCAGGAACTATAAGATCACATGGTAGATGAAACATACCCTTCCGAGCAACTGAAATCTATTCCTGAGGAAACAATGCTGTTCCGACCTGGCACTACACCGACCACCTCAACCATTTTCCTGCCAAGGCTCTGCTGAGCTAGCCTTCAACCTCGTGGTCTGCCACCTCACCGAATGAACTGCAACATCTATGCTTATTCATCACTTAAACTGGTTGGTCTGAAATGCTGCACTAGCCTTGATTTGTGCTTCAGTCTAAAAGAAGTTAGAACTGTGTTTGTTCTCTTTGTTTCATAAATTGCAAAAGGCACATTTGTAATATGAGGCAGCTCATCAATGACTGGCAGTCGCACCAGACTTTTCTTGATGGCGCTGTATTGATTCCCAAAATGCATTGCACAACAGCACTCTGTCTTGACGACCCAGTCAATCCAACAAGCAGCAAAGCAAATGTGTTGTCTGAGACTAAAATAAGTTATGCTTGTTTCATGATGTGCTTCTTATCATTCAGTGGTAAACCAAAAGAGATATAAAAACATTCCTGACCTTCCTAAACGTCCGGCGATCCTTAACGGGTAAGCAGGACAGGAAATGGATGAATGGATGGACTTTCCTAAACAAAATTGTTGTTTCTGGTGAAGAGGAGGAGGCTTTATAGCTTTCCATGCGTGCTTTTGTCTGGAGGTCACAATATCAAATGGATATTGCTTCTTATAAAGACTACATGATAACGAATAAACTGTTTGACAAACAAGTGAGTGTTCTGTCCTTGAGGCCTATGCACCATAATTTGAATATTGTGTGCATTGTGTAGTGTTTTTTTTTATTATTATCATTATCTGCTGAAGGACTATGGATATAATTTCTTGCTAACTCTGGTCCATTTACAGTATATCATGTATTTTTGTAACGTAAACTGGATATTTATGTTCTACTGTATGCTAGTATTAAATAGACAATATAAAAAACTGAATAAATGCACCACCCAAGAGCATTTACAATGTTTAACAGAATGTCACAGTATCATGTATGGGAATTTTATTTGAAAACTGACCCTAATTTCAACTCTGTCTTAACTGTGACATAATTTTTAAGGTTAATTTTGGACATCAAATTTTCTTCTATTTCCAAACCAGGTAAGAAACACTTTACATGCAGTTTAGAAGAATCCTCTTCATTCTTCACCCGCATGTGTCTAACTTAGCAAAGCCCTAACTACTGGCAATAAATTCATCCCTGATCAGGAGTGATGCTGTCTATCGAACAACGTCTGTTGTTTAGTTGGTTTATATGGAAGTGCTGGAAGGAACCAAATTGCTGAAGTGGCTAAACACAAAATTGAAATCTGGTGCTCCACATGTACAGAGTCAGTCAGACACCCTCTACAGGACCTGCTATCTTAACTTATGTCTTATAGAGCATTGGCTTGTCTCACAAAAGTACCAATATTTAGTTAATCCCCTGCCCTCACATGCTGTCTCTCTCTCATGCTCATCTGATAAAAATGAAAAGAAAAAAAACGTAACAAAGATCTATAATGTTGCAGAATTGATTGTATTTAATCATGTACTTACGCTGCTGTAAAGTTCTGTAGTTAAGAACCATGGGGTGTCTGTTCTTGGTGATGTGTCATCACAGTCAACAACAGCGGCGTCCTGTAGAGGGCACTGGCTTTTCTCTTTTGGTAAATGGTCATGTGGTTTTAGATCCAGCCGCTACAGGCTGTTTGTCAACTTAAAACCTGTTTAGATAGAGAGATAGATAGATAGATAGATAGATAGATAGATAGATAGATAGATAGATAGATAGATAGATAGATAGATAGATAGATAGATAGATAGATAGATAGATAGATAGATAGATAGATAGATAGATAGATAGATAGACACATTATTATTATCATTATTATTAGTAGTCTTAATGGGATACAAGCAGTTGTGATAAATCCACATATCAAACTGTAAGCCATATTTAAAAGCATGCAGGCACGTCATGATCAAGTCATGCTTGTGTTGTTTGGTGTCCTCCCCTCCATAGCTCTAATAATTGACCACATTGACTAAATAATAATACCTTGTCAGTCATTCCGTCAAATGTCATTGCTCCACCTGACTCCGGAAATACAGACACAATAAACTAGTTTTGATGTGTTGGTGGCAAATAATAGCCTACAAGTGAAGGAATTTTGCCCTTTAGTGAATTAACGTTCCTGTAATGAATTTTTTTTTTTTTTTCAAAAAAGAAAACAAAAAAAACAAAAACAGGACTGCTATTGGCTCGGTCTGACAGTGGGAGATTACACGGAATCCCACCAGATAGTGGTAAAGCTCTTGGGGTGTTATGTAAGCCTCAGGATGGACAAATTTGTTAGCCCCCACCCGAGGGCATCTGGTGATGGATATGTTGTCCTGTGGGACCGGGAAAGCCACAGTACAACAGCCGGCCGCTTATCTTGAAAGGCTTGTTTTAAGTGCTCCTCTACTGGGAAACAAAAGCTTTAAGGGCACCCATTACCTTACAATTGTTGTACAAACCCTATTGTTTAGTTAGCTCACACACATACATATTAGAGCATATGTCACACATTAGGGCTAAGCTTTACATGCTTCACATAGATTAAATTTGCTGATGAAATAAAATAGTTGAACGCTGTAAGAATATTACACGCTTTCGTGGGAGGTTTTTGTTTTTTTAATTTTAGCTGTGTTGCATGTGTCATGTTTGCATGTGTTTGTCTACAATGCAAGGCGGGGTGAGTATGTTATGGAGGGGAGCTGGAGCCACGTCGTTACATAGGACTCCCCTGAGGACAGCCTGGCCACTTGTGACTGAGGGGCTGGTTGATCCCACTTAATCAGCATCCTGAGAGACTGGCACTGCCCCCATGACCATAATGCCTCGGGTCACTATGGGCTTCTCAAAATGAAGTGCAACCTCACCAGACAATGCTGCTGTCAATCAGCCTTAACCTGAGCTAGGCCCTTTATTTCTCATATAGTGTACTTGTGTAATCATTCACTCCATAAATGCAAATTAATCTCATCAATGTTTTGACTAACACAGGGGCGAGGATACATAGAGGGCTTCTTTGCATATTCTCACAGTACAGTTTGCCCTCCTGGAAGATGCATAATGACTGTACAGAAGGGCAAACATGGATGTCCTCTATGTAATGTTAATTACACTTACACCCACTGAGAATAGCTGCTTATATGACAGGCAAATGCTAAATTGAAAATAGGGGTGTGCATATCAATCCCCAAATAACAACAATTCTTATGCAATACTCAGAAATAGTATCAATACTACTAGTACACATTTTATCAAAGAGTAAAATTGTCTGTGCAAACAATTTTCCGTTGTTGTGGACATATTTGTTTCTCTCTGTTCTCTTGTCATGGCATCACATGCACTCATATTGTGCATGTTTGTTAATCTAAATATAGACATTATTGGCCTTTAATATCTGTCCACATGGGCAGCACGGTGGTGCAGTGGTTAGCATTGTTGCCTCACAGCAAGAAGGTTCCAGGTTCAAGCTAATACAGGCTAGAGCACAGGATCTTTCTGTGTGAGTCTCCATGTTCTCCCTGTTCCTGTGTGGGTTCTCTCTGGTACTCCAGCTTCCTCCCACAGTCCAAAGACATCAAGAGGGGACGAGGCTGATTGATACTCTAAATTGACTGTAGGTGTGACTGTGAGTGTGAATGGATGTCTGTCTCTATGTGTTGGTCCTGCGATGGACTGGTGACCTGTCCGGAGTGAACCCCGCCTCTCGCCTGAAGGCAGCAGGGATAGGCTCCACCCCCCGCAACCCTTAACAGGATAAGCAGTAGAAAAATGGATGGATGGATGGATGGAACTGTCCACAAAGAGCTGTCAAGCAATTAAAAATTAATTCAATTGATTACATGTTAAGAATCAATGAATGAATTAATCTAGATGATGTGTATATATATCCATTCTGGCTGTTTAAAATTATTCAGTCAAAATATGTTTTGGTGAATTTGTGAAAAATTAATACATTTTTTTGTTTTGTTTTTACCTTTCATAGGCAACGAAAACAATCACATGAGTAGAATTTACAGAGCATCTCAGGCTGCCAGCAACAGACATCTGGATTTCTCTGAACTGCTGAGCGCTGGGTTTTCTTCTATTTCTGTTCATTTCTGGAAGGCTGCATTCAACTTTGATGTATTTCTGCCCTCCACTGGTTACTGTCAGTGCTCCAAGCTCAATCCACACCAAAGGTTCGATTAATTTTCTTATTTCATTTTTATATTCAATAACGAATTAATCAAGATTATTCAGTTATCTTGTCAGCCCTAAAAGTAAAAAAGTATCGGTGTTGGTCTCCAGGCATTGTATTTAACTGGATCAAAACCAAATTTTGTAGCCTTGCACAGCCACGTGAGAATTGAAATTCTGTCCCTGCAGGATAACTAAATCTTAACACGATCATCAAAGCCTCATGCTGCTGAGGATGCATTCATCTACAACGCTAACAAGATAATGAAGACACCTGAGAGTGCTTCCTGCAATTTGCAGCAGCTTTTCCACTCAGTTCAGACGGTAATTTGTACTTGTTTGGATGGCAGATACAGCCAGAGGTTTGGGGGGTTAGTAACTGTAATGTCCCAGGGGCTTCTGTCAGACCAGCACCGTTTTAAATGACAGAACTGAATGAGCTTCCTTGGGGCCTTGTGTAACATTGCCAGAGCGCGTGGCCTTTTGATTTCCTAATCCCGACACAAGCTGCAGATGGAATGCTGGTGTAGATATTCCGCTCACAAGCTGTGATTTATGTTCATGTGGAGCAAGGCTCAGCGGTGAGGGGATCACAGGTGTTGTGGAGCCTCAGTAAAAACTTTTAATATGCACACCTCGTGATCTCCGGCAGAGCTCTGCACAAGGATTACTGCCATTCAGTGAGGGGAGGGGGGATGGGTCAATAAATGTTTAAAATTCATCTGAGGCCTTACAGTCCGATCTATTACACAAACATCCATGTTGTTACTGTAGGATCATGCATGATGTTTAGTGAAGCAGATGTGAAGGAAATTGCTTCATTTAAATCTGAAATGTAATATCGTATAAAGAGTGATTCTTATGGCAATAACAAAATAGAATGTGGCGCTCGTTGGAGTGCTCCACACGGCGCATAAAAGAAAGCAGCAAAGACACAGTGGCTGTTAATTACTGCACTGTTGACTGTGCAGTTAATGCCCACTTTAGAGTGAAGAGGTCGACCTTTGCTCATGTCACAGTAAACGTCGAAGCATAAAATAAAGAGCGCAGGCTGGATCATTCAGAGCTCAAGTGTCTGCCCTCTCAGATGCCGCGTGGCTACTTGTTGTTTACATTCAATTTTAGGGGGAAAATAATCATTTGATCTTGCAGGTTTGATTGTAATTAACCAAATCAAAAAGTCTTTTACTGCCCACTGATTTGTTGACAAAAAAGTACTCTATTTCATTCGTATGAGTCTTTGGGAGTTTTGACATGAAAGTAAACCAATGATCTCTTACATCTCGACTTACTATCGGCACTTTTTCAAAGTGCATTATGCTGTCTGGGGAAACAGATGTACTTCAGCATTAACTGTGATGACACTAATTATGCTTTTTCTCCCAATAATAAAAAGAAATCCATGCAGAGATTTATTTGGGTTCTTCCTGCCCGTGAGCCAGATTTTTGTTTTAACATGTCACAGACAACCTCATGTGCACTAACAAGCTTCCTGCATGATATAATCATAGTGATCTCTGTTAATCAGCCACTCTCCCTTTTCCGCCTTTTTCATACTTTGCCAGATGGGTTGCTGTAAACTTACCTGACTGAAACCTCCTCATCTTCTAATGGCTGCATTTAGACCCCCCCCCCCCCCCCAACCCAACCCAACCCCAACCCAACCCCCACCTTTCTTTGACTTGCGATTTAGGTGCAAAGGTCAGGAGGTTTTACCGTCAAGTGCTGGAGTGGAGTGACCTATTCAACTCTGCTCTGCCCCAGTATGTTGGATTACAATTTTAGAGTTAAATGTGCCACCCGATGTGCAATCAGATATCTCATTGCAATGTTTAAATGTCATTTACCTTCATAAAAATCATTAATAATGTGATCAATGTTAATTTGTTAAAGCATTTTTCTGCATTGATATGGATCATTTTACCTTTTAAAATACTCGCACAGTAGGGCAGGTGCGTCAGAGAAAGCTGCAAGCTTTCAGAATTAAAAAAAAAAAATCTTATTTCATATTATTGACATAATATCATAATTAACCTGGGATTGTGTTTAATGACATTCATTAAAAATAAATCCTGGTATTTATGATAAATATTTGACGATCTCTACATCAGATCAGCGTAAAAGTCTGAGATGCTGTGCGACCTTAGTGTACAATGTGACTTTAATTATTCCGAAAATAAGTCAGATATGCGTCTATCTCTGATGTTTTTATCTTGTTGAATTGCAACATCTCAAACAGTTCCACCCTCAAATGCTCCAACGCTGCTAGAATTTCACCTCTGAATTTATGCTAAAAAATGTACCTCCCCAAGGTTACATCGCAGATTCATTTACTGTGCCACCCCCTCTCCCTTCCCCACCTCCTCCTCCACCTCTTTCTTTCCCATGTCCATTAGACCTTGCAGACTAATCGAGCAGCACCAATTGCTCCCGTGGTGAGATCATTAAGTAAATTATTTTAAGATCAAACGGTCAGCAGCCACAATGAAGTCCTGTGTAATGGTAAAAGCCTCAGAAACTGCCACCCACCCTTATCTCTCAAATTAAAGCCCAGTGGGGAGAGCTCTGCACCTCTCAGGTGGATGCCCCCACTATTAGGCCTTTTAGCTGCAGGCTAAGGTAGGACCCACTAATTGGTCCTTTGAACAAAACTAACCCACTGACAGGATCTGACTTGTATGCAGCCTGAGAGTTCCTGTCCAGAGACAGTTGCTTTGGGCCACTGTTAATATTCCGCCTAAAGAGAGCAGACATGGATTTATCCTGGTTAGATGAGAGCAGATTATAATATGATGGGAAGGAGAAATGATTATGTTTGCCTTTTGCTTGTGTGAGTTGGCAATAATTAAAACATGAAGTGTTGCATGCCATGAAGCGACGACTGCACTGACATTTCCAAACAGAAACATTTATTGATTATCACGTTTAAAGATGTACTTGTCTACAAAAAAAAAAATTGTTTGCAGGATTAAGGGTGAAGGTCAAAATTTCAACTTCACGGCTACACGCTCGTGCATATGTAGCCTAGCTGCACCAGCCTCAGTAAAAAAAAAAAAAAGAAATTCAAAAGAGAATCACAAGTTCATTTAATCAGTTATTTGGCTTTTGCAACCAAACCATATTAATTTTTCACTGAAAAGCTCCATGTTTGATCAAAAAATCAAAGAATTTGAATTTTGATCGTGTTAAATCAAATACATTTGGATCTTTGTGAAACATAATAGTGTAACATTTCTTGATTCAAACATACATTCTCGCAAGTCCTGCACAAATCCCATCCCTTGACTGATTCATCATTTACACCGTTAAGAAGTGTACTGTATTATTTCAATTTTTGTGATCTTTTTTCTGAGAAAAGTTTTTCACTTTTCATACCTGAATTTAAAAAGCAGCTGTCAGATCAGAAGCACATTTTCAGTTTGACTTTGCCAGTGTCTGTAGAGAAAGAAGACTGAAAATAAGATCCAGAAGGTGTGTGTGTGTGTGTGTGTGTGTGTGTGTGTGTGTGTGTGTACTAGTGTATAGGATTGTGTAACTCAGTATAAAAGCCATTAGACAGCGATTACTCACTGTCCCTGGATGGATAGGTCGACAGTTTCCCTTTTAATAGGTCAAAGTTTCACTGGGCTTAACGTAATTAGGAGCTAAAACTGTTTGCTTATAGAGGAACAATTTGACGTCAGGAAGATTGACACACATGTTGGCCCTCATGAGTGACTTCTGCAGATGATTTCACTTGTCTGATTAAGGAAGTTAAACTCCTGAGGGTTTAATACACAGCGAAACATCACAAACAACCAACAATAACTGTGTTCTTCAGTCAGGTTTTTTGCCCTCAGCTGAGTAAGTGTTGAACTTACTGTAGCTTATTGTGTGCAGACAGGAAGCAATGCAGCAAAGTGACTGTGAGGAGTGATTTATCCTCCTCCTTTGGCATGAAGCGTCAGTGTCATCAATCACATGGTTTTAATTAGTGATGGCTCCCCTTTGTGGCTGAGAAATGTGCATGTAATTCAATTTGGGACTCGCTGCTGCCTTGAAAAGCCCATGCAGAGGTTTGTAAATGCACTGTAAGTTCATGCACACTTGGAATGCTTGATATCGGTGACCACAACACTACGCAAGAAGATGAGGCCATGAACATGTATGTAAATGTTTTGCATATTTGTATGAAATGTTTTGATGGCATCAATCAATGCTTTGTTCTGAAATAATAATAACAACCATATTAATTATCACAATAATCCTAATGGTACATTTCATTTCAGGTGACTTAACAAACAAAAGTTGGAAATGGGCAAATATTGTCAGTATACTGAGTCACACAGTACAATAATAATTTAAAACTACATATACATATACTACATATACAATGAATAAAATCGTCATCAAAGTTAAAAAAAACAAAACAACAACCACATAGAAGTAAAACCATTAGAATAGAATAAAATGGAGTATTCCAGCTTGGATAGTTAAAGACAGACGAATGAAGGCTATAGACAAACCTAAATATTGATCTTTGTGTTGCACTTCCCAGTCACCACAACAGCTTTTTTTTTTTTCAACATGTACATTTCTATGTGAAGGGTCAGTCAAAAAGGAACAGACATTAGTTACGTTTGATCTTCTATGAGAGTATTCATCAACCGCCAGATGTGAGTGCTGTCACGAGAACCTTTGCCTAATTCATTGAAATGACAAGTGATGCTAAACAAAAACAGGTCTTTTTAGTCTTTGACACTCAGAGGCTTCTTATCCCTCATTTAAATGTTGGTTTCTTCTGATTTCCTCTCCAATGGGAAACTTAACTGAAACCAATAGCAAAAGCAAGAGCCTTAAATAAAAACAATGACAGCTTTGAGACTTACGGTGGCCATTGAGATGCGAAAATACCACTTGCAGTCATTTAGTCCTCCAAAGACACTTGAAAGTCTCTTATCTGACACGTGTTAAACCGAGTCACCGTGGAGATGTTTATTTCACGCCAGTTGTCTAATTTATGGTTGAATGAGACACTTTGTTGAATCTGAGTTTTATTTAATTTTTATGAAAGGAAAGTCATTTCAACATACAAGTAGTTGTGAGAAATGTGTCTGGTAAATGACAAGAAAAAAAAACGTATACAATGATTTATACTCCATTCTATATAAATATGGTTGCAACATATTCTTACAGGTTTTATGATATAACCCTGCTTATATTCTCCCTGTTATGTTTGAATGATGTACATTTCTAACGATAGAAATCCTTTTTTATTCATGTGAATGTATTAAATGTTTCCGAATTCTCTGCCTGCAGTCGGTGTAATCAAATCCAAATACTACGTTCTGCCAATGTTTGAAATTGATTCAACAGTCGTGATTGTGAAGGACATGAAAATGTCTGAGTTAAAGCTGTTTTTTTAATCATTTATTTTTTTGCTCTTGGGATAGATCAGCTACCTTACAACATCTTTCCCAATCAATTTCTTTGATGCCTGCATTTTTTGTTTAGAGGTGCTGATTATATTCTACCTTTTGACTCTCTGGATGCCCTCCAACAGCACCAAATCAGCACACCAATTTCACATGAACATACTCCTCACAATCAAGCTGTCACTTTGAAAATTTGGCTGTGGCATTAACCGATATGCCGCGGGGACAAATTCCCAACCTCTCTGGTTGTTTTGGAGGAAATGCTGGTTTCACTCCTTCTGCTGATTGACTCTAATCAGCCTCACGGTGCCAACATCTCTCTTGTCCTGAGGTCTATATGCACTGGTGACTGATTAGGTGGGAAGACCGGTGAATTGGGGGGAGAAAAAAAATTACATAAATATTTAACATGCTTTGATGCTGTTTGAACGTGCATCGGTGTGTGTAGTCTGCAGTTTCAGCTGATAATCTAATCCCTGTCATATAATTCAAAACAGACAGCTAACCTTTAAACATGAAAGATTCAGGCAATTGTGGCTGTCGTCAAAAAGGAGCTACAGCCAAACACGTCTCAAGTATTGGCATGTGCCCCTGTGTGCTGAACAGGTCTGACAAAGACAACATTGACGCCAGGCTCATGCTGTACTGTCTGGGTCCGCAGGTTAAAACACCACCACGCTTCTGCAGCTGCAGGCCATTCTCATGCAAGATGCATATTTTAACCCATCATAGCTTGTAAAATCACAACCTAATCTTCATTCAAGTCACCCGGTGTTGGCTACGGTAAGTTACCAGGAGAGTTGAATACACATTCTATGTAAAACATGCTGACATAAGAAGTTCAGGGATAATGTCCAGGGGCTATAAGAGACAGGTACTTCCTATATCCTGCGGTTGATGGTGAGGGGCCTCACCTGGGCTGTAATCTGGGAGGACTGATCACAAAGAGCCAGAGTGCGGTGAATTCCGCCTGTCCAACTTCAAACACAGCAGGACAGTAAATCAGACAGGTAGACAACGCCAGGCAGCTCACTCATCCCTTGTGTTCGCTGCTTCGGCCGCTCCGGGGCACAGGAAGCAAGTATGCCAAAAATGTCACCTGACAACACAGTGGAGCCATTTCCCAGCGAAAATTTTTTTTTTTTTTACAGGGCTGCGAAGGACGTGTATTGTTTTTATGGTTACTTTGTAAAGCTTTGCGTAAAAACGCTGCCAAATCAATTTAAAGTTGCACGTTTAAAGGTATAAATGACGCTGAATGTTTGTCCATATTATATTAATATAGATTCAATGAGCGATGTTGCATCAGAATGGACATGTAAAAATACAAAATAGCCCATGTGGATTTCCATATCTGTATTGATAGATAACAGAAAAAGAGTGTATTTAATTATAAACTTATCAAATGACTTACACTGCAACATTGACATGATTATTTACGTCTGCAGGGTCAAAATATATATACTTTTGAATTTATTTATTTTTTTTGAATGGAAGAGAAATAATGAACTGGATAAGCTGGAAGTTTATTGTTGGTTCTAATAGATTCAGTAAACCCTAACAAACAGCTGTTGCATATGAAGGTGAATATAGAGCCATCTAAATAAGTGCTATTGGACCCCAAGTAAAATGGCATGTGATGAATAATTTATTTAATATGTCACTAATCCAGAATACTGCACTATGTACACTCTTCTACTACAATCTGAGGAGCTGTGGTGTCACCTAACATTTATTTCCAGTTGCAGAATTATATTAAGACAATGGACTTCAAAGGTAAATATTGAAAAAAAAAATTTAGAATTAAATACAATGTAGCTATCAATACAAAGGATGTTTGTGGTACATTTACCCTACAGCATATATCTATAACAACATACATCAAAAAATGGGGGGTTTTTTGGAAGAAAATCTATATAATTTGAAATTACAGTAAGAATTATTGTCCAAGTGCATTAGTCAGATGTCAAAGTATTGAGGAACCACGGCTGAGGAAAGAGTGTCGGGGAAAAATGAATCAAGCAGGAACACCAAGGGCAGTGTGATATTTCAAGGCTGCTACTTTACATGGCTGCATAGCAAATGAAGGCCTTCAATCAAGTCCGATTGGGTAGATGGACTACACCAACACTCGGCACTGAAAGTAATGACAAAGGGATAAATCCATCACAATATAAGCAGCTACAAAAATATTTTAAGGTCATAACAAAGCAGTTCATAGACAACATATACAATCCTGCTTGTGGACTGGTTTCAATTCTGCAAAAGCTTCCTTACTTTTATCGTCCCTCAAAAAACATCTAAACTGGTTCTTTGAGGTAAAATACTTTCCAAAACTGTTAATTTGAAATGGCAATAATGTGTACTTGTAATCAAATCTGAACAAAGTGCATGTGCATTCCCCTCATTTAGTAGTATTCTTCCTCTGTACTTTTACTGCACATTTTGAAATGCTGTCGTTCATGCCCATGCCTGAGGAAGGGGATCTGACCATTAATGTCAAACATAACTACCTTGTCATTACAGTAAAATGTTAACAGCTCCCGTCTTTTCTAAACTACTTGAATTCACAAAGAGGGGATTTTACAAATTATATGTATAACGACCCCTGATGTGTCATATCCTTGCTGCTAGAATGGAATATATCCATGAAATGAATAATATAGAGGTTAATCCATCTCCTAGGAATCATTTATCTAAAGTTTGTGTCATCTAAATATGAGCCAGGAACCCAATGCACCAGTGCTTTAACAATCAATACATTATCTTATGTGCAAAGTCTAAATGTTGGTGGTTTTTCTTTTTTTTTTTTTTCAAGAACAAATTAAAAACCGCCAGTCAGTAAAAGACCAATTCATAAAGGTGAAAAAGTGAGGCTGCGGTGGTGACGGGGAGGACCGGTGAAAAATCTCTGCTGACCCTCTCATCCCTCTGCTCATCTATCTCTCACTACTGTCCACTGATAGATTTCCCCTCGCTGATTTATGGGAGAAAAAAAATGTCACAGTGGAATGGGCTTTTGATAAAATTGTTCAAGAGATTCGAGGCAATAAATCCTGATCTTTACATCCAGGTTCCTGGATACTTTCACATTCTTGTGCTATCAATAAGAGCCGCCAAACATGACAACTAATCAATAACTTTACAATATTCTGGGCAGTTTGGGAAAACAGTAACATTTATATTTAACAGGAAAGAACAAGTCACTCTCTTTTATTCTCCACAAACTATGGTGATGAGCAGATTGAGTCTAATTTAGAAAATAATGTGTCAAACTGGAGGGAATCTACCAATTTTTTCCAACGCAAAAAAAAGAAGAAATGTTATGTTTCTCTATGTGAATTCTAACTGTGCGTTGTAAAATTCTAATTTCTCAAATTTAGTATAATTTTGCCACTTTTGATAAAAAAAACAAACAATGGCAAATTAGAAATTAGCAATCAATCGTGTTTTTTTTTTTTTAAATCAGAGATACAGTGTGCATTTTTCAAAAGCAAATAAATTATATAATAAATATCCTCCATAATTGCCGGGATAAGTCACGTGATTTCCACTCAAACATCAGTCTTGATGAAGTGTTTCTGACAGGAACTCCTCAGTCAGCCGAGTGGCGCCAGGGAGGATGAGTGATTCAGCAAACCTGCCTGCTGTTGTCTCTCTGGTCTCTCAATCTTTTACGATGCAGCTGAAAGGAAAACAATGAGCCCGTTCCTGAGTACAGGTGTTTCTCACAGGAGCTGACTTGTAAAAACAGGTAGATTTCCACTGAGATGAGAATTGACTCATGTAAAAAGACTTCTGCTGTTGCAATAACTCACAATCTAGTTCTGGCTTCCAGCCCAGAAGCCCCGAAATCATAGTGTAGAGTTTAATTTGCAAAAACATCCTAACTGAGATTTTTTTTTTTTGTCATTAAACACTGTTATGCTGTGCTGCTGAAGGCGTCTGACAGTGTTTGTGCCGATGTCGTCTCTTGTTGACCTGCAGATAAACATCAGCACTGTAACCTCAGGTTGACAAGGCAGCGAGCTACTTAAAAGAACATGCTTTAAATGACCTTTGCACCCGAAATAGATGGTGAGAAATACTAGAACATGAAGTGGAGTCACAAGATTGTCAGAGGAGATGAGAGAGAAGGTGGGGGGGGGAGAAAAGACAAATAGAGAGCAATCTAGCTGACTTTGTCTTTCAGATTAAAAGCCTGAGCAACAAGCAAGACATTTGTGACAAGTGGAGGAAATGAAATGTTTACAGTACAATGGGGGGGTGGGGGGTGGGGGGCTGCTGATAAGTGACACTGTAGAGAACTGTCCCTTTTGCTTTTTTTGCTGTGAGGGGAGGGGTCACTCTTAAAACAGGTGTTATTGCAAGACAGTGAAACACGGTGAGCTGGGTGTTCAACCCTTTTAATTTACCCCATCTGTATGTCAACCTACACCCTGCAATTTAAATTCAACACTCAGATCGGCAATTTGTTTTGTCTTTACAATGAAATTGAAAAACTTTCCCACAGCATCGCAATGATCGTTCAACATTGCTCAGAAAAACTGAAATTACATCTGCTTGCCTATAGAAATATTTCTTTTTTTTGTTATATTGCTTCTGTCACGTGACGCCTCAGAATCAGAAAACGCTGAGAATATTTGAATATTTTACATTACAGACTGGCGTGATTTCAAAGAATATGTTCCCAGAGGCCTATTATCCTGCCCTTGTTTCGGGGGGGGGGGGGGGCATTTTCTCAATGATGGGCTGCTTCTCTGATTTCTACAAGGCAACAAGCACCATGTTAATTTAACATGTCGTGACCAACATGATACATGGAAAAAGATGTGTGCTTATCTTTGTAATCACAGCGGCAGGAGCAGAGGGCACGTGTCCCTGTGTTTCATTTCAGAGCTAATCTTTCATTTCATAGCCCATCTCTCCATATCAAACAACACAAATGGCTCAATTTGCATGAAAGGATTTGTAACATGGCGAATCAGGTGTCAGCCTCGATTAAACATTACACCAGCACGCTATCATAATCAGCCGTCTAATGAGGGTGGCCACTGGTGTGAGAGGCTTGGATGGATCAGGGAGAAGGGTTTCTCCACGCTGCCCAGCGGGGGGTGACTAACTGAGGGATTAAAATCGGAGGTGCGGTCTATCTGGCTCTGACAGAGGGGCTCCTCTGGGTGGCAAGCTTGGAGCCCTGTAATGCTGATGAGACAAGGCGACGCAGGCCACACACACATAGGGAGGACTTGAAGGGAGAGCTGCTCTTATACGGCTGAAACTCACCGACAGCCGAGACGCAGCATCTGAGAACTGCTTCCTCCTCAGCTTTGAATACTAATGTCTGAGGCAGAGGAGAGACGCCCCTACATCAGACATCACTTCCCCAAAATGAGACTAAAGAAACAAGAAGCAACTGCAAAATTTGAAAGTGCTTTTCCTTTTTACAATTTTTTTTGTATAAAAAAATAACATTTTTGTCAGAGACAAAATATTTGGTTTAAGAACCTATTGCTTTTTTTGCAGCACAAATGGCAAAAGCGTTAAAGTGCATGGGTGGTAAAATAGCGGCAGTGCTTTAATTCCTGTGAGTACATCACATGATGCATTTATGTCACTCAGTCTAAGCAGAGCCACCCCCATACACAACCCCCTCCTCCTCCTGTGTACAGTTTGCCCCTCCCATTGTTCAGCCCTTATTGTTATCTACTGAATATACACTGTTGCTAATTCTGCTGTTGGCTGTGTCGATGTGCAGCTTTTGGTTCTCGGTCCACAGAGACTTCCCTATTGCCACCATCCTACCACCCTCAGCATCAAGGTCCCCCTCCCCCTTACTCCTTCCCCCACCCTCTGCCCTGCTCCCCATTTGGGGGTGACCCGGGTGCTGTTCTGAGGGTTCCTCACACCCCAGAAGCTGTCAGTGGCCTCCTTCCTTCCCATGAGCGGAACACACAATAGAGAAAGGGCTCCGGCTGAGAGGTTCAGTAGCCATTAACCCCTACCAGCTGTTCCTGCCGAGGGTATTCTGTGCCACAATACGTGCCCCCGAGGGGGCCCTCACGTCCACTAATCTAGCCATTGTTGGCCAGGAATGCTGACAGAAGAAAAGAAATTTTTCTTGTGTCCATGCAAGCGTGTGTATCCATGTGTGAGAGCCGAGAAACGTAGGGCTAATTTCTATAGTTGCCCGTGAAGAAGGGAGACCATGAAGAATACCCTATTTAGCTGCTTGACAAAATTCTTTTGCTTGAAAATGGAAAAACAATAGCAATTGTTTTCAAGTGGACTCCTTTAAATTGTCCAAATCTCTGAATTTAAATAAAATAAATTCTATCAAAGTCTGCTGTCCAAAAAGTAACTTTATAAAACTTGGATTATTTGAGTTAGCTAGTGATTAATTTTGAATGCATGGCCAGACAAACATTCGGAATCTGTGATCGCTTCCAAAGCCATTTCTAAATGGATAAAATTTTGGGGAAATTATTCCATTTTGGTACTTTGGTCTCAGAATATATTAACAATTAGTCCATTTCAATTAACATGGAAATTAAAACAGCATTTTCCAGTCAATTTAACCATGATGCAGCCATTAAGGGCTTCTGGTGTGCTGAGCATGTTTGTTACTCCAGTCTCCAGGCTGGAAATGAAACAAAAAGGAGGTTTTTTTTTCTTCTGTGCTGCATATCAAATATTGATACATGCATGTCATATATTAGTCTCTTTTTTCATTATTTTCAATCCACAGAATAAGGACTTCTTTAAAAAGCTTAATCTGTCAATAAATACCAACTACAAACATTTCACTTGTTTAACTGCCTGATAATAAAATCCAGCCAGTTTTATTAAAGCCTAATCACACAGAGACGGTTTTCCTGCTCCTGCATGGTTTAAGACCACAGATCAACAGAAGATATCAACAATAGATTGTTGACAGAAACAGGAAGCAGTGCTCGAGAGCTGTCAGCAGCCTGTGGGATGCAACATTAGCATGGAGGAAGTAAACAGAGCAGCACCTTAAAACAGGGGGGAGGGCAGCTCTTATGTAAACTGTTAGGTGAGTTTGGAAGGTATTTCTCTGTATATAGATTCTGTCCCACAGCTTGTGCTGTGTTGTGACAGGCGGGGGATCTGCGTCAGTCAATTATATGTCCCAACAGACTTTTGTGCTAATGAGCTGGTCCAGCCATCGGCAGACTTCCCCTGTCGTCCAAAAAAGATCACTTTCATTGCTTGCAGAACTAATTCAGGGCACAAAAGTGGGAGCTTCACCATTGCAGCCTCTTTTACTGCTCCTTTTGTGGAGGCTTTAGAAGTGCGCTGAAGAGAGGGCCTAGCGCTCAGGCCTCTTCATCTCCAGTCCATTGCCTGTCATTAACATACATATCCATATGAAAAGTGGGGTAAGGCCGGAACAGCTGTCCAGTAAAGAGGCAGTGATTCCCTCTCCCAAATGCTGACAGAAGCCTTTAGCCTTCCTTGGCCAATAATAAACCAAACCATTTAAACAGTCTTTCAGGGAGTGAGAAAGAGATTGGGTCATAATACTACATTCACAGGCATCAGCGGCCCTCATTGGCTTGCAACAGTCTCGAGCAGATTCGTGCTACTTAAAGGAAAAAGCTGATGGAAATTGCACAGGTTTATGAATATTGTTAGGTTGTTGCAGCAAAGGTTTGACATGGATGCTTCAAAATAATGATAAGTGATGATTTGCTGTGTACTTCTGTACTCAATGAGTGTTGCATTCTAGTAAATAAAAAAATTGCGCATGTGTTGACTTTGTTGTTTAAGGGTCTTTCAGACTTAACAACATGATTCGGACCAAGAGGACTTGAGGAGTGAACTGAGCAATCCTCTTGTTTAAACTTGGGTGGTGGGCATGAAAACAGAGGTTAAGTGACTTGCCCTGGGTCACATGGGAAGTCGTTTACTTAGGGTGGATTTTCTCATCTAAAACCCTCATCCACTCAGGCCACAAGGGTTTCTAATTGTATAATATGTTGTTTTAATATTTACTGATGAATTTACCCCATTGTGGCGATGGAGAGGATTGTATAACTGTCTGGGTGAAAAAGGCATTTTTTCAAACTGCATCTGAACATATTTTACATCTTCGCATTTGAGAAAGATTAAATTGCACTATTTCTCATGTTGTTAACATTCATATACTGTATATAGATATTAAATAAATATATGAAATTTCACAGTAAAATAATAATCTCCAATGTTGATGTGGTATTTATCATCTACGATTTTATTCGAATGCAGAATTAATTAATTAAATAAAAAGAAATACTTATTACAAAAACCCTTAGCGACAATAAATGATCTGATTCAAGAATGATGTCATGTGATTTCAGGAATTAATTTTGCCTGCTTCCACTGAGTGATTTCCATGCTTGAGGACCTTCATTCTCTAGAAAAGGAGGTAAAGGGAGAAGCCAGAATCCGGATCTAATGAATAAGAAAAGCCTTTGGTTTAAAGGGGACTGGTTTGTCTCTTCATGGGTCGCTTTTTATTCAGCTTTAGAAATACGAGGAGTCCTGATTGATAAATCCCCTCCCTCACCCCCCTGGTGCCTGTGACCTCAGAGTCATCAGCTATAACACTGCAATGCACCTTAAGTTTCTTAATCTGAAAACAAGAATAATAAATAAGTGAATTTATGTCCTTTGACATTCTTTACAGCGACAGTTATTCTGAGGCTGCGTGCCCAGCGGGCTACTAGCAGCTGATTGCAGCAGCAGGAACTAGTTCCCTCTGATCCTCCTACCCACCTCCTACACATCAGCAGCATCCAAAAACTTCAGTAATGGCGCTTTGCTCAAGCAATTAAACCCACCGGAAGTGTTTTTTTCCCTTCCTTAGATAACTAGCCAACACCTCAGGCCTTTACCTATGCTACTCCCCCTCATGCTCTATCCTTTATTTATCACTGTTCTGCTGTTTGTTGTCTCTGAAGTTCCACAATTCATTAAAAAAGGAAAAAGGGGGAGGGGAGCAGAGGAGAGGGACAGTATGGAGAGGCAAACCCGGGGCTGTTGAGGGAGCAGGGGATAAAGGGGAGGGATTAGGATGACTTCTTGAACACATTTTCTCCCTTTTGCTGCAATTAAACAAAGTAGGCCTGTGATTAGTGCAGCGCAGGGAGCAGAGAAAAAGACACCCTTGAATCCCAATGGAGGGACCTGACTGAGCATTATTGCCTGACAATGCCTGAGTTTATTGCTGAAACCTGCTTACCCTCCTGCATGGCAAACCATGGGAACTCCAGTCAGGTGGAAACTTTTTTTTTCCTCTTTTCTTTTCCCGCTCCTTGTTTTTCTCCCCCCTCTGACCACGGAAGCCCTCCAGGAGCTCACAGTGTGGTTAAAGCCACACAACTCCCCCCTGGTAACTGAGATGTTTGGGATAAGCTCTGCCTGGTTTTTGTGCATGAGCTCACACTTGTCTGCTGTTGTTCGAACACAGTTAATGATGAGCTTCCTCTGTTTTTTCCACACCCCTTCCCTCTCTCCTGTCCTCCTCCTCCTCCACCTCCTCTCGCAGCTCCTTTTCTCCTTTCTTATTTGAAGCTAAGCGGCTGTTTAAATGGAGTGCCTCCTCCCTCTGGCTCTTGGGAATGCTCTCAAGGGGCCCTTGCCTGGCACTGTGTGCATGACACATAATGAAAACAATTTTACGCTGCAGAGGGAAGTATGAGGCAATTACGGATGTGACAGCCACCTGCAGACTCACCCCCACCCCACCCCCCAGTCACCAACTGCATTCTCTCAACCACTGCACCATCACCACATCCACCACAAGTGTCACCTCACTGGTACCCCCCACCTCAACCCCCTCCACCATTCCCTCCCAAACGCACACTCCACCAGCCCTCAGCTTCATGAATATGTGATGGCTTGATGATGTTGTGAATGGCTGGGGCAGATGAGGAGGGGTGAGAAAGACCTGGGCTGTAATAAGTTGCCCAGCTGGAGGTGGTGTTGTGGCCCTGTCACCCTGTGGCAGTCCATAGAGGCATCTCCCCACAAGCTCTGACCCTGGGATCGGCCTCCTGACGGGAGCCAAGAGATGACGTGACAGGGGCGTTCAAAGTGCTCCCCCAAATCTCTTGTTGGCCAATTTTACACATGAAGCCAGGCCCAAAAGCCCAAGTGGCAGGCCTAAAAGAGCTCTGATTTAATTTGATAACCTGCTTAGTGAATGTGAATTAAATGAGTATTTCACATACAAATTATCTCCTTTCACCACTAGTTTGCAAAACAAAGATGTCTCAGAACCTCCTGGGTCAGGGTATTTCTGATGGTTTATATATCCAGATGAATCTGCTCTAATTAGGCTTCCATGTGTAGTCAAGAGAGGAATGAATCTTATCAATCCACAAGGTCTGTAAACTTGACCCACACATATGATATGTGACTCTTAAAGTCTTCAGTCTGTCAGGTCTCTATCCCACAGTGCTTGCTCTACACCCCCCCCCTGGCTACACATGAAGCCTCTCTGTCCTGAAGATTATTCAGGATGAGACTAAAGGGGTTTTTTTTTTGTATGCCTGTGAGTCTCCACGAGCTGCTGCCTGATAGTCTGATGTGTCCTTAATGGCTCGGGTGAACAGCAGAGACACAGCGACGTGATGAGTGGATCCTCATCTGATACATTAGAGGGCAGCTGATAAAAGGCACAGGGAATATACGCCCCCCCCCCCACACACACACACACACACACACTTGATGTCCTACATGATGCAAAACAAAGACACTTGCTCAAGAAGTGAGCACCAAGCACTGATCAAATGAAACAAAGGTGGGCACATATTGAAAAATGGCTCACTGAAAAGTTGATGTTATGCAATAGTTTCAGTAACCATCAATCCAGTAAGGCCATGAGGACTATATTCTCTGTGCTGGGAAGAAGTGTAATATAATAGATGAGAGGATCAAGGCGAAACAGGAATGAATAAGTGAAACCAGCATATGTAAGCATGACGAATATCACAGGAGACTTTGCAGACAGTAAACTGAGGAGGGAAGAGATGAGAGGCAGTAAATTAATCTTCTTGCAATATCTTGCAGAAGAGAAAAGAGCACCGGTCTTTATTTCTTATAACAACCCAAGACAAATGACCACCGCCGGTACATTCGTTCTGATAAGGGGCATACAAGAAAGACAATGGCTTTCAATTCTTGATTTAATCAACCCCTGGTATGATGTACTTCTGTAAATAACAAAGTTGATTTATCAGGAATCAAGACACAGAGGAAGTGCAAGGGCAAGTGTCTGATTTCTCTGCAGGGTTTGCGATGAAATATACATAACGTTATAAAATGACTACGGTTGCTAGCATAGCATGCCACGGCTAGTGAGATTGAAGCTGTGGACAACATTTACAAAATACAGACTGAACTGAATTAATGTGACCAGTGTGTGCACATCCAGGCCGATCTGGGGAGTCTTAATTTATTTTCTCTCTCCAGCTCATCCTTTACAAAAATGACAGTGTCCTCTTATTGATTTTACACTCAGAGATCAATCAGCTTTGCCCTGACTCAAAGAAAATTTACAACCCCCCCTCCCAAAAAACATTCCCATTCAGTGTGTTCTGGTCTGGTGAAATGGTCAGGAGGGCTTATTTGACCCCCTCCTCATTATACACACGAGGCCCATCCCGTCTGTGTAAAAGCCAGTTAAAATAAGCTAATCTACAGGAGGGGAGACCACATCCTTGCTCAGACTGATTCCCCCCCACATCTACATTACACTCCCTCAGCCCCCTTCCCCAGGCAAAGACATGAGCACAAAAGACGCAGAGATGAGGGGTGTTTATATATGAGAGAGGCGAGCTGCCACAGCAAAATATGACTGGTATAAAACACAGGCCTGTCAAAAGCAACAGTTTTCTGGCTCTGATGATTAGCTGTAATACCTAAAAGTCATATCGTACATCAAATGAATGAAAAAAACAACTTCCATTCATGTTCTCCCAAAGGATCCGTGTTTATTAAGATGGAGACAAGGCCAGAGAGCATGCTAGCAGGAGTAGTATCCCTGCCTGGCAGCAGGACACCCATGCCAGCTGTACAGATATGGCCATGCTGTCACGTTGCCTCTCAGATGTAGCAAATGGTGCCAGTGAGAGTCAATGGTACCTGGCACTGGGCACACACACAGCCATAAGCCAAAGCCATTACCTTACACTCCGGCCTGGTGGGTTAATCCAGGGTTAATTCTATTGGCCTGTCTGGCAGAAGGAAACATGAGCAGACTGACAGCACTTGAGAGCATTTAATACAGGAATACTAAGTTCATCTGGAGAGGGATGCACTCTCACCATCCTGCTTTCCAGACAGTATTAAATGAAAATGAAGTTTTGTTGCTGACAAGTGGATTAATGAAAACTGTGACGATGGAAACAGAATCAATTCTTGGTATTAAAGAGTTGCAGTTTTGGGGCAGCTTAAAGAAAACAATGATGCTATAAACGTACTAAAAAGAAGAAGTGTGCACTTATTTTTTCGATCAAGCATGTTCGGTTGAATTTAATGTCGAATGTCATTTGAATGGCTTCATAAAACCTAAGCAGTAGGTAAATGCAGATGATTGATAGTGTGACAAAATATTAACAAGTCTTTCAAATGGACAAGGTTATTATGGGCTTATTACTGTCACATGCAGACAGGGTGTAACTAAAACAGTCCATCTTTGTTGCAGTAAAAAAAAAAAAAAAAGCACGCTCAAAAACATCATATCAAACAAATGACACTTTATTTTCTGAAACCCAGAAAGTTCATTTACAAAGGACTAGCTGTTGCAATCACAGCTCTAATGTAGTAGTGAGGAGAAAAAAGGGTAATTGGTTTGGTAAAGATCGTTTTCCATCGCACCATAAAGCACTACACAATAGAAAAGGTCGCCAATTAAGCAATCATGAATACCAAGTACCATAGCTGATGAAAATAGGCCAGTGGTTTAAATAGATTTGCAAGCAATTTACCTTTTCACAATGTTGGCAATCTGATGCAATTTGCTTGCAATTTTGTCTGCTTTCAGTAGCACTCTGAGCTGACACTGCGCGGTGCAAATGGCAAAGAGGACCACATAGAAAATGTAAAACTATCTTGGCCACATCAAGGTATCAGAATGGCGCTTCATCAGGAAAATTACAACAATTAGCATAAGTGCTCCAAAATCAACACTTTAAATGTCAGCGCCAAAGGTTGGGCCACAGATGAGCAAGGGTGCACTATGTCCTCCAGGATGGACTTGCTGTGGAACGCAAAGCAATCACCCATCATCTCTCGCCAGTGATGGCCCCGCAATTGCTGTGACATTCTCTCAGGCCTGTCATTCTTGGTCACATACTGCTTCCCGCTCTCTGCCTCACTGTGCTCGCTGGAGAATTGCAACATCCTTGTGTCTATTTCAAAGACATCCCCCCTTTCTAACTTTTTATTTATTGTTTTAGTGCTGCATTATTGTGTGTTTCAGGGTCAGCTGGATTCTGCTTTAAAGCTGTGGGTTTTGTTTGGGCATATTTTTGCTTCAGACTATGATATTTTGCAGTATGTTTTCATTTAAAGAGTTGAATTTGTTCTTACAGTGCTCATTAAGCTCAATGACACTAAATCTCTGTATTTGAATATGGAATCTGTGTCTGTGGTACTGCCGCTGGAAGGGTGCTAACTGAGCATGTTCTAGAGCATGTTCCTACTTCCTGTTCTGGTTCAAAGACCAAATGCTTTAAATTCTGAAGGTGAAACGATGAATCGATCCATTTCCTAGGGTTCTACGTTATCTGCTAGACTTCGCATCACAAAATGCTCAAAAAGCCACACAAAACTCAGTTACATGAAAAATCTGTTAAAAATCTGAATTATTTTTAATTAAGAGGTGCATTCGTTTTTATATGAAACACTGCAGAAAAGTAAGCGGTACTGTTTCAAGTAGCTGTATAGTTAGTGTAAAAGTACAAGATTCATTAAACTAATAAACAAATCCATGTTCCATTTTCCCACAAATTAATCTTTCAGTTGCAGTCTAACAGATAGACACTGATTGCATTAGTCAGTCTGCAAATTGCGTCATCATTGAAGGGACGTTGAGTCCGTCATGAAATCACATCTGACATTTCTGACACCTGAGTTACTCATCTAACATAACAAGTCTCACCGGCTTTTAAATCAACATCATGTGATTTTAAGGACGCACGACCAGAATGTCTTTAACTTGTGGTTAAGTGTCTGCAATAAGCGCTTAACATTATCTACGCATCTCATCATCAGCGAAGCAGAACGTCTGACTTTGTCCAATAACTCCTTCTCTCGTCATGTTGGTTCTTGTAACTTGTCAGGAATAGTCTGAGATGTGTAGAGATGTTATCTGAGAGGAGCAGAAAAAAGGAAGGCACGGTTTTACGGCATGTCTGTGACAAATGTGTAGAAACGCTCAGGTCTTGGTCATGGGCAGTTTACATGATCTGGTACATGAAGGGTTTATCTTTGAAATGAGGCAAATGTATTTTACCTCTAGAAAAATATCTGTAACTGATCTATGACCATTTTAGAATATAAATCGCATTGTCAGTTTATTGCAAATAAGTTAAATATGGGGCATTTTTCTGCTACCCCACAGAACAAATAAACAAACGCATTTATTCGACCTGATGCAGCCGTCATGTCTGAAAAATACTCAGTAACATTTACTTTATCATTATTTTTGGAAACTCCAGTTTCTGACTGGATATATTTGACATCTTCTGGAGAGTGTTGCAGGTTTCTTACGTCAGTTGAGTGTGTGTTTGCAGCTTGTTTGCAGACACACTTCAGTAAAATATGAGAATGCAGAATGATAGAAAAGGTCTGGGCTAAAGCTGTGTCTGTGTAAACAGGAATTATTGATTAGCTACTGAAATGAATCACCTGACAGATATTGTGATGAGTAGGGGACTTGACCTATAGCAGTGGCATATTGTGTAAACAGTAATGACTGAAATGAAAGCCATACAGTCCAGACGTCCACAGTCAATGAGATGTTAAAAAAGATGTGGATGTTATATATTTAGTATAACATTCTGTGAAATATTTGCAATTAAGCAAGTTGATGCCATAATGTAAAAGTGTTAAAAGAATAAAGTGGGTTATCAGTTGTGAGGGTTCTGTATTTGTTAATTTGTCCGTATGGATTTCAGCTCATGCCAGATCCCTCTAATGCTGTCTTCTGTCGATAGCAGCTCAACGTGTTGTCTGTTCCTCCCTGTTGTGTATTTAATATTTACCAGCCTTATTAAAGCAAGATGAATTAGCCTGCTTGTGATAGATTTCCTATCACTGAAAGAGTGCACATGGAAAAAAGAAGAAGATAGAAGATAGAGTCAGGGAAGGAGGCAGAAGAGGAAAGTTTGTGTGATTGGATGATCAGCATGCGGGGGCCCCGACTCGGGAGCGGCCCCCAGTGTTGGAGGAGTTGTGAGCTCGCTGATGATGGGGTTGCACAGATGGGCTTGAGCCTGGCTCCCAGCTCGCTCCTTTGTATAGACCCTGCTCTCTAATTACAGATGATGTGAGGGAGAGTGGAGGGAGGGGGGGGGGGGGCAAGAGCGGGGCAGGAGGGAAGGGGAAGGGTGGGTGTGAGTGTGTATGTCGGGAGGGGGGGGGGGCACAAGCAGGTGACAGGACGAGGAGAGGAACCTGTGGCAGATTCTCAGCACCATCAGGCACAACGTAGCTGCAGCTTGACAGCTAATTAGAAACGACACAGATTTCTCCCAATGTAACAGATGTTGCCTAATCAGTCCAGCTCGGGAGAACCCTGCGCCAGCAACATTTCATGCACAATTTAACCATCTAAAAGGGATGAAATACTTAATGCATTGTAAGGCCAGCACAGCTGTTTCTCTCGTCAGAAAATTTCCCAGTCAAAAATATGCATGTTTTATGTAACTCTAACCAAGTGTTTATAATGACAAAATAGCTGAGAAAAATTGATGCCACACATCTGCCAAAGATTTCAGCCTTATTGGTTACCATAATATTAATGGTGCAAAAGACCAAATTCAGATTCTTTTAATAGGTTGACTCTCGCTGACACATAATCAATAAAGCTTCGCACAACAGAAAAGACTCTGAAAGAAGCGCTGACAGTTTAAATAAAGGAGAAAAAGAAATGTTTCTCGATGGTAAAACTTTTTTACGTCTCATAAATAAGGTCAAATCAGAGAAAAGTTCATTTAATTTATACTTTCGCTACATTAAACACTTTAAAGTTTAAAAAGCGGACCACAAATTTCCCAGTGACGTAGTTTTGTTTTTTTAAACTGACTCATGCATGTGTCACATAATGTCTCATAAATCACTGATCTCTCTGGCTAAAGGAAACCAGCTGTGATTGTGATGGTAATAATATGTTCTAATTGCCACTCTATCAGATAAATGCAGATTTGTGTCCTCACTCTTCCTTTTACATCCAACATTCTACATCGAGATCTTTCTCTTCCTATCGGCTCCAGTATTGGCTATATCTCCTCAACTCTGCATTTTTATCTGATGCACCGCATGACAGGTAATCTAGCTGAAAGTTCCAACAATTGAACACAAAGGGAAAAAAAAAGCCAGGGCTGATGAAATCTGAGCAGTTATCACACTAACCATTACCTGTCAAGCCTTCTGCTTCAATTTAAGGGTGCATCAATTTTCTGAAGAGGAAATCAAGGGCGAGGAAGAAAAGCAGTCCAGATAAACAGTGACAAAGGCCTCTTTTCTGCTGCTTTTATTTATGATGGGATGTTGCTGTGTGGGGACCAGGGCAAAGGCTTTATCAGACCAACTGATACATCTGTGATAGCCAGGGAGTCTTCACCCTTGATGAAGTGCTGCACTCGCCAAAGAAGATTTTGAACTCAAATGACTTTCGCTTGAAAACCTGAAGAGATAGTGGGAGTCCCTGAATGGCCTCACACGGCGGTGCGAAGAGACAGACTGAACAAACAAAGATGAACGCTTATGTATGTATGTGTATGTGTGTTTTCTGTGAATGACACATAATGCTCGTCTTGCTGTGGGGAAACTAAATTCGTAAGGAAATGCCAGTCTGTACACTGCACTGTATGTCATTGTTTAATGGGCTGTTGTTTCCTATTCTCCGCAAAAAAAGTAACAGTTTACAATGAGAGCACATTAAGAATGGTTTATTAATGTTTAGTTAAGCATTAGTAAGGATTAGTTAACCTTTAGTTAGCTTTAAACTAATCATTTACTGATGTTCATGTTATGTTTACGGGTTGATGGATGGGAAGCTGGGGTTATCTGAGGGATACATGTTCCCCACTTTACAATGGGAAACAAAAAGCTTTAATAAATGGTTAATTAAGCTTAAGTAACAATTATTTATCACCCATACACATTAAATAAACATCATTTATGTACACTCATTGTAAATGGTTATCAGAAAAGTTCAAAGTTTAGGTGCACATGGGGTTGCTGCGCATAAGAAATCTGCAATAATGGTTCACACAACATCCCAGCTGAGACAAACTGAACAGGTGTCCTAGTACTGGTGGGGGCATTCTATGGGAGGGTGCATCCTTTATTCATCCAAGCCTATATAAAGAGCTTGCTACTTGCCCTTTGGTTGAAGGCTAACAGGATGTCAACATTGCAGAATGCGCATCAATCTACCTGGCTTATACGGCCCACTAGGTGGCGTTCATGGAGGTGTGATGCCAGCAAAATCTGGATAATCTTAGATGGCGTAGCAAGCTCTGAGCTGCTGGGACAGGTGTAGTTGGGCACAGTTGACACAACAGTGTCATCTTTCCATACCACCTGAATGTGTGGATGATTTTCAGGTTTTAGCTCGTTTATGTAGTGCAGTTCACGATCCTTAGGCAGGCTGGACTCCTGGTGTTCTTGTTAGGCTGTTGTCAGACTAATGGGGTAGGATGGAAGAGCTCAGCTGGAGAAAAGTCATCCAGAATAGAGTTCACCAATAGTAAGGCTCATTCAGCTATAGTGTTTCCACTTCTGGGTCCCTATGATGTAAATTCCATCATCATAGGGCCAACACAGAAGGTCTGTGCAAATGTCAGCGTACATGGCAATTTGTTATGACTGAACGGACACAAACAAGCTGCTCGTGCACTGGAAGACATATTTATTAGAGGCCAAATTCATAGAATCTTGGTCTGAAGGCTTAAAGCAGACATGTTATCAATCAAAATCATGTATTCTTTATATAATCTTTCTCTAAAGAGGGATTTAGACTCCAGCTCCAGACAGTAAATGTGTTTAAAAGGATCACAAGGTGTCTGAGCTCACAAAATACAGTAAATTAATCTTCAGAGCATCGATGATGTGTAAAAACAAAAAAGGTAGGTTTTATATTACTAATGTAAGTAGATAACACAATATTGATGTTTTCAAAACTGAATGCACAAATAATTGAAGAGAAAACACAAGAACAATGTCCATAGTGAGAGAAGCTTTATCAGTGAGTAATAAAGGAGTTTCTGTACATTATCCTCCAGCATGACTGTTCGTCGTACAGCTTTAAGGTAAAGGAGTGAGTCTAAGCCAACTGTCCTAACGTTGGGATCGTTCTATGTGTGTGTGTGTGTGTCTGTGTGTGTGTGTGTGTGTGTGTGTGTGTGTCTGTGTGTGTGTGTGTCTGTGTGTGTGTCTGTGTGCGTGTTTACTCCACAACCAGGATAAGGGCTCCCATGCCGACAGTTAACTGAGTAGACAGAGAGGAACAATAATTAGATTCATCTACTGTTATTGACAGATGCTACAAGACTCCAGTCTGGTCGATACACACACTCACTATATTATTCCAAATACCAATAACTGCGAGTATCCATCTTAACTGCATTACTTACAGTCAAATAATTAAATGTACCCTTTGAGACATGTTCTGTGTATCAACATGTCTGTATTTTCAGACAAAAACATCATAAATGATCACTTTTTCATTAATAATGATTCACAATCGAATTAAAACATTCTTCAACAGACAGAATATTAAGAATTTTAAGCTAAATTAATTTCAACAAATGTAATAATAATAATTCCTGAGGCATTATGCCCACTAGAGGATAACTGGGCCACTGGGGATAATTCCCAATTCGAGACTGATCCTGACAGATTAATTGCCCAAACACTTTTGTAGTGTGAGGAGTTTTACAGATGTTAATATAGAGAAGAGAAGAAACCAATAGTAGCCAATGAGAGTGAGCTGAATGGGATTAGATGGCTGATGCGTTAGCTTGTAGCTAGCACTCGCGGCGCTTGAGATAATGAGACATTTCCAACTCTCTTCTAGCAAACGGTAAAACATGTACAGTATATTTGCCATGTTGCATAACAGCAACACACGAAATAGCAGAGAACAATTCACTTCCATGTTCCTGGATGTATGAAGTCAGGTTTGATCATGCAAATTAGTTTGGGACTATATTCCCAGGAATCATTGCTCATGATAGAAACATATGTGGGCTTGCTCAATTTGATTTGTGTACTATCGCAAAATTAAAATCTCCCCTCTTTTTTTAAAATACAGTAAGATTTGAAAAAAAAGTCTGTGTCAAGCATCAAAATAAACCAAATTCAACATTAACATAAAAGAGTAACATTAAATAGGTAATAAATCATAACGTATTAACCTTAATAAGTCTTTGTTCTTGCTTTAAATCAGTACCTGCAAAAAGATTGGTTAATAAAAAAAATTCAAAATCTAACAAAACAAGATATGCACACTCTTACGGTATTAACATGCATGTTGTACGCACTTATTATGTACGTGCTTACAAGCACATTCATATAAAGTGTTGGACTAATCAGAGCCTCCGCTGATTTTACAAAGACAATGTGTTTTTTAAGGTGCAACATCCCGAACACTATTTTGACATAAAAAAAATGAACAAAACAGTGAATTTTGTAAAGGATGAGAATGACAGCTCACACTCTCCTTTCATGTCACCTCATTTGATGGAGGAAGGAAGACTCTGTGCTCTGCTCTTTAACCACATGTTTGCTCTGAATTGTGTACATAATATAGTGCTCTTGCATGAATGAATTCCGCCCGCCACATCTTGCCCACTAAATGCTTTTTTTGCTGTGAATATCCGACCCTTGAACACAGAATCCATTATTGATAATTCCAAACAGTCTCGTACTCCCTGCCATTGACATTTGACCCCCCCACACACACAGTATTTTTTTTTCTATTCACAATCATTGATAGCTTTTTGTTTGCCATAACTGCCCCACTTATATTTCCACAGACGCATTAACTGTCTGCCTGGGAGTAATGCATTTCGCCTGGGAATATACAGCACATAATAACCACCATTATTTAGTCTTTAACAATGCTGTTAAAATCAACTCAATGCTAACAACTTTGCAGCTGTCAAGGATGTCAATACATTTTTTTTTTTGCCGTTCGAAGCAGAACTTTAGCTAATTGTTGCACACCCCAAATGAGAGACAAGTGATAATTGAAACCAATTAACCAACAACAAGCATGCAGAACTTTTTTTAAATGATTAAGTGTTTAAACTAATCAGTGAAAACTGCACCTCCGCTTGAATCTGACTAACCCGTTACTGTTGAAAGGATCTTTCACTTTCTTGATATTGATTGAGACACTCCTTCACCCGTCAAGCTGGCTATTTTGAAAAAACTTCACATGTGACTCTTGGGAAGATTTTATGAATAAATATGCAGTTATTTACTATAAAAGATTACAACGCTAAAATAGAAAGAAAAAATGATTGATTAGTGATTAAAGCACAAAAAATGAGTGAATTTGGACGTCGCTAACTTGGTACTTGATGGTTTGCAACTTGTGACAGGTAATTACTCACACTGAGTGGTCGCTCAGAACAGGAGAGACGCTCATATTTGATTAATGCTGCACATATATTTAAATTTTGTCTGTCCTCTGACCTCTGGGGCAAGCTAATGTCTTTTGGGTCGCCCCCCCCACCCTGCACACACACACACACACACACACACACAGAGTCTCCTTCACTAGCACTCTGAAACATAAACACACACACACACACACACACACACACACACTGGGGGAGAAGGCTACAGGAGTCACAGTTAATGGGATTACCCCAGCAGTCCTCAGCCATCCCTAACCTCACCTCCAGGTCCCACAGTGGCAATCAGAGACATCAGCATCCTTAACGCATCATGGAGAGTGCTTGTGATACCACGCTGTGGGGACCTCTGCTCTCTAACCTCTTAACACAGCAGCACTCTAACTGAAGTGACCTCTGCTGCTTTATAGAGCTAACCCCAGAGGAGACTTTAACGCAGCATCCACCGGGTCACAGTATAAGACACCATTAACCCGAACCTCCAGGCTGGACTCAGTATGTTTAAATATCTCTCCTCCAGCAATCACGGCAGCATCAACACCTTGTAGGTTGACCCTGTCACACAGCCGTCCAGATACTTGATCTTTAATGCGAGGGTCACATCTTTAATGGATCTACCCGTGCCTCAGTGATACTTGTAGCTGACAATAAAAAGAAAAGCTAATTTTTATGCTGCTTTGATACGGAAAACACAGGAGCGGGTACACATTCCTTCCTATCCACACTCCCAACACGATTACCTAGAAATGAAGCGGAAAATGGAAGCGATTTATTAACGAGACATTAGACGCACTTTTAATAACCTTCCCATCCTGCTCAGCAGGGAGCTGCGGATTACACCACACAGGTTTCGGTGACACCAGAAAGGAAGTCCCCCGCCGGGTGTGTGAAGAGCGCAGAGGGACACAATACCAAGCCTGGGGTTCTCACATCCCGCTCTGGGCCCTCACCCCAGGGGGAAGGACAATGGGTTAAAAAGGCATGAATGTCCTGCCTATCCAGGATATAATGTAGGTGGCTGCCACTGAGTCTGAATGGCCTGACAGAGCAGCGGAGGGAGAGGCACAAAGAGGCCATAATAAAAGAGATTCCTCGGGTCAGTAAAGCATTGCATTCACTTTGGCCTCCACAGCTCACAGCCTCTCCTCTCACATTCACCTTTAGTCTAAACTGCAACAGCTTGCCATAGGATGCATTTCAAATGGAAAATGTATTTCTGAAGTCTTGTTCGCCATCACTTTTTAATCTAATTCAGATTTTTTTTTTTTGGAAATACCTGAACACAGAAGATTAACTATCACTTTCATCCATTGGAAATCTTTTAAAAACAAAGAAATCACAGTCGTAGACAATCTCCTGATAAAAGGAAATCTAAGGCATTCGTCTGAGATATCTGAGTGCACTTAAGAAAAAGGGATCCAGTTTAAAAAGGAAAACTCGCACAAAAAGTAGGGAAAGGATTAGAGGAATTCCACAGTATCAGGTAACATGTGTTCGTGCGAAAGTGTGAGAAATCAACAGCTCGATTATTTCCTTCTGAACGTCGGCGTGCTCGCAATTTGCTTTAGAACACTCCTCCGTAGTGTAGGCACAAAGTGCCTGGATTTAATTGAACAAACAGAAGATAAACACACCACCTCTCATATATATGCAAGTGTCTCCGTTGACTACACTGAGTGAACAATCATTAAATTGCACAAGCATTGACCAATACGCCGGCTGCTGGGACAATCAGATAATGCAGGGAGACAAGGGATGATTCCCACACAGACACATGCCTTTACAGCACCCTTAATCTAATTAAAGTAAATAAACTTATAACTGATCTCCTCCGTGACAAAACACTGCTGAGGAAGCTAATTTGCTTCCTTGTTGTGGCTCCTGCAACAGATAATACTGTTTTATTACACAAAGGTCACCAGGGAAATTAACTTCTGGACCAGCAAATAAAAGAAAGGCCCAGCACTCAGAATAACAAGTACATACTGATTACATTCAATCATGAGAGTCCCAGTTGGGTAGGACACTGACCTTTCTGTTGTCTTGTCAGGAAATAAGATATGTAAACGTAGGATGGGCCACTTGTGCAGCACCATCTTTATGTTGTATTGTAGAAACAATCAAGACAGGCAGCTACTACAGAACAGATTGCGCAAGTTATTCATTTGGAGAAAAAGAAAGTTTAATTTTAACAGCTGAATAGAAATTCAGAGCTTTTTTTTCAGTCCCTGAGAGAACTAAATTGGATTAGGAACACCGCTGAATTCACAATGAGAGAACAAAAAAGTTGCAATGTCTTTGTCCCGCTCTTTAAGGTATGAATAGTCAGCCTCTGCTAAATTGATAAGACAATTTTCTTTAATAAAAGTTATCAAATGATCATTTGCCATAAATGCACAAGTTTGTAAACTCTTGATGATGATCTAAATTCATTTGTAGCATCATTCCCCTCAGTTTCTCCGGCAATCTGGATGTATCTTTTATTGTATACTTTCATTTCATTTTATCCCTGTGCTGCTGGTGCAGTTAGTCACTGTCTGCCTCTTTCTCCATGATTGATGTTTACAGGTCATAGCAATACTCTTAACTCATTAGTTAGAAAGGGAAAGATGGGAGCACTTGCTAGAGTGAGATATTGCCAAGGAACAGAGGGAAGCATTTCGATGGGGAGACAGAGAAACTTAGCATCAGTGTGATAATAGCCCCTGAACTATTGCATGTTTCAATCAATGGAGACAGAAGTAAATAAAAACCAGAGGGGAAGATTCACCGGCATCGATCCCAGCTCAACGCAGACCTTGCTGACAATCTATGGTCTGGCCTGGTAATGCTCCCAGTCATCCACAAAATCAATGAAACTCATCCTTTCAATAGCATCCAATTATTAGCACAAAGTAAAGCCGGCCTTCCACAATAAATTAGAAAACTTTATTGAAAAGCGACACAGAAAAGATAAATGCTAATTGGAATGTGAATAATGTGCAATGTTAAAAAACAATAGTTCAAACAGTCAGGAACAGTTTTAACGGTTGAAGGGATGAAAATTGTGCTGCAATTGAATGATCGGATTTAGGGTCTTTCTGAAAATAGTTGAACAGTTTAATTGAAATTCTGACTCACGTAAGTTTCAGTGTAGTGGTAAGGCAACAAAAAATTCATAGTCGAGAAGGGTTATTTAGACAGTCCAGTGTTTCCAACAATTTCATTTGACTAAGCTTTGAGATTTCAGACCTCAGTGGAGATTTTTTTTTTTTAAACCAGGTTTTTTTCAAATAAAATCTCTTTTGGAATGGTGACCTGTCCAAGAAGGCAGCCAAACAGCAAGTACATAAATAAATTATGTATCCTGACCGAAAGGTACCTGCATGTTTCTACTACTGAAAAGAAGGAAATTCAGCAGGAAACAGCCTGATTAAATCGAGCGCTGTCAGTATGTATTCGACACCACCTGGTGAGTAAATATATCATAAAATGGACCTGTGAACTTTTCAGGACAGTCCAGGTTTTTTTGGCACCCAGTGTGGTGCATTAGGTGAGGAGAGAACCAATGTTCCCCTCTGCCAGCCCCAGAGTAATAACCATTAATTTCCCATCATAGTTTGTGTTAATTAAAACAGCTTAATCGCCATTAAATGTAATGATGTTACATCCCATGTTCACATGTCCAGTTCCACCCATCATCGGCTCGTTATTCAGACTTGCTGGATTAAAACACATTGAGAAGAAATTCTTGTCTCTAATTATCTGCTCTGCTTCATCATTTAATCGGACAAAAACAGATTGTCTGGTGCCACAGCCTCAGCTTCTTTCCTGAGATTAGCATCGATGAAGAGAGATACCGGCAAGAAAGGTTTTATTGTGAAAATGTTAGCATGCAATGTCCTTGTAATCTTTTTAGCGCAAAAAGGGTTTTTCTTCAGAGTATTTGTATTGATGTTCGTAGGACATTCCTCTGAAAGTACTCCATAAAAATGTTGGGTAAGGATGTTAAAATGTTAAAATATTATACGCGGCCATTCTGTTTTAGACTGGGGCATTTTAAACCTTTATTATACAGAGGAGAGAAATAACAAGTAAGGTGGGACAGCACTTACAGTCTGACTGGGAATCAAACCAACAATTACACCTTTGAACCCAATATTCCTACTATTGTTAAACATTTACATGCTTTAAACATTTTAAAAAGAAGTTTTTCTGCAAAATTTTATTAAAAATATTCAACATTAAGATAACAGCCAATCTTTTGAACACCAAATTTTTCCGTTGGGACATCAAGAGCTGTGGGACATCACACACATAGTATTGTGGCTAACGCTAAAAGTTCTAATGATGAATTGAAAACGTAGTTTTAATCTACTGATTAAAAAAATGTAAGTATGTTTAGAAATTTAAATAAATCTCCTTTATAATTGTTTGTGGCGCAAAAGAAAACGAACTGCTAAATTTTAAGGTTGTTTTGGACACGTTTATGAGGCTGTCAGACAATATCTTCTTCAAAACGTTGCAGTTAAAATATCTTTAATCTTATTACAACATTATTTGATGTATTTAATATCTAGCAGTGTTAAATCATCACGGTGGAGCGTGTTCTTTTTGATAGAACTCCTATTGTAGCTAGGCTAATGTTAGCCAGTGTTGCGAAAGGTTCCACGCTTGCTAGGATGGCTCTGCTAGCCATGTCTTCAGATATCATTTATTGTGTAAATTGTGTTAGTTTTTATCTCTTCTTACAGAGTTAACAAAGTGGAGATGAGTATGAAATAAACTCAGAATACGTCACTCGACCGCATTGTGTTTACAACACTGAACAGAAAATACAAATGAGGGAGACAAACAGGAGCCTGTGTGGTGAACTTGAATACATTCGTAGGAGGATTTACAATAATCTATACTTGTAAATAAACATTTGTTAAATGATTTATACAACATGAAAAGAACAGTTCTGTAGTTTGGATACTGGCCCACATATGATAATACAAATAATAAAATCCAATTATCCACCATTCTCTCAATTCAGCATCCCGGTACCAAATTCAGGATTGTAAACTAGTCTGAGGTGTAAGAAAGAACCGGCTTGTGTGCAACAGTGCACTAAACAGGACAGTTTCTACGGCAAGTGAGGGAGGATTATGAGTATAACCGCACTAATTTATGAGCCCCCTCCAAATGTCATAAATCTGCTTGGTTCAACAGCTCATCAACACCACCGCCGTTACGGAACAAAATTTGATAACTGTACTCAACCAAACCCATCAAATCATCCAACACACTTTTGGTGTTTGTCAACATTCATGACAGGGAAAAACCAGAGAGCGATTAATTAATTGTTTATTTGCTAAAAAGAGTTAATAGCAATAATATAATCACCAATAATAACAATGCAAATTAATCAAGTCAAAATCTCAAATGCTTCACGCCTGATTTTGTCATTCCAGGGCAACACAATTGTAATTAATATCATAAATCATGGTTCTGTTCCATTTAGGTGAGTCGGGGCTCTGGTATTGTGCATGTTAGCTGAAAAGAATGGCTGAAAAACTGAATGGAACGGAACCATCATTAATTTCATCAATGACTCCTGTGCTTATATGTCAAAATGGCTGCTGTGTAAAGAGCCTATTAGAAGTTCAATCATTTAACATCCGGGTACAAATACATGTGCATTTCTCTTTAATCAAATAGTTTATTACTAGGCTGCCATTAAGCTCTTGCTGGATTATCCTGGTCATGACATGCACGTAACTTTTGTCTGTGAGTGCTTTAGGGAATCTTTTTTTTGTGTGCATTTTCTACAAGGCAGCATCTTTTATTGGAATATCAACAAGACCATACTTGTGATATTCCAAACATTCCCCACCCCCTCTCCCAACCATCTCATATCAAGAGTGAGGCCTTCTTTCCCTGCATTGTTGGCTGAAGTGCTGGTAGGACACACTTGCTCACAGTATGGACTGGAGAGAAAATCTGATTAAACAATTAGTGTCAATTAGCCCCGACCAAATCATTCTACAAACAATTGGTCTCTAGTGCCCGGCTTAATTACAGGCGACTTTCAGCTCCTTATCACGAGCCATGTCGCCTGTGATTCATGTCCGACTCACGTCTGTCCCTCAAGCACCATCAATTACCCACCAGTAAACAAATCCACCAGGAAAAAAAAGAAAAAAAAGAAGAAGAAGCAGGTCCCAGGCCTGATTAGCATACCTCTATGTATGCTTGTCAGCTGCTGAGCAACTGCAAGTGATCAGAGCAGCTCCGTGATGAGATGAGGATGATAAAACCAGGCCTCTAATAAAGCCTGACTTGAGTTTTTAAATCACATTTTGTTCTGGAAAGATTCTTAAAGAGTTCCCTTTCAAGACTGAATTCTGGAAAATGAATTAAAATTGGAGGTGAAACAGTTCCCAAAATCCAAGCTTCGGTTCGTATCACGGTTGCTGCTTGATTTTGGTTTGTTGCTGTAAAGTACACGATATTATCACACGTCTAACAATTTACCACCATCGACATAATATTTCAGCATTTCTAGTATTGCAAAATGGTATAAAAATTTTTTTTAAAAGAATTAGTCACCCGCTGCACTGTAAGGAAAAAGGAGACATGAAATGTGGGTTTCAATTCGTTTTATTTGAAAATAAAGCGAGTAAACAGTCTAAGAACCAAGAAACTGTTGTACCTATACATGTGGAATTTGAATTCAAACAGTACCCTTTTCTTACGGTTTGGTGTGACATCCCTAATTAAAAGACGTATTTCTTTTTCATTTATAGTTCACAATCGGAGTGGTACAGAGGTACAACCACACCTCAGACTGTGAGCTGCTTGATTTCATAAACACTCGCACTTATACACAGAACGTACACAATGCAGCAAACGTGTGAAGGAGAGCGACAGCAGGCGTGATGACATGTTAAATTACCCCCGTGATGTATAGCTTAATGAACCCCTTGTGTTGATCACGCTCCACATTAATCAACAGCCATGAACAGATTCCCTTATTTTCTCAATGCTGCCTTGATAAACTGCAATTTCATTTAACCTTGGACAGCAACTTTAATAGCTTCCACAGGACAACTGTCAATACTTCCCTGGGTATACAGTGATTAAATTGCAAGGCGAGAAGTGTGTCCCAGCATTTCCTCATGCTCATCCTGGATCTCTCCCTCTCTCTCTCTCTTTCTCACCCCCCATCCCCCCCCCCCCTCCTTATACTTCAAATCACAATTTGTACTTTCACACTTACACAGTCTGCACTCAAAAGCCAAAGTCAAAACAGACACTTGGGCCTCCACTCTGCAATCACCGGAATAATCTCTTGTTGGGGTTTGCGGTGTTGCTTTGACACACACATTAATATGTCGTTTCAGAAGCTCACTTTTACATTATAATGTTGCATTTACATGACAATAACCTGTTGATGCCTTTTCAGTTTGAATGAGCTTCACTTGTTGAGCTCAAGAATTTTTTTTAAAGGAACTGTGGGTACGTTGCAACAACAACAACAAAAAAAGATGGAAATGTGCATTACGCCAGAAATTTGCGATAAAAGATGACACATGGCTGTGAACAGAAGAAGAAGTCCACGTGAGCGAACGATGGAGGGCGGTTTCGAGAAAGGACCTTCGATTTCAAGGCTACAAGCTGTGACTGTTCTAAAACAACAACTGCGACTGAACGAGTTGTGTACCGTCCTCACATGAAGTTTGAGAAGTTCCTCAAAGACGGTGATGGTCAGTAACGTGACTCAGGGCTTCGCTACGTTGAGGTTTTTTGATTTAAGGCTTTCAGTCCTCTGTTTTGAACTTTTAAAATCAAAATCAACCTTAAGCAAGCGTGAACATTTTTTTGTTGCAACGTTTGTTTTGTTTTTTAAATGTTTGTTGTTCCCATTCCCATTCTCTGATGCTACACGGCAAGAGTCTGACGATGGTAAGATGTTTTACGGGCGAACGTGTACATTTTTTCTGTGTTTGGTGAAATTTTGATTCTGAAGAGATGGAGCTTGTGGAAGGATTTGTGTCATCACAAATAATTGGAAAGCTAATCCTGGTTTAAACTCAAGGGAAAATAGAAGATGGTTAAACAGGTGGAATTTGAAGGGTCTTAATGTGTTTTTTTTTTCGGAACAATGTCAGACAATGTGTGTTCGTTATGAATACTTTTGTACACAAAAGGCTACGGGCGTGGATGCGGCCTTTAAATTTGCCTGTAACTTCACATCTGCGTCATCCCTTTAACCTGTGCAGATAATGAACATATCAATACAACCTCACTGCCAGGATTGCAACCATGAAGCTACCAAAACTTTTGGGGCAGCGTGAAATATATTCCGAGTTAAATTCAATCTACCTCCCCAGAATTTGAGGTGAGCAGTCTCATGGGGGAATTTCTCCATCACCTTTATTTGCCGTTTCTAGATTTTGTTGTTGTCCATGAGCTTAATGGACAGGCTAAAACAAGATGGTGACAGGCAATGACGTGAGCCCTGTCATAATGATTTTCTGTGACATCCTCCACCCTTGTCAATTTAGCATAAATTATCAGCCATGAAAGGCCTGCTGGCTGATTAAAACCAATTGTCTGGGTAGGGAAGGACAAGGCAACCTCTTTATTATATGATAAACTAAGTTAATGGAAGAAGACAATTTCCCCTCTGGGAAATCGGACTGACTCTTAATTAAAACATTGTGTTTTCTCTGCTGGAATAGAAAGACCTTTCTGTTATTCCACCATGCACTTGAATGAAACTTTACAGATAATGTGAAAGATAAACAGAAGCTACTCACACGGCTTAGGAAAACGGGTACTCCTCCTTTTCTGTCAAGGGAGGAGATTGGAAATGGAGGATTTACACGTAGCTTGCAAATGTAATCAACGCCAATCAGATGACAATCGCTCTCAACAACAGCATTTTTTTAACAGATTTGTTTATCGCAAAACACGTGCATGACACTTGGTAATTATGATCTCAAGACACATTATCACCTTTGGGGAACATGTTTCATTATCACATCCAGAAGATTCCAAGTTGGTGTGCTGCCTGAGAGAAATCTGTGTTTTAGCTCGGGCTTCAGCGCAGCTCAGTGAACAAAACAGGTTTGCCTGTGTGCTCCTCTGATGACATAAGAGAAAAGCAAACATTTCTCTGTCTTGCGCCTCTCGTTGGCTTCCTCCACCCACACTTGAGAGGTGACAGGCGTACACCCGGACTTCCATTATTATCCAACACAGAAAGAATGCCTCCAGGAGGATAATTACTGAAACTTGAAGAGCCAAGGCTAATCCTAAGTACTTCACTTTGTATGACTGCCTCGCCCGCCTGTCTCTTAGACTGCTGCTCACACTGACAAAGTGCAATGTTGGGCTCACTGAAAGTCAATAAGAAGACCTCGTGGCCTGCAGATGTAGCGGTCAAGCTACGTACTAGTAACTCTTATTTCTATTTATTATATTTGAAAAAAAAAGCATGTTGAATCTATCAACTCCAACAAAACAAGAGAAATACATCCGAGTAAATCATTCCACAAAATGTGTTCCGACAATCGATGAGGAATCTTTCAGAATAATAAAATGAGATGCAGGAAGGCAGCACTGACATGTACAAGCTGAAGTCTCGTCCTGGCACCTGGCGTCAGGCCTGATTTGAGTGACAGCGTCAGGAGGATCGTTAGCGCCTCGTCTTGATACAGTTGTGTAAAAAGACCCATCACCTGGCACCCACCGCACCTCTGAGGATGTTCGTTATCTAGCATACAATTATCTTACTGTAGAGAGAATTTATGCAAATCAGCAGCGAGGGACGAAGTATTGTGAAATATACAAAAAAAAGCAACTTTTAGGTGAAAAGGCTTAAAGAGGCATTTATCTGAATGTATAAAGGGAAGAGCTGCTCCTTGGTTTGATTATTTTCTTCAGAGGGTCCTAACTTAAAAGGAGGGAGGTAAAGTTTTTTTGGCAGCTCCCTCCCTTCATCCCAGCAGAAACCAGAAGCTCCCGGCCTGCCAGACAAAGCCAGGAACAGCTGGCTGATCGATACCCGACAAAAGCTCAGAGGTTAGAGCAGTCAAAAGATTGTTAACTAGCCATTTTATTTGCCAGACATTTATATCATTGTTTATGGTTCAGTGCATCTCTTCAGTACGGGCCATGCTGCACACCTGTGCTTGGAGCACTTTCAGGGCCTCTTCAGACACTTTTCATGACCCTCAGGATGAAAATGATAGCTGATACTGTAGATAGATGAATACATAGATAGCTACATCATTTATATTCATTCCATCACTTTTTTGCATCTTAGTCAGGAGCTCATTTGAAAGCTAAAAGTGACCCTGAAAAAAGCTGACTAGCTGCCTCTATGGTGTTGTTTGGAAGCATTAATGAGTGCATCTGTAAGGCAGATCTATGTGCGCTGATGCTGCTGGAGGATAATACCGCTTGTATTTTTACATTCCTGCATATACATGATGCGTATTTATGTTTGTGTGAATATTAGTGTACCACTACAGCCTTCCAGCTGGTAACACATGGCTTTGCTGCCACCAACCTGGCTCGTGTTGTGAGTGTCCCTGCAGGCTGGCAGAGAAGGAGACCCTCTCTGCGGCTCACCCAGGCGGAGAGGGGCTTCCTGCACATCTTTTGTCACACCATTTGGGCCCTTGTGTCTGTGGCTGCCCTGCTCCGGACCCACTTGGCAGCTCACCGTGCAGACGGACATCTGCTCTTTCCAACCTCCTGGTGAATAGAGAAAACAACAACCAACAGACCTTGGTCTCTTACTTTCTGCTCTGAGTACTTTGATGAATACAGTTGCATATTCTATCTATTCATCTATCTATCTATCTATCTATCTATCTATCTATCTATCTATCTATCTATCTATCTATCGAATTTACAAATGCATCATCTATTTAATTGTTATAAGTTAATACCAGTGTCTAGATAAAGTACCCTATATATTTCTATTTAGAAATAACTGTGCAGAAAAATAGAGTAATTATGACTATTCTGCCGGAGCCACAGCGGTCGTCTAATTGCTGTGTGAAACCACAAGTGATTACCTTCCCCAGAAATATCTTTCATAGCAACGACTTCAGATGAGCGAGTCGCCTAGTAAATCTTCACATTAAAGTATAGTTCTGACTCCTTTCTCCCGCTTTTCTAGGCGGAGTGATTCTGCAGCACGCAATATTGAACCCACTTTGTTCGTGCTCAGCGGCCCAGAATAACTCGGTCATTATGGTGGCTAAAGGGACAGGTTTTGAGTTTGATTTCATGATGGTAATATAGCCCATGTGTGTAGGAGAAGAAAGCCTTCAATGGGGACATCTGTTCAATGCGGCTTACAGTTACAGCCGTGCGATAAGAACAACCTGTGCACACCATATGAACTAGGGGCGACCCTCTGAATGGCTGCAACAGGCAACAAAAGACTTTTAGGGAAGAAGTGGTGCCTTAAGAATAAATTAAACTATTTACCTGGATTAAATATCCTACGTTGCTTCAGCAGAAAGACGTGTCCTGTCAGCTGACCTCTGCTCTTGTTGCTATGATCGCTTGGTAATTTGTCACCAGAGGCCATCATGTCTCCCGCAGCACCAGTCCACATCTTGCTCTCCAAATGCGCGAAATCACGATGGCGCATAATATAATGAAAAAAGCAACCACCCCATTTAAAGGAAGAGGTGAAATTCACTTGCACTATTGATTATTTTATACTGAATAATAAAATAAAGTGCTGTTAGATATTTGTGTACGGAAAAGGGGGGTCGTCTGATTTTTTTTTCCCCCCTCCAAGTTATACCTGACTGACTATCCAGTGTAACATTTATCTGGCACCGTCCACAGTCACACCGGCAGCGAGAGATGATGTGTTTTACTCTGCTGAGAGCAAACGTGGAGGGTCAATCAATGCACTGCGGAGCGGAGCAGCACGGTATGTAGGTTTTATACTCGTCTTACTTACTTTGTCACATTTTATTTGCATCAGACATCATTGCGTCATGCTGGAAAATGTTATTATTTTCATGTGGGATTATGGAGTCGAAATAATGAAAACGAAGCAAAACGGATCGATAGATTATTATCTGCAAGGTGTGTGTGAATGTGATGTGAGATTTACCCTTGATTTCATGTAATTTATTTAGTTTTCCTGCAATTATTTTAAAGGTGTGGAACAGGTGCATACACATGAATATATATATATATATATATATATATATATATATATATATATATATATATTTATATATACATACATACACACATATATATACATATATACATATATATTTAGATAGAGTTAAAGATGTATGTAATTATAAGCAGCTTGACTACACAAATAGATTCATGATTAAGATGCAAAAAATTAAAATTGCCGTATACACAGTGTTAATGCATTCTTAGTTTTTTCAACTGCGTGGAATTAGAAAATAATCTTTTATTTTTTTCCACACCTTCATATTTTCTTTTCCTTTTTCCTTTTTTTTTTTTTTTTTTTTACACCTGAAGGTAAAGCAATGTAAATTAATCCCAAAAAAAACTGTAGTCCAATCCTAGAAACACAGGAATTAATCAGATAGTCCATCTATCACGCTGTGTAATAAAGGAAGCGACATGGGTAAGGCAGATGATGTGATGAATAATCCCTGGTCGTTTTAATTAACTTTTCCCTGTCCTGTAATGACCAAGCTGGTCAACAGACCCGGTCAATAAGCATGTTAATATCAAACAAATAAAACTGCGGATGATTAAAAACCTCCTGCGTTATTAAATTTGAAATTCAAATGAAATTTATGCTTCCAGTGCACACTGCATGCTAATAGCTGCCAGAGTCCCAGGGTTCACACACATGCTTTGCCTCCAACTTCTTATTATGTAACGAGAGCTTCACTTATAGATTTAACTAAATGTCAGTGGTTAAAGTGATGAACCTATTCAATATAAGCAGCATGTCATTTTATTTTCAGTCTGACTCAGAGTGCAGTCACTTAATTTAATAAATAACTCACTTAACCTGCGCCACAAACATTATCTATATTGCCAATAACCCTGAGAATTTTGCATTTTTTGAATTTTGTCATTTCAAGGCCAAAAAGAAGGAGAAGGGGGGGGGGGCCCATCGACCTCCTTCATCTTGTGTTTTTCCTCTAATATGGCGCAGGAAGTGAATAATCCTCCTGTGTGCTCCACTTGGGGCCTAGGAGACTTAATCAAAACTGTCAAGATAATTGAACACAATTACACTAATGTGAAAGTTGCAATATAGCAGAACAATGCGGCCTTTTTATCGCGCGTAATAGTTTGTGGATATTAACTTAAGACACGCAAAATCCTGAGGGGTGATTTATGCCACAGCTCTTCAAAAAAGAAAGAAAAAGAAGAAAATGAGGAGAGTGGGGGAGAGAGAGAGAGAGAGAGAATCTTTCAAGATACCTGGAAACTTTTAAACCATACTTCTAAAAAAAAAATACACCTTTCTGCACAGATTGTAGAGGAGTTAAACTAGTTCAAACACATTTATATTGATGCGAAATAGTTGACATAAAACTATTCAAGCGGAGATTATTTCCAGCATAATAAAGAGCATCATAAAGTGAGATGAAAATTGGAAAAAAGGGGGTTTTAAAGGGAGTATAATTTTATTGACAGTATCAGAGTGGCTGTCTTTGCTCTTCGGTGCTGTGGAGTTTACCAACCTCCCACTACACCCAGGCACAGGTCGTCATCCCCTTAGGCCTATTTCTAATTTATGGAATGTGATGTTCTGTAAAATTTCAATAAGTGGCCCCCTAATTCCTCCTCCCTTATTCACTCTCATTTAACTTTACCTTCCTTCCGCTGTCTTTTATTATGGAGGGGGCGGTGGGGGTGGATGGGTGGGGGGGTACGGGGGCGGGGAGCTGTCTGAGGCGCTCTATTGATGACCTCACGGTACTATGTGGCAGTGCGGCAGGACGGAGCCGCTGATTGGTCGCCCGTGTCACAGCGGCACTTCAAAGCCAGAGAGGAGCCTACAATTGTGGAAGAATGGGCGGAACACATCATTGTATTGCACACCTCTAAAAAAACAGTGCTCTGATTCATAAATATAAAAAGATCCTCTGAGGAGGGCAGTGTTTTTGTGTGATGGCAACTTCACTTCTAGGGGTGAGTCTAAAGGACTTTCTTACTGGTTTAATTAGTTCTTGTCATTGTCCGGTCGGTGGATGGGGGATTAAACTTACATCGCTCGCAAAATAGCAGCAAAGCTTTGGATATATTTTCAGCAAGCGGCTGGTGAGAGAAAGCTGAAGCTCTTTAGACGAGGTAGAAGTTGGTGCTTGTGCGTAAAAATACGCACGTTTACTTGTGTTTTGCGCACTCTTATCCGGCGTGTTTTTTTTCCCCCTACTTTTTGTTTGTCCAGGTAGGAAGTGATAATAATCTGTTGTACTGATTTCAACAACTAAGTTTTGGTGGGGGGTTTATTTACGTTGAAACCCTGTTTTTTTTTTTTTTTTAAATGTCTGGAACGAATCTGTTCAAATCACAGGTCACTTACAGTTGTTCTTGTCCCTCCAGGAGGAGCCGAGGTTAGGATCGACTCCTTTAGCCATGTTAGCTGCAACATGCAACAAAATAGGGAGTCCGAGCCCTTCACCGTCCACTATTTCGGATAATTCTTCATCATTTGGGAAGGGCTTCCACCCGTGGAAACGAGCTGCGGCCAGCAGCTGCAGCCTGGGATCCGGCCTGTCCGGTTTCGGGGTGTCCCGAAACGGATCTGGCATCTCGGACTCTTTCGGCACCAACAGCTCTTCTGGATCCAGTGCTTTTTCCCTCACGTCTGGTACCTCGTCAAGTTCCCATTTTGGAAACGACTATTCAGTTTTCCAGGCGTCTGTTTCGAACAGCTCTCAAGAGTCCAGCCACCAGCCTGTTTTCATCTCCAAGGTGCACACCTCTGTGGACAGTTTACAGGGCATCTACCCCAGGATGAGCGTGGCGCATCCCTACGAGTCCTGGTTCAAATCGTCTCATCCCGGCATCCCCACGGGAGAGGTAGGAACCACCGGAGCCTCTGCTTGGTGGGATGTTGGAGCGGGATGGATTGACGTTCAGAATCCTAACGGAGCAGCACTACAGACGTCCTTACATTCCGGTGGACTCCAGACGTCCTTACACTCTCCTCTGGGCGGATATAATTCTGATTACTCCAGTTTAAGTCACTCTGCTTTCAGTACAAGTCCCTCTCCACACCTGTTGACCACCGGCCAGCACCTGATGGACGGGTTCAAGCCAGTGTTATCCTCTTATCCGGACACAAGCCCCTCTCCGTTAACTGGGGCAGGGGGGACTATGCTCTCCGGGGGTCCTCCAACGTCGTTAGCGGGGTCCCCGAGGTCATCTGCGCGGCGGTACTCGGGCAGAGCCACATGCGACTGTCCAAACTGTCAGGAGGCGGAGAGACTGGGACCGGCGGGCGCCAGCCTTCGTAGAAAAGGTCTCCACAGCTGTCACATCCCCGGTTGTGGGAAGGTGTATGGGAAAACGTCGCACCTAAAGGCGCATTTGCGGTGGCACACCGGCGAGAGGCCGTTTGTGTGTAACTGGCTCTTTTGTGGGAAAAGATTCACGCGTTCCGACGAGCTCCAGCGACATTTACGCACACACACCGGGGAGAAACGATTCGCCTGTCCGGTGTGCAATAAGAGATTTATGCGAAGCGATCACCTGAGTAAACATGTAAAAACTCACAGCGCCGGTGGATCCGCCGGCTCTGGCTCCGGTGGCAGCGGAGGGAAGAGGGGGAGTGATACCGACAGCGAGCACAGCGCACCGGGAAGCCCTCCGTGCCATTCCCCCGACCTGTTGCACCCACCTGAGTCCACTCAGGGAGTAGGCATGAACGGCCTCTAACTCCGCTCCACCACCACAAGTGTTGGGACGGAATTGTTCGGTAAGGACATGAACGTGGACATATACTCCGGTGTATGCGTTAATAATTCACCTTGAGTGTCGCCACCATGAGAAAAAAAATAAGGCCTGTGCGTTTCTTTACGTTGTTTGAGACTTTTTATTTCCATAACTGATCCACCAGAGCAAAACCTCTCACTGATAAACATCTCCGGTGTGAAAGTGTCATCACGTTCTTGTGGCAACACTGGAACCGGAATCCTTTCATTTCCAAATGATAGAAAACACAGCAGTGAAAGAAAAAGGAAGACAAAAAAACGAGAGTCTGCCAAATGTGTTGCTGTCATATATTTGGATCACAAGCAAACTCTGGGCACTTTATTATCGAGCGAGAGAAATGGGTGGTCCCCGCGGGTGGAAGCTCGGTAGAGTTCTGGTAAGATTTGGAGATGGTTTTGTTTTACCTGTCTGATCCTTACAAGCGTGTGACCATAGAGGAACAGTTCCCGGTTTCTATTACGTATTGCTCTTCATTCCACACGCCTACGGTATAGTGCGTCAAGCCAAGTTTGGAAAGAGGTGACTTATAGTTCACCTCGCTGCAAATGACAAAAATAAATAAAAAAAAAAGATGTGTTGTAAATAATGAGATCTGTAGGTTAGAAGAAACCCGATGTAAAGGTGAGTAATGTATTTGTCCAGGAGACGATTTTGTATAGGTATTTCTAGTTGTATATGGACTCTAGTAAATATTTGAAAATATACGGAAATGTACTTGGATTTTTCTTTGACATGATATGAAATGTATTGTGGGGAGTTCTATTTAACCACCAGTTTTTCTTGTATTTTAGGGGTCTATCATTAGGCGCACTTTGAATTTGTTTGTAAGGTTTCGAAATAATTTACTGTTTACCCACTCGTTTAATTTAAGTAAGCATGTTGTAAAGTGATTTTAATTTTACAATGAAATTTTTTTTCTCTCTCTCTCTCTCTCTCTCTCTGTCTCTCACTCTCTCTCTCTCTCCTCCGAGAATGGCTTTTTATGTGAGCCACTCAATAAAGTCAGTATGAATTCAGAATCAGTCGATCGACTCAGTTTGTTTGATTGTTGAGTCGAAGTAACCTCGCTAGAGAGTATTTGAAATTATTTGAGTGTCTTGGATTATTTTATTTTATTTTCTAAATAATTACACGATGAAATACGCAGCAGCATCGGGCCCTCAACCAGAAAAAAAAAACTTACAATAACTTAATTGCAAAAAAAAAGACATTAAAAAAATGCCTGCGTAAAAAGGAAAATACAAATGTGTTTTAATAATGAAAATTCAGGCTGAATTCAAAAAGTCTTTTAGGTTATTTTTATGAAGGAGAAACTCCTGAGGCCGTAGCAGCGCTCGTCAGACTGCATGATGCTGTTAAACCGCCGATAAATCTATATTTAATAATCATACGGAACATGTGACGTAACCTACAATCATTCTGAAAGTACCCGCTGATATTCTCGTTTATTTACACGAGAGACTGAATTTATGCCCAGTTAACCAAATCCTTTTCTTGTGTTCAGCGGATGTTCCCCCAGAACACTCGCAAGATTTATCAGATTTAAATTGTGCTCTTATTGTGATAAGTAGCTTAAGAGGTTAAAAGAACAAAAATCGCATATTATTGACAGCAATGTGTATAATATTTAATGCTTTTAACAGAAGCGGAAGTGAACGTGAGTCTTCTTTAACTTGGGTTCATTGACTGAAGTTTAGACGAAATCATTTGTTGATACAATTCCCAGTGTTTGGTGTTGGATTTTGGTTTAAACCTGCGCTCAAATTATTGTCTCAGCCAACGAGGGATATTGTTGGACATGACGTCATAATTTAGGCGTTTTCTCTTTTTTTTTGCATGTCTTTTGGAACTGATAAACCAAACAACCCTAGTTTTTATTGAACTTTTAGAAACGTTTCTGGGTTTGAACGCAAATGCACGTACTCACTCTTCCACGGTGAGAGATGGAGCTGACGCCTAATGGATTCACTCCGTCGTTTGATAAGTACATTATAAAAATGTCTAATTTCACGTCCACGGTTACCCACACGTTGGAAAAGCTGTATCTGCGTGCTGGGCTCACTCAGATGTGGGTGAACTAGAACCAGCACCCTGCGAACTTCTGTTAAAAAGGCTCGTTCTTAAATCCAGCACTGTAGCGCCATCTAGTGTCGATTCCTCCATCTAACAGGAAAATAAGTAGACAAGCTGATACAGCTCCTCAATTTTGGATTTTGATGGTTTGGTTTTGGACAATTTTAATTTTAAGAAATCAGATCACTAAAGGGGTTTGCCTCAAACTAATCTGAAGCAGAAACTTCACATTTTCATCAACATGGCCCTCACAAATTACATTTGAATTTTGAGCAGAACAAAGACGACGTGTCAGGTTTGAGTGATCGTCTTTCAGGGCTGAAGGACAGTCTGGACATTTGGAGCTAATCAGGACTCACACATCTCCTGCTTTGTCACTCATCGTTATACTTTCTAAGACATTTCAGAGATTCAAAACTTTTAATTTGCAAATCTTCCGAATAAGTCTCTCAACATCTCACTCTCCATGAGGTGGGCTACAAATCTTTTGGATAAAAAAAAACCCCTCCTCACTCTGATATCTAATTGTCATAAATTCAAATCCACTTTTCCCCAACTCCTTTATTCATGCTCTGAAAATATAGTTCTTCCATATTTTGTTGTTTTAGCACTAATCTGAAATTATTGCTGGTTCCTTCGTCTTCCCCTGAAACCCCTTAGCAGCTTAGTCTGTCGTTCGATTCTCATTCGCACGTTTTTTTTTACACTTTATTCCAACTTTATGGTTCAAGATAAAGTCAAAATTTTCTTTTAGTGAAGTAAAGTTATGGGGGGGGGGGGGGATCAAGTGGAGGAATATATTCACAGAAAGCCAGATTAAAAAAACTAATTCAGTTTACAACTTTCTATTTTGAATAATGTTTGATGTCATTTCTTTTATACTGTAATTTATGTTTTGTGTCTGAGGAAGCTGTGAGGGCGATGGAATCTGGATCAGTCAGCAGATATATTAGCACAAGCTGACTCAACCTGGCCAAACGCCTTTGAGGAGTTGTTCCTTTACACTAAAAACAACACTCCTGCATTCTCTGATACGTGAAGTATTTAGTGACCATAAAGTGAAGCTGAGTGGTTGCGGTCTTCATGTTGTCATACAGCAAACACCTTCTCAGCAGCACCGCCAGCTCTCCAGAGGAAGCACCGTGCCAGGATGAGAGGGCTGCCAATCATGGACGACGGCCACATTAACAGCTCAAAACACAGCGGCCAAACCCATCAAGCCTGATCCACTTTGAAATCAGGGAAGAGAAATAACAACATCATCTTTGGGAAATCATGACTTCATTAGGCCTTCATCTAGGCAGAATCAGGGTTTAGACTGAGGCTGAGGTACGATGATTCATATCAAGTTTCCATCAGTGAATCAGTGTCAACACCTCTCATCCATGATTCATCTGTGGCCAATTTACTGGTTAAAACCACCAACCACATTGTCATTGCCATCAGGCCAACCGGTCTCTGGGGGAAGGTAATTTGACAAGGTTCAGAGGTTAGTCAAAATAATCAGCAGTAATTGCTGAAAAACTGTCAGGGAGCCCTTATACAATGCTTTCAGTAAATTAGATTCGTCCATGTCACAGGTGGCGTTTCACCTGTCTAACTGAGTGGAATACCGAGAGTTTTCCACACTTATAATCATCGATGAATATGAAGCAAGCTAAGCTAACCTCTGATGGGTTCTACAGGATTGACTGAAACGTTCCCACCACCGCAAATAATAAGTGAACGGCAATACTGCAACACAGCATGCTGAGTCAGAGCAGAAGCAACTGCAACGACTGTCTATCAGAAAGCTCCATGCTGCCACAGCTTTTCAGCGTTCTTAAGCGCCATAAATATTTCGCTTTGTCGTTCATTTAAATATCTATAAACATAAGTGAATGTTTCTTAGCTGTGTGATTCCTGAAGATCCAAAGTAGGCAGATACAACCAGGGATGGGACTGAAATAAATCTGGCACAGAAACCAAGAAAATAGGTCCATTTACCGGTGAGCTCCAAAAAAATACAAGCTTATATTGTTTGGGTATTGAAGCGTCGCTGTGTAACAGAATAAAGGGTTGTTTTTTTGGGGCGGAGCTCAGGATCTATTCTCTTCCTTTCTGTGGTGGATCTTTTTTAGTCCTGCACTTCTATATGTTTTTTGGACGCAAGCACAATTGATCTTCTTGGGACCCAAACACAGGCAGATCTCGCTTGGGCCACTTTCAGCAGGGGTGAAGGTCACTGCGGCTTCGTCCGAGGTAAAAATGCCTCCATAAAATGTTTTCAGATGATTATTTCCTAAAAGGTTGATGTGAAACGGCATCTCTCATACACTCTCCTATGCTTGCTAAAGTAAATATTCATATACAATATAAAATGTGATAAAATTCCAAAAAAAAAGAGGCTTGCCCTCTACTTCCCCTACAGTTCCGACATCTTGTGCTGATTTGATCACACGACATGAAAGAAATTGAAAAAAAAGATCAATGTGGCCGCATATGGATAATTCCTTTTACACCGAAATATTAATATAAAATATAAGAAGCCGTTAAATAGCGAACATAAAAATGGTGAATTGTGCATTAAATGAAAAATACATGTGTCGAACACATTTGTGGTATCAAATATAGAGGGTCAGCTAAGTTTCAGAAAAGTTCGACTTGTCACCGGATTCGATCATCTCCTGATGATTTCAATTCCCATGACATGCAAGCTGTTGAAAAATTAGGAATTTTGCAAAATACACGTTCCACTAAAACATCCATATAAAATATGGCAGGGAATACATTTCCAAAAAAGGAAGTATTTCCTATAATTCCAATCCAGTACTAATTTCTGGAGCTGCTTTAGAGTTCTTGGGTAACTAGAAACGGAACCTACTGAAAAGAAAAAAATCTTTTGTCAATATGATGGACAAAGTGTTTTTCACATTACATTTTTTTGGGGGGGGACTTTTAAATGGTAAAAGAAAGGTCCGTCCTTTACTTTCCATCTCATCCTAGTGTCTGGCTCTGATTTGGAGTCGCGACACCACATGACATGGAAGCTACTGAAAAAAACAAGACTGGATTTAGCAGTTAAAGGGATTCGAGAGGCTTCGAAAAAAGTTCAGGCTCTCTAGACTTTTCTTTTAAACAGTTTGAGGGCCCTGACAGCCTGCTACTCCTAGAGTCCAACAGCCCGAGAACACTGGACATGTCAACCAGCTCACCTCTCACTGGAGGCACTGATGACTCTGACAAAGTGAATGGTAGAGAAATAGCCCCACCAAGTGACCATTACAAGAAAGACAGGCTCTCTCACCCCCAGTCCCCTCCAATTTGCAATTACTGTACATGAAAAGATATTTTCTCATAAATATCATCCAGTCCTAAAATATTCCAAGATATCATACGATCTAAATGTAAAAAAAAAAGAAGAAAAAAAAGCTTGATGAGGATATATCTTACCATCCAGTAGGGATGAAGATGTTCACAAAAAGAAACAAGACTGACTTCAACTGACAAGACAACATTAGGATATAAAGGCAATAATAAAGTGGTTTACACAGTCACTGTATGGTGAACTTTTGAACAGAAAGGGATCGTGTTGTCGTGTTGACACGAAGAAATGCACAGCTGCAATTGACAGGATGGATTTGTTCCCCTCAGGGGCGCAATGGCTACCAAGTAGAATTGACTTGTAAACGTCAGTTACATCGTTGATACGAGTCAAAAGGATGAATCTGGCACTGAAGATGTGAGCAGCGGTTACTCAAGTCGAAGTAAATAGCAACATTTATGTGAATTTACGAAGGAATCAGCAACATCAGCTCATTTTTGGGTTGACTACTTTCTACGGGATCTGCTGAAATGTGGAAGAAAACCGGGAACTGTTGCATGTTGCCAGCTGAATTTCTCCAAACAGCCACAAGAGAGCAGAATGTGCACACAGATCAACAGTGTGTATTTGATGCAAATTAGACCTGGTGCTGACAGAATAATTCTTATTACAATGTTTTTATCGGTGTGTATGATATGCATTTAGTCCATTTTGGTGTCCATTTTGGTGTCATATTAAAGAAATGAAACAGTGCCTGTTTGCAAAACAGTGGGACTGCTGCCAAAGACCATATTTGCTGGATGAAAGTCACTACTGGTAATCTACTCAAGAGCACTTAGCTGCATTCTTTCAACATGACCTGGCTTTCGAGGCAAAGTCTGCAGCAGCTCTGAAGTAACATTTTGGTGACACGGAGTTTGTTTCCGCTGCTCAGGCGTTTGAAAACACTCTGGCGTGCAAATGTAGTGTTTCACATCAACTGCAAGCATGGTTCTTTCTTTTAAAAAAAATAAAAAATAAAAATTCTATTAATGATGAAAGGGCCTAAATTATTGAGCCTTTCAGACACCCATCACAGTAAATGTGTTTAGCCTGCTGAGTCCGATAACATGATTTCTGTCCTTGATGAGATTAACTCCTGGTAACCTCTCTGTTGATGCGGCTTTCATCTAAGCTCACTCAAAACCGCACTGATAATGACAGAGCAAAATCAATAAAAGCCATTTGACATTCCCATGAAGACCAGCAGCCTGAAACAAATGACTGCTGCTGTGTTACTAGGCCTTGAAATGTCATCTAGACCTTTACGAAACCTAGGTTTATATTTACTGTGGTGTGTTGACAAGCATCTTTTGTAAAAGTTTCAAAAAGTACACGTATGTTTAATAAACTTATGTACTTACTGATGTCATTCTTAAAATTATTACCAGTGTTCTGGTTTATACTTATACTTAAAAGTCAGAACTGAGGTAACTTGTAGGCACCTTAAATTATACAGACCTCAATCTTTTGACTGAGATATGATTCAGGAAATTATGATGAAGTATTCTTGTCTTAAGGAAACAAGAAGTTTATGAGTTTCATATTGTAATATTGTGTTGGGACTATTTCCATCGTGCCTTCTTCTCATTATTCAGTAGCCAATACGTCATTTTTAATGATAAGTTTGAAAATAAAACCACCTTTTCATTGCCCGTTGAAACAATGTTAGTTCACAAAGAACTGAAGCAGCCTAACTACAAGCTGACCCTTGGTTTTTATTGTTATGAAGTGGGCAATTTCAGTAGTACTACATATACAAGTACACTAATACATCGATTGGTATGCTTGGGGAGATACATTTGAACTTTACTCGTGTTTAATTAATGACAAACTTGTCTGGTGCTCTTTTTTTTTTCTCGTGCTCGTTTGAACGGTTAATTAGCCGAGTTGAAACTTTTTCGGTTACATGAACTTGTTTCTCTCTCTCTCGCTATTATTTTTTTTTTAGCACGCTTATCTATCAAACTGTCGAAACTCCGGTAAGCCTATCGCTCACAGTTTCAGGTGTTGTAAGTCTCGTGCGTAAACACGGCGTTGCATTGTGGGCGTTGTAGTAACTTACCGGGTGAGGCCACGCCTCCCGCTGAGGTTCGCTGAATTATTTCAAACTTCCAGTCCCAAAATGCCGTGAGTGCGGAGCAGCTCTACGTCATAAATCCGCCCTAAGTGAGAATGATAGTGGATTGGCTTCAGTCGCTGTCAACGCGCTCTAGGCAGACCACAAACCTCTCATGACGACGGTGAGATTCAGCTGTTGTCTTTGTGTTTCATCTATATTGTAACTTCAGGAAGTGGACGATGTGAATATGCGCCATTAACATGTTATTACGGCGTTACCGCACACCTGTTGAGGCTGATAACGTTACCTGTCATTATGGATGCCAGCTTTTTTTTTTTGGTGGTGGTGGGGGGGGGGGGGGTAGGAGTTTCTGCCGGTGCTGCTGAAGTTTGTGTCAGGATTTGATTCATGGTTTGACAGAAGTGTGCGATGTTACAGGGAAGACGGTCAAAGCGAGCTTCCCATGCAGTGTTGGACCAGAATAGACGCTGTTACTATCTGCGCACTTGGATCATAACACGAGGCGCCGAGTGAACCGAGTTCTGTCTCATAAGTTAGACAAGACCAACCTGTTTTTGTGCACTGGTGTAAGAAACCACATTATTAATGACTGACTCACTGTGACAAGTCATGAATGGGTAGTGTCCTTTTACGCAGGCGAAGTGACAGCCTGGAAGAGTTCAGTCTTTATTGCAACAGTTTTCTGTGACAGACTCAAGTCTTGCCTGCACGGAGCCTGAACTTCCGTGAGCTGAATACGGCGGTGACAGAATAGAACTCGGAGAATGTGTTTTTGTGGGCCCGGGTTTGATGTTGTCAGGCGGGAGAAAAGAAGAAAAAAAAATCAACTATATAATCGTTTACAGAAGGAGCGTTGGGCTGCAACTAAGTAGACTCTGTTTTCTTGTTTTTACAATATCTTTAGTTAAATAAATTGTGTTGTAAAATTTCAGAAAATACTGAAAAATTACTTCCTCAATCAACCTCCAAAATGTGTTTTTGAAAAGTAATCTAATCAACATCTGAGGAAAAGGAAATGAGACATATTTAAGTACGAAGTTATTGTATATTCATTAAATGAATTACATTTGAATATATATTAGTTTTTTTCCATTCATCTACAATATGGAAACTAAAATTTATATTTGAAAACCAAGTATGTGTTGGGTTTTTTTTTTAACTAAAGAAATTACATGATACTGAGGCTGATTCATGAAAAGCTCTTTTGCACACGTTTTTATCTTTGAATTAAGCCAGAAAGGAAGCAAAGTAAACAACAACAACAACAGCAAGCCTGAACGATTGCTTGTTAGGATGCAAACAATTAACGTCAGCAGCAAAGATTTAAATGAGGCCATCAGGTTTTGCTTCCTGTCTGTCAGACTAAATTGAGGGCTGGGGGGGGGGGGGGGGGGGACAACAACATATTTAAGACTTTAAGAACTTTTCACAAATGTTTGTCTAAATAATTAATTGCACTTTACTGAGTTATATCAGTGTGTCTGGGATATTTTATTTCTGTGTTTAAGGGATAATCCCAAACTCTAATCAGGTTTTTGTTTTTTCAGATGAAAAATGGCTGCTGGAAGAGCAAGGTCCTTCCATCGTGCTGGTAGTCTCATGCGGAGCAAATCTGAGGGGACGCTGATAGATCTGGATGAGTCCACCAGTGACAGCCTGAACGGTAAAAAAAAAATAAATAAATAAAAATCCTCCTCAGGAAACATTAAAAGAGGACATTTAGTAATACAGACAATGACAAAAGTCCATTATTTCTGCAGGTGGAAATGTGCCACAAATGACAAAGAACTCTGAGTGGCTGCGTTTACAGCCAGAAGTCTCACATTCATCTAAGACTAAAAATCCTTTCTGGAACAAACTGTCCGGATCAAATCCTTTCTTAGATGACATCGTACACGGCAGAACGGGAAACAACATTTCCAACAAATTAAATACAAAACTAGACACTGAAAATCATGTGGACGCACGTAACGACGACTCCAGCAGCTCGTCCTCAGACGAAGGAAACGTTGGGAAGTTTTTGGAAAACAAACACAAAGCCAGTAACAGATCTGGGAGATGGAGGAGCGCATCCGATATTCTGGATGCGATGGAGAGAAAGGTGCCAAAACGGGTCAGCAGCTTCACACCACCCCAGCCGGTCCTGAACCCAGATTTTGAGTGGTTAAAAAATGACAGAGAGGCTTATAAGATCGCCTGGTTGAGCCACAGGCAGTTAACTCGTTCATGCCTGGACTTAAACATGATGAGCCAGAGTCCTGGATGGGCTCAGACTCAGGCGACAGACTTTCAGGTCATCAGCAAGATCGGCCACACTGGAGGCTTAGTTCAGCTACCAGAGTCTGAAATCAGTGTCCATATCCCACAAGGCCACGTTCCTCCTGGTGACCTGCAGGAAGTTACGCTTAAGGCCATGCTAGAGCCCCCTCCTGGACTCAACAACAACTACACCACCACCATGAGCCCGCTTCTGGAGGTGGTGCTCAGCAACATCAACACTAAGGAGTGCATCTCTCTGGAGATTAAACTCTCTGGAGAGGTGAAGAGCGACCCTTTAAGTCAGGTCATGACCACGGTGACGGGACTCCTATCAAACAAAAGAGAAGGGCCGTATCTCAAGATAAATGACTGTTACATTCATAAGAACATGATGCAGGTCAAGCTCCAGGACCTGAAGACACATTTTTATGCCATTGCAGTTGCAGAAGCCTCTGCAATCCAGTCCCCTGCTACATCAGTGTGGGATTACCTCGACCGCCAAATCACAGTAGCTGTTTATGGGCCCAGGTATATTCATCCGTCTTTTAAAGTTGTAATAGTGGTGTGCGGCCATGAGAACGTCCCGCCAAAGCTTCCATTTTCAGATATCTGTCGAGGTAACAAGCAGCTGCCTCCGCTCGTGCTTCAGCTCTGGGGAACACATCAGTTTAAACCAGACAAACTGCACGACCTGCTAGTGGCTGTTAGCATCACAGACTCCACCTTCAAAATCAAAACGGAGGACAAACTGAAACAAGTGAGGCAAAGTCAACTCAAACTAGGGACGGTTTTGCATTTACCAGTTGCTCTCTCTTTCACTGGCAATGCAGAAATGAATCCTTTTAAATTAAATCTACAGGTGACAGAATCAAACCAGAAGACTGTTGCGCGATTCCAGGTCTCTTCCCCTCCTGCAGCACCCATCAGATCTGAAAAGCGAGTGCCGAGGCAGATAGAGAGGCGGGTCGAAATGGCAAAAACCTTACCTATTCCTGAGGAAAGCATTCCAGACATCCCTAAATTTACAGACAGACCTGTGGGCATAAAATGGTATGGAGTTGCACTAAAGTCAGTCCTCCGTCAGCCAAGAGTGGACTACCTACTGGAATACTTCAAGGGGGACACGGTAGCCCTCCTATCCAGGGAGAGTGTTCGGTCCGTGGGGAATTCAAAGGTAAAAGAGTGGTATATTGGATTTCTCAGAGGCAGGACTGGCTTGGTTCACTGCAAAAATGTCAAACTCATAACCAGAGATCAGGTGATTGACTTCACCGGCATTCAGATCACAACAGATGTGCTCCTGGACAACATGACGCTGCCCTTCAAGAAGCTCACCTACATGTACTCCGCCATCCAGACGCTGGTCACTGAGCACGTAACCAACTGGAGGGGTTTTGCTGACGTCTTAGGGTATTACAACCTTACGCTGGACTCCATCACGAGGAGATGTGCTGAAAGCGACGCTGATAAGGTGGCGTGTGTGCTGGAAAAGCTGAAGGAAGACTGCCACGCTGAGAAGAGCGGGAGGAAGTTCCTGCACGAGCTCATGGTTGTAAGTAGAGACATTTTTACAATTCTGTGTCAAATAGACGGTCTTCATGTGTTTTACTATTTTTTTGGCAGCTTATCTCTGTGTTTGTCATCCAAGGGTCTGTTAAAGATGGACTCTGTGAATCTCGTGGCTCAGCTGATCCAGAACACCGTCATCCTGTCCACTGCTGTGGAGCTGGGGGTCCGATGGAGGGAGCTGGCTGAGAGACTGGGAAAACTCACCAGTGCCCAGATAGCCGGCTATGAAGCACCACACCGAGGAAAGAGTGGAGAAGTCAGTTCTCAGGTTAGCACGGCCGACATGATGAAGTTACATTTATTTGCCACTTTTTTTTTTTTTCCTCTAAATATTTCCTCTTTTGTTTCAGTCAATGTGGAAGCCTGCCTACGACTTCCTGTTCTCCTGGAGCCTGCGTTATGGAGACAGCTACAGGGACATGATCCAGGATCTCCACCTGGCTCTGGACAAAATGAAAAACCCAACCACCCGACAGTGGAGGCAACTGACCGGCGCCCTTTTGACAGTGAACTGTCTGGATGTGTTTCGAGCCTCGGCGTACCCAAACACCTAGATGGCACTTGGTGAAAAGAGAACGGAGGGTTTTGTTACACGGATTTTAATGGCGATGTTACTTAGCTCTTTGTGTGATCTGGTTAAACATTTGAATTAATTAACCTCACTTGAATTCTGTGTGAGGCAATGTCACCTAGAAAGAAGAAAAATCAAGTGTAGTTAATTTGTGTAAAAAGTTATTTTGATGAATTCTTTTCAGTTTCTGAAAATGCAAACCAGTAGCAACACACATCTCAGGTATTAATAACTTCATCTATTACTTAGGAGTTTTTTTTTTTTATCCGCCGCAAAGTTGACCAATTAATGACATCATTATTAATATACCACTTTCTTATGTATGCAACTATATTTTAATAGTTTAGTTTGTCTTCACATCACCTTAACTGATCACGTAACCAAGTATGTCTGTGTCAGTGAGGGAGCTGCCAGTTTTTTGTTGCAGAATTTGTGTTGTGTCAAGACAAATGTGAATTTCAGTGCCTTCACTCGTATTTTTGTGCTGAACACCAAACCAAAGTGTCATAAAGTTTTCTGATGCCAGTAAACAGACTGTAGATTCCTCTAACATAACTGCCGTCATCAATATTTGATATTTTTGTACTGTAATGTGATATTTCAGAAATGTACAGTGTAGCTAATTGTAGACTCAGACTTTTAATCACTGCATATTCATTTTGTTCTGATGTGACTGTTTTACTTCGCCAAATGGAAACCTCAAATATTTGTGTGCTGCGTGATATTTGAACGTGAAACGGAGATGTGTTGCATTAATGTGTCTGTTTAAACTCAATGAACTACCTGACCTTTTTACCTTATATGAAATATTTACCTTATATAATAAGAAAATGCTAATGTCAAATGTTTTTAAAAGAAAGAGAATATAATCCAAAGTAGCCTTTTTTTTTTTTTTTTGTTTTTTGGTATAGAATTAAATCTGATGGCTTCCCTCATGTGTTTTCCATTGATTTTTCTTTGTTTGCTCAGTATGTTTGTTCAAGCTGTAGTTTCAGTTGAGGGCATTCTGTGTGTGTGTGTGTGTGTGTGTGTGTGTGTGTGTGTGTGTGTGTGTGTGTGTGTGTGTGTGTGTGTGTGTGTGTGTGTGTGTGTGTGTGTGTGTGTGTTGGTTCTCTACTGAACCGAGAGCAGAGAACTCTCAACTGACTTTACCTTGGCTCACTCACTAAATGCACCTCAGGCAAAGTAAATGAGGGAAGGAAACAGAGTCGGAGGAGCAGCAGAGAAACTTGATTCAATCTCCTGAGTGATTGTATAAAGTGGCATTTAACAGCTTTTAAAAGACCTTTCACAGGGCTGATGATAAACATGGAGGATCATTTCCCATGAAATAAAGGACTAAAATCAATGAAATCAACTTTATAGTTTGTAATATACAGATGTTAAAAAGGAATTACAGCTATATTTCATAAAGTAGAGGTCCTGGCTGAAGTCACTTACAACCTGATGCTTTACCTGTTAACGTCATGGCCACAGTGTCATGTATAAGAAGAAGACTGAAGCATTCTCCACAAATTATATGAAATGAACAAATTCTGCATCCTATAAGTTTAAAAAAAATGTACTTAACGGGGTAAATATTGATATAGTGCTGCGTGTAACTCGTGAAGGAAAAAGATGACGCAGTAATATTCCACCAACGAGGGAAATGAGTGAAAATGTGTGATGCAGATTTAAAAATGCCTTATTAGGTCTCTGTCTTTCAGAGGCAGCGAGGCGTTAAACTGTGCGACTAATCAAATGTGACTACTTTTGTTTTGGGAGCCTTTTATAGCAGCAGCGTCTGAGTGCAGCAAGCAGCAGATTATTAGGATGAATGTAGTTGCATGTCAGAGCGTTTACATTGTTTTTTTGATCTGACAGGAAATATACAACCTCCTGCCATCTACTTTACATTATCTACTGAATTAAAAGTACATTTTTGTGCAGTCAGTGTGCAGCATGAGCATGTGACCGAAACACGCACAAAGTGCTGCTCAGTGGAAGAAAAGACGTGTCCCTCAGTTAGGAGATCTGAAATTTAAATTATGGACTGACCGTATAGGGCAAGTTAAAATGGTTGCTCAGATGATCAGTGTGAGGTGAGACAGGCGAGTATAGTCACATGATTCAAAAACCAATTCAGGATCTGAGTTTTATCTTACCTCCTCTTCCTGCTCTGAATGAAGGAAAATAATATAATATTTTAAAATTCTGAATGGAGGAACAGCATGTTAGGCAGAATATCTGGATAACTACACCTAAACAGAAGCAAACACAAAAAAGGAGAGAAATTTAATCCGGTGTATTTGGTGGTTTTTAATCTTTCAATCTCTCCATCTCTCCACTCTTTACTGAGTTTGCCACCAGGTCTATACTCAATTTTTTTCTTTTCTTTTTTTTAGCATATAGAATGTCTTAAACTCACACAAATAACACATTTTCCCTCCTGCATCACTTTTTTGTGACCCCAGAACTCGGAAAAATCCAGCCATGTATATTTAGCTGGAAACTAATAGCAACCCTGTCAAGCAGCTACAAAGAAATAATGTCAATTTACAAACCCTCAACCGTATTTTCGGGTGCGATCTACATCTTCTTAATCCAGGCATTTGTTCAACAATCCACAGTGGTATGATGCCAGATGACATCATTTACATGTGCTACATAGTGTTTGGACTTTATTGCACGTCAAGAATATTGTGTATCGTACAATGGCTTTAAATTGGATTACTTTCCTGCTTTGAATTATTAACTATAAACAAGGAAATACCGACCCTGGGGAACACAAGAGAAGAGGTGATAACGCTCCTGTTACCACATGTTCTGCCTTTCAGTAAAGTTTCTTTAAACAAAAGTGAATGTTTGTTCTCGCTTGATGTCTAAACCAGAGTGTCACCGAGAATGAGTTCACGTCCTCGTCTTCTCCAGATTGCCGTTGCGTTTGGCTCACACATCCATGTCAGCACGCACCGCTAATGACACATCAACACTTGTCACTGATGCTCCTGCCAACACAAAAACCTCCAGGCCGGTGAATATGATCTTAAAAAAAAAATGCACGTTGAAATATAATGCCACTGAAAACTGATCTAATCTGTGAAGAAACTCCGTCAACTTCAGCGTTAAGATTCAAGCAGTGAGTGGAAGAGGCCGTGTGTTCAACATGTTTCGTGCATATTATCTGCAGCAGATTTAACCCCCCCCCCCATGTTCTTTCTTCAATACATCAGTGGTAATAGATTTTTCAGATTGTTATCGTAAAATTTTTACATCATTAAGATGCTTCATTAATTGCAGTTTCATCATATTATGCTCAAAATGTAATTAATAATGATCTTTAGGACACAAAACCTCACAAACTGTCTCTTGTACCAAGATTAATTTGCAGAGCAGGTCAGAATCGATCATAAGGCATCGGTTATTCTGTCCAGTGGAGGGCGCCATTGTATTGATGTCCACAGCTGCCAGTTGTGTTAAAACTCAGTGAGTAAATATTAACATAATCATGGTCTCTTGGTGGCTTTTACACAACACTTAGATCTTTTTATCATCACGGTTTCATGAGTTTTGATGGAACAGGGGATTTTGATAAGTACACGTTATCGCCTTCATGCTTGAATTGTTGAGAAAATAGTAAATGTACACAAGGAAAGTAGCCACTGGTGTTAATATTTGAGTATTTCAAATACTGATTAACATATGCTCATACAAATATATCCCAAACATGCAAGTTCCAAACAGTGCAACAGTGGTTTCCGTGGCCAGCAACTACCAGAGCAATCCACAAATCACAGTTATGAACAGAAGCATTCCTCTGTCCCCCTGGGTATAGAAGGCTTCATTTGGTTTGCCTCCATGATATATGTTGAGGGCAAGAAGTCATTTAGCTTTCAATTTATTAGTCTGGTGATTTATGCACGCTGCAGAGGTAATGGTGGTGACTCCTAGCGCGCGCGCGCACACGCGCACACACACACACACACACACACACACACACACACACACACACACACACACACACAATCCATCCAGCCTTTTCAGATTGCACCCCAATAATTTAGTAATAGATGATGTGAAAGCAGAGAAAGATCAGTAATTAGAAAAGCCAGGGGGTGGTGTGTGTGTGAGTGGGGGGGGGGCCCACATGTATACAGTTTCTATTGCTGCACTTCATTTATCATCTGTGTTTTAGTCACTCAGCGAAGGATTTAATGTTGAGAACATGCATCTCTGACAAGACCATGTAATATTTCCTCAGTAAAAAGTCAAGTGACTTTTATTTGAATGAAAATGAACACAGCGAGGTTTGATTGAAATGTTTGAGCAGCAGAACTGTCATTCGCACGCCGCTGAAACCACTGAAGTTCGACAGTTAAGATGGAGGTTAAATGACAGAACTGTCAGTGGAATGTTTGTTAAACACCACAGATATCAGAGAGGCAGACAGAGATTCAGATCAGCTGATAAACTGCTGATGATGTTAACTGCTCAGAAGGATCCAGCTGCTCTCGCTATCATGGAGGGTCATGGAGCATGCGTGTCTTCCTCCTTAAAATGTGTCACTTTATGAAAAATGATGCATTTTTCTACATTCTGGCATCATGTTAAAATGGGGTCTCGAGGAGTCAAACTGTTAAAAATAGTTTTTCGCCATTTCCCACTCTAAAAAGTAAATTTTACATCCCAAACTGTCCTCTCTGGAAATGTTAACAAAAGAGTAGAATAATAGTTTGGCGCAGTACTGAATCTAAAAACCTGATATATGTTAGTATTGTTGAACATCCAGTTCCCTCGTCTCAAAGTCTGTGGTTTACTTCTTAAATGGGTTATCAGTGAAATGCCTGAAATATGGTGCATGACTCACACAAACTTAAGACAGTTAAAAACACAGCGGGAACAATCACGCTTTTGAAGTTTCGAGTTTTTTGTGTGTTAATATTTTATGTGTTTTTTATATCCGGACAAATGGCTAAAGGATGATGCGGAGGTTGTCAAGGACATTAAAGGTCATCACGCAAAAACAGAAGAAGCGTGATGCTCGCTGTGGCTGAGTCACATGTCCAATTGTTTTTTTTCATGGCCGAATGTTAACTTTGTATTTCCAACAACTGTTGGAAAAAAAAGCATGAAAATGGTGTTAATTTGTCAAGATTATCTTATCAAATTGGACATTTGTGTGTCATAAATGTTTGTCACGCTCAGAGTTTATACATTTTCTGCAGCAATCCAAATATCCTCTGTAAAGATTCCATTAGGTTGAGGGAATGCGTGCGATGATAACTTCTGAGTTGGCCCACAAAAAGATGCGTCATCCCTGCAGCACTCTGTGTGTATCCGCCTGGTGAATCAGATTTGCATGAATACTAATGCACAGTATGGCAGAAAAACTGCTTTGCATAACTTAAATAAATCCACGCAGTTGTTTGAATTCTTGTTTTTTTTGCTCCCGTCTGCAAATTCATGTCATAGAAAATGGAGAGAGACTGCTATAATTTTGTAATCCAGTAATGGCTTGTAGTTCTACAGTTTTTGGAACAAAATATTTGTGGTGTTACAAGGTGTCAGTTGCCTGGCATTCAGTGCCTTTCTTCTGACTAACCGCCTGCTTGGAGCCTCTTCCTATGACCACCGCTGTGAAGGAGGAGGCTCGCTAACCAAATGACTCAGAGGGAAAAAAAACAACCTGAAGTGTTTGGCAGCATTCGAAGCGGCTTTGTGAGTAATCACCATTCACATCCTTGGACACCTCACTTTACTCTTACTGTCACTTTTTCCATCACCCAACCTTACAGAGTTCATCATGGCAGCGATAAAAATAAAAGAAAAAACAGAGCACACAGTATTTTCTGATAAACACCGGCATTTACGCCTCAAACCACAACAAAATCCCGGTTTTACAGAGGTTACTTTACTGTCAGTGGAATGAAGGTAATTCTCAGACTCCCCGTGTTAGAAGGTGGGTTTATTTTAGTTGATGTGATCACATCCTATCGTTGCACTAAAAAGTTCCGTCAAGTGTAGCTTAATGGTGTGGGGGATGTGCGGCGAGCATGACTGCTGACAGGTCTGATGTACCAACCGTGACACTCCCAGTTCAACAGTAATTCAAAAACCAGATGGAGGAGGGCTGGGAATGAGATACAAGGATGTTAAGGATTGCGCTTCACTATTGGAGCTCTAATCAGTTTTATTCTTATGACATTATCTATAATAGTAAAAACATGCCGTGCGTGCTCAACTCTTAGATTTTTCCTTCGCTTAAGTGGTCAGTGTTTTCTCTGGTTATTTGTCCCTCAGCAGGATGAGGCCACATCTACAGGGCGGACTTGTAGCAAACATGGTGGAGGGGTGCAGTATGGGCCAATGAAGAACACATTATATTTTGGGGCAGATTAGCCATAGCTAATAGCCATACCTGGTAGTAACAGCATATTAGACAGGTTTGTTTTGGGGGTTTTTACACACTGAAGTTCTCCTCTTCGTGGATCAACCGGAATAATTTCAGATTTGCTCAGAAACACGAAGAGTTTCGTTATGGGTTACTGTGAAGAGTTTATGTTGATTGGTTTTACCGCGGCAAGGGGGGCAATTTAGAAGGTACCTACAAGCTGAATTTAAGTCACAGCTTCATCTAGTAGTTACAGGAAGCAGGCCTGATGCAACAAACACCAAAATTACACGTCGTCTTCACATGATGTACATTAACCTATTATACGGTAGCTTGGGCCCGTTTGTCGCTGCTTGAAGCTTTAATTCAGGCCCCAGTCTGAACACACCAGGGGCCGAAAGTTCATCTTGATTGAAGAATGTGGAAGTATAATTCTTTCATTACAACCGCTGCTGCTTGTTTTGACCATTCAGACACATTCTTGAGAGCTTGTGCAGGTCTCCACACCTCACAAGTAATGCCTGACTGTCTGAGGTTCAATCAATTCACCTTGACTCCATCAGGCCAGCCCTGAAGGAGAGGATGTCCAGCACCCATCATTTTTAGAAAGAAATCAGCCAACTTTTACAAAACAAACTCCAGGAGCTACAGATCTCTTAGGGCTTAGAGTGTTTTATCTGGAAATATTCAGACTCAATAATTTTTTACATCTTGAAAGCATCTCCAGCTCAGATCACACCACTTCCTCATTGATGAATAAAAGTTAATAAAAACCCCAAGTGCAAAAACTTCCAGTCAGCTGAGGGATAAATCCATCAGAGAGTGTCATCTCGGCTAATTTCTGTCAACCAAGAGGGAGAAGAAGCAAGACTGAGAGGTTCCTATTCCAACAACAACATAGCTGGAGAGGTAGCCTATTGTGTCCTGACAGATTGGACTGACTTAAGGAGGAGGAGGAGGAGGTCGCTTCTAACCGACACACTGGGAGGAGCAGAGGTGAGCTGAAATCTGGAGGAGATGGGAGCGCAGCTGCAGTTCAGAGAAGCGTTGGTGTCGTTACAACCTCACATCGGTTAAAGTCGGTCGTTTGAGTGTCTACGTTGATTGTGGGATGTGATTGCTGACTTGAGTCTTAAGCTCTGATAGGAGGAATGCGGAATGCCAAAATTCTATAAGCTAATATAAGCAAGTCAGCATGATCCTCCTCGCTGCTCCTGTGTTGTTTTTGGCGAAGGAATGGAGACCCTCCTCTGTCCTGATCACTCCCCAGGTCCTCGCACCCCGCCCCCACACCTCTGCCCATCATCCCCCTGTACGCTATTCATCCTCATACGCAGCTGGAGCACTCTGTTTGACCTCTTCTCTCTCCTCACACAGTCCTTATTAACGTGGACGGTGGAGGGACTCTTCGCTGCACTTGTGGTCAGAAAGAAGAACCACACGGGACCACTGACATTATACTCATCACTTGCGTAAGTCTACGTGACATGGCGCTGCTTTCCAACATGTGCCCTGCAAAGGTTCAAACCACAGATGAAGATCAACACACTGCTGCCATTATCCCAACAGTTAGATTTTCTTTCCAAAAGTTATATTGCCAACATGACTGATGACATCCTCCCCAAACGTGTGTTATTCTTTTTAGCTCAAAGTAAAAGAACTATCTCATGGGAAAATTACTGCAATATGTATAACAATTAACTGGTTTTCCTTTATTTCAGATTGTTACCCAGCATGCACCTGCAAAGCACTTTTAGATGTGGGTGTGCTCTTAAAAAAAATACCTCATTCCGGATGCAGATGCCATCATTTACTGTAAGTGCTCTGCAGGGATACATAGTTTTATGCAGAGCAATGAGTTGCCTTTTGTCTGAAGAGCTGTAAATTTCTGTCAGAGGGGTCAGATTATCTTCTGCATAGCACTCCACGGTCCAAAAATGTCGGGGAAGTGACACGTTTTTCGAACCTGTTGACTTTCAGTTGTAGGCATTTATATCCGAATGAACTGTATCTGATCTGAAATGCTTTTTTTTTTTTTTCTTGCACTTTCCCTGTGAATATTTCATCAGCAAAAAAAGAAAGATCCAGTAAAAGCTGTTGACAGCAAAGCCTGTGGATTGTCAAGAGTAACCGGGGCATTTTTTCCCCTCATTTTAAAGACACACGGCTGTTGATTTTCATGAATGTTATTTTTCAGAGTTGTAAGCACCACAAACAAAACACCATTGTGTTAGAGCACTGGCAGAAATCCAAAGTAGAAAAACTTCAACGCATACAGCCAAAATGTTATCCATGCAGATGGTTTTTGCATTTTGCATTTTTTGTTTGGGTTTATTTGTAGTGATTTGAATGAAATGTCAAATTGATGGTAAAGAATGATTTTGTTTTTGAACAAAGACAAGATCACAAAACTTTACTCAATCTACATAGTAGAACTTCATTCAAAGAAACACAACAACTCTTAGGGAAATCTGCTTCTTGTTCATCCTCTCCAGAACCAGACGAGAAGATAGATTCCTGTGTGTGGATTAGGGAGCTGAGAACCTCGGAGACCAGATGACTGCTAGTTAAATTAGCGCAATGACTGGCAGAGGATGAAGAGTGTTAGCTTACCTACCTATAGCTTACTACAACAGTCTCTATGAAATAACAATGTAAAATTACAGGAAATTGTCATTTCTGAATCAGACACATATTTGAAACTACTTCACTTACTGGGTGCAGTAATTTCACACAGCAGCTCAAAACCGTAACTTCAGCCGAGAAGACAAAACTTTTTTGAATGACTATAACAGCGACTGCTATCATGGCTGACTTCTCAAGCTGAGGAATAATCTCTGACAAACCAGAACTGTAAATATTTGATGATTAAACAAAGTTATGCTGACACGTGAGCAATTTCCATCCACGAACATTCGCTGTGCTGAGCTAAGTTAAGCATTTAGCTGGTCTTTGTGGGTCTCAGCTGACGAACACAGCGCTGAGGATTTTTTTTTTTTCTCGTCTAAAATTTGAATCAACCAGATTGACATATACATCACAATCGTCATAAAAAAAAAGCTTTATAATTTTATGAGTATGCTTTGAGTGGCTACAATTTGGTGATTGAGTACGTTTCTGCACTTTTCCCATCATACAAAGACACGACTCTATAAACTTACAATAGTGCCTTTCCAGCCAATATATGACACAGCTACTGTACCTCTCTGAACAGACATTTTCATTGCATGGGTCACTGCGCTGGTCTCCATGCAGCCGCAGCCTGCTGAATGTGTGTGTGTGGTCTGCTGGATGCCAGTGAAGGCATGGCTCCGTGGTGTTGAGGTTCACGTTTTAGCTACTTTGTTCCCTTGCCATGGTTAATAATCAATTTATGCTTGAAAAATGTGAGGACAGACGATGATTTAAAGCATAAATCAAGTGATACCCCAAGATTTGTTTCTGGGTGTGTGTTGTTCAGCCAGTGAATCTTTTTTTTCTTTTTTTTAACTATTTATTTTGTGTGTGCGTGCATGTGTGTGCACGTGTGTGCCAGTTCAGTTCAACATCACCCTGAGCTTCCAAGCTGTGAAAACATACTGGAGGTTTGTTGGTTCTTAGTGGCTAATAAGGTGTCATTGTGCGGTAGAGCTGTCTGACATCCCACAGAGTCATTAGGATGACATAAATAGATTTAACAGAACATTTATTACGGACACACGTGCATCAACTCATGGACAATATCAGCGCCTTTCAGTCTATAAAAATGAGTGCTTGCCTGCTGGAATGGGCATGCTTTACTCAGTTTTCTCAAAGTTTAATTGTGTTCCAACCAGGATTAGAGCGTGCAACATCAAAGCACCCTGCTTTCAAAGGCTTTCTTTTACAGCTACGTTCAGGACTCCTGGCTCCTATGTGTCCAGACAGCTTATAAAGAGCTGTTTTCATCCTCACCTCCCAATTCAACACCCCAAATCCTCTCTCACCAACACAGGAGCGCTGTTATCAGAACACCCGGCCCCCTCCTCTCCTGATATGATGTCTGGATTTCTCCACAGAATGGCGCTTTTTGAGATTATTGCTGCGGAAAAATGCTGTCATCCAACGGCGCTGTTTGACCTTGTTAGTCCCGATGGTTGATTAGAAGCTATCTGGAACTTTTCTTTGAAGAACTGGCTCCTGTCTTTTCTCATGCCGTGCAGCTGATCCATCTTGGCGAGCTGGCATTGGACTCATTGCGGTTACAGCTTTAATGGAGTGAACATGAATATCACTGTCAACTGTGGGAGCCTCGTACATGCGGGGGACTGTGGTTTGTTATTTCAATAGATATGAGTAGGCTGATAGAGAAACACAGCCTTCCATGGCTGGAGCAGAGAAAATAGACAGGTCTCTGTGGATGTGGTTCTGGCTCGGGCTCAGTAAGTGAGAGCCTGAGTTGTGTCTGCCTTGATGTGACCTCTGGGAGGGGTGCTTAATGACGCTCTCGGGTCACTCATGACTGGTGTGTCAAGTTGCATGAGCCAGTACTATGCACATACAATTATAATAACAGCCACTCACTGCTCACCGATAAAGACAAAGTTCTCCTTCGGGCACCATTCCTGACCAAACTGGCAGCAATACTGGGTAAGTCCCAACAACAAAAACTCTTTATCTCCTCTTCATGTATTTGTAATCAGCCGGTCCTAACTCTAAGTGACTGATGAAGGCATTATCTTCATTAAAGATCAACACCGGAGGAGATGTCCTGTGATGACATCATATTACTGAGAAGCAGCTGTGTTTTCTCAGAGTCACTTCAGCAGCAAAGAGCTGAACTCTACAGAACAGCCCGCCAAGAAATATAAATGTCGAGTGGCTCTGAATACTTTCGCATTGTGTTGCGATGGGGGTCTTCTGGTGTACAAGTGTCTATTTATTTTCACTATTTCATCACAATTGTAAAAGACGTAGTAATATAAAACTCCACCGATATGTAGAGAAAAGGAATTTAGGTACTTAAAGCAATAGAAACGTACTTTTGTCTCCATCTCCTGGCTGTGACAGTTATTACAAATAAATGTCAGCACATGCTAACACCGTAGCATCTAACGTAGCCTATTCTGTCATTACTGTTGTAGCTGGAAAACGGTGGATAAAATTGCTTTGGTTGTCTCAGATGCATGTTCAGCATGCAGCATGAGGATGCCACCACTTACATAATCTGCATATATACAGGGAAATGCAGAGAGATTTATGTGGCAGGAAGCTCAATGAGTGTAGGTGCTGCGCCATGCTAGCTCCCTATGCTAACCTGCGAATCATAATGCGGTTCACTTACGACTCTGGTGATGTGAGGTTCTGCTAGCATGCAAGCACATCTTATTTAACAAGTTCGGAAGCATCACATCTAGTACCGTGAATCTCGCAGTGATTAGACATAAGATACGTGGTAATTCTCCTTCAATCCCGTGCCCGACAACAGTCCCACGTCAACAAATCACACCAAAATTCTCTGCTACTGTGCTATGGTTTTCAACGCATACTTTTTACCTTTAGTGTCAGGCCGTTAAAGAGGTGCTGGGTTCAGGACCATGGAGAGGGCCCCCGGTCAGGTACACTCACCTTGATAAACCTCTCTCAGCTGCTCTCCAAGATGCTGTTTTTCTTTTTCATTCTTCCTCAATATTTCTGTTATAATCAGGTTTTTTTCTTATTCATTTTGCAGGGGTAACTTTTCTAACACATCTCCTCGGTTACAATCTGACTGACTGACCAACTGCTTCAACAATTAAATAGAAACAAATCACTCTTAAACAACTCTGTGTGTTGTTGGTACCCTGAGGTCTCCCCTGGAACAATACCTCACTCTCAGGGCCTCCACCAAGATGTAAATGGATGTTTGCTGGTGTTGTGACCTCTGACCTCAGCTGCCCCCTGTTTCCTGAACCAGATGCTGCTCCTGTGGACCACAACCTTCTCAACCTAAACAAAGTAATCCTCCACTAAACAAGATGGATATTGTATCACCATTCTAGTAAATACCAGAGGGCCTTACACACACAAAGCTTCCTTCTACTCAGCTGTGAGGGACACACACAGGCACCTCAGATACTTCAGTCACTTCTTGTATTGTTTCATACTCCAACAAAGACACATAGTATGATTTACAACACTTTTAGGGTTCGAACAATGAAAAACATGCCCTCTTGTGGGGAATACAATAAAAGCATGCGGCAGCTTTTCCAGAAAAAAAAAACTGCATTACTGGCTGCATGTCAGAACTGTCAAACTGGGATCACATGTTGCATAATGAAAGTTCTCTGATCTGACTCCGTTTAAGTCAGACTATGGAAACATAAATCCAAGCGCCATGTGGGTTTGATCGCCATGGTTGCATAATAGACTGCGTGTCAGTGTGCAGAGCAATGAGTCGCACTTATAGAGCAGCAGTGACGTGACAATAGGCATTTAATATGTATTACTAAAAAAGAAGGTAAAAAGATACTTTCAGTTCTCAGAGATTCGGGGAACTTGATTTGCTTTGTTCTTCAATGTGACTTTCCTTTCACTTCCTTTTGGTTCATGCGTGCTTGTGTTTACGTCACCTCAAATGATGCAAATGTTTAACCGTTTGGTTGCTTTTGTAAAAGTAGTGTAATGATCAGAGGTGGAAAGTTACTAAGTATATTTACTCAACTAGTGTGCTTCAGTACATTGTCAAGTATCTGTATCATTCTTGAGTATGTGCAGTTTAGGGAGACTTTGTACTTATACTTCACAAAATTTCAAAGTAAATGTTCTTTTTACTGCACTGCATTTGTCTTACCCATCAGTTACTTTGAAGTATTTTGTAGAGATAAACACTGCAAAACCTGACAATTACACTTTTAAATTTGAAGCCTCCCAACTTTAACCACTTTAACATAATATTTAGAGGTGGGAGGGGAGCTTTTATTAAACACTGGCAAGTACTGGAATACACAAAAAACATGAAGAATGAGTACTCTTGTATGATGCTGACTAGAGACTTGCTTTTACCGGGGTACTATTTGTCTGGGAAAATCTACTTTTACTCAAGTAAAGGTGCAGTATACAGCTGTACTTTTAGTCAAGTAGAATTTTGGAGGCTCACTTTTACCAGTGTAATATGTAATCTGGATATTTCTAATATTAGCCAAGTATAGGAGCTGTGTACTTTTTTACTTTTACTCAATAAGAGTCCTGAAAGGAGACTTTTTTTCCACAGGATGTGGGTATTTCTACTTTTACCTCAGTAAAGAGCTATGCACTTTACTTTTACTTAATGATACTGAATGGAGACTTTTACCAGAGTAGTATTTTATGCAGGTATTTCTGCTTTTACATCAGTAAAGGTGATGTGTACTTCTATACATTGACTCCATAAACTTGAATGGAGACTTTTTCTGGATTACTTTGAAATGTAAGCATTTCTACCTTTACTCAAGTAGAATTTGGAGACTCGATTTTACCAGAGTACTATTTCATGCGGGTATTACTGCTTTTACTTCAGTATAGGAGCGGTGTACTTCTTCCATCTCTGATAATAATGTGGATATCTTTTCCAGCTCTGATGAGAAGAACGTTTTTTTGAGAGTTCCTCGAATGAGCCCACCCCCTCGCCTACGTCACTCATCCTCTCGACCAATCACGTCCTTCCCGAAAAAGTTGACAGCCTATAAGAACTGGCTAAGTTTCTCAAGTATCAGAAAAGACTTGTCCTCCTAGAGGCCCATCTATGGATACTTTTGTGTCTCCAGCGCCAGAGACACGTACAGGTGGACTAATTCTTTGACTTGATGAGAGGGGGATACATTTTGGACTTCGTTCTGGCCGCCATTTACCCGAGTGGAGATGTCCGAGGAGAATCTGGGGGACGAGTCGGGTAGCTGCCCTGTCTCTCCTGTGGACAGCTTGAGCAACAGCGAGGGGGAGCTGGACAGACAGCCGAAGAGATGTGGGAGGAAGAGGAGACCGAGTAGGAAAAACGGGGAGGACTCAGATAGCCCGACCCCTGGGAAAAGAGGGAAGAAGTCCAGCAGCAGCAGCCCCCAGTCTTTCGAGGAGCTCCAGTCGCAGCGGGTCATGGCCAACGTCCGGGAGCGCCAGAGGACCCAGTCGCTCAACGAGGCGTTCGCAGCCTTACGGAAAATAATCCCAACTTTACCCTCGGACAAACTCAGCAAAATACAGACCCTCAAACTGGCAGCGAGGTACATCGACTTCCTGTGCCAGGTGTTGCAGAGCGACGAGCTGGACTCCAAGATGTCAAGTTGTAGTTATGTGGCTCATGAGAGGCTGAGCTACGCCTTCTCCGTGTGGAGGATGGAGGGCGCTTGGTCCATGTCAACATCTCACTAGCATCTGGAGAAATATGCCCACAATGGTATGCGAGGCACTGCGTGAGCCCTGGAAAAATAACAGGCAGGATGCGATTGCAGTCAAATCCCGATGCAGCCTAAATAATCCTACGAATGCGGTCTTTCTGTTTGAATGTTTGCTTTTGTGCAGTTTACTGATGATCCTCTGACCCACAGGTGACTGCTGATTCTACTTATCACATTCTGACGGGACAAATCTGGAGTCCAATGCTGGATACATGGATCACTATTTAAAACTGAAGACTACAGAGGTTCTGGGGATCACCGTGTGTTAACCCCCTCCTCACTCACACACACACACACACACACACACACACACACACAAGCACGCACGCACAAACACACACACACACTTGTTTTTTCTGTTGTTGACGACGAATGTTGAAAATATCACGGTTCGTTTTTATTATTATTATTATTATTATTATTATTAAAATAATATTTTAATTCATGCCTTTGGACTTATTTCTGCCAAGGTCAAAGTGCATCGAAGCAGACTTCTCGTGTGTGTGTGTGTGTGTGTGTGTGTGTGTGTGTGTGTGTGTGTGTGTGTGTGTGTGTGTGTGTGTGTGCGTGCGTGCGTGTGTGTGTGTGTGTGTGTGTGTGTGTGTGTGTGTATGTGTGTGTGTGCGTGCGTGCGTGCGTGTGTGTGTGTGTGTCACATCATAGACTGACATTGTGGATCGAACCTGTGCAAAAAAAAAAATATTTTCAGAATACATTTATTTATTTATTGGTGAAACGTGTAACGTGGAGGAAAAAGTTCCTGTGTCAGAAATGCAAATACATTCCTATTTTTATTATCATTTTTTTGTAAATGTTTGTATATATTTTTTTCATTAAAGAAACATGAATCATTTTCCTTTGTCTTGATTTATATTTTATTAAAATCTATTGTAAAAAAAAAAATCGACAAATAAATGTACATAAAATGGAATATGCTAGAAAAATATACAGGATTGGAATGAAAATTAAAAGGTTGCATGTGTTTACCAAGATCATGCATATCAGATTTAATGACAAAAGCTTCCACTGTCATGAGTCACTTGGGAAAACATTCGGACTTATTATTGGCTGTGGTGAAACTGTTTTCATTGTCACTGGTCCAAAAAAGCAGGAAAAATCCCCTCAATTCTTTTAAAAGTTCAATTTTTCAAGGAAGTGTTGATATGTTGTAAATCTCACATGTAGAAGGTAAAGTCACTCATGTCACTACAGTTTAAATTCTTTTTAATAACACACACACACACACACACACACACAGAAGTCTCTATTTCTGGATTGTTGACAGAAACTACAATTAAATAAATTACGCTGGGGTTAAGTCAATACTGCTTCTTCCTTCCAGATGCTTGAATGCAGAGGTGCTTTAAAAGAAATAAATCATAAATTTAAAAGCATTGCTTTTCACTTCTCTAGCATTTTACCAAAACTGATCATGAAATCTAATTGGTTGATTTTACCGGTGACATCATAAACGATCTCCTGCTAATTTTGAAGATCCAAAAATCCATGTATTTAAAAATTAAAAAAAAGACTAATAAATACAGCGGGTTATTTTGGCGGTAGTGTGGAAGCTTGGACGATCTTCTCGATCACCGTCACTGAATAAATCTCTCACCTTGTCATCGGCTCGTGACTGATCTCGGTGATCTGGGGAAGTTTTTCTCACTGTCCGTTTGAAGGTGTGTAATTGGCCTGCGAGGCATGTATGGAATTCCCAGATGTCCGTGAGATTTAAGGAGGCCATGAAGGTATCCCGGACCTGTTGCTTCACAAACACCCAGGTCTACTTTAACATATCGGGTTTTTTTTTCCACTTATAAAGTCAGATGAACACACAGTCCGTCCTCGTGACCTTCAGGGCCTATATCATAAGAAAAACTTGCTTCTTTTTTTTTCCCTTTTAGAAACTCTTTCCAAGTCAGCTCTCAATGGATTTGCCTTAAATAAATTTCCTTTCCCTTCTTTTTTTCAGAAGAGAGGAGTTGGCAATTGACACGATGCAGAGGCACAGAATGAAACCTATTTAGAACAGATGTTAGTATTTTTAAAAAAAAAACGTCACGTGAAGTGAGCAGATGTTCAGACTGTGCAGAGTCTCGCCGTGCAGAGTTGCTCTGCAGAGCTCCGAGCTTTAGATGAACACCGAGTCCTGCCTTCACCAACATCCACGGAGGGTCGACAAAATGGATTTTAAAAAAAGAAAAGGAAAGAAGGATCATCTGCAGTTCTTGTTATGGACCTTAGCTGACCGCGCTGAGAGGAGTGCGGCGGGTGGGGGGGAGGTAGGCTGACAGAACTGTTGTAACTCACTCGTGTGTCTGTGTGAAATGTGAAGTTGCTGATAGAATCTGGGTTTGGAGACGATGTGCGACGATCAGGATGGGTTTTTTTAAAAAAGCGTCAAACACGAAAGCGGCCTACTGCACTCAAAGGTTTGTTTTGGTTTTTTTTCTTATGGAAGCGCAGTTCGTGCGTGCGTGTGTGTGTGTGTGTGTGTGTGTGTGTGTGTGTGTGTGTGTGTGTGTGTGTGTGTGTGTGTGTGTGTTTGGGGGGAAGGAGGAGGCTCAGAAGAGGGGAGTATCTAGACGAGAATTCATCATCCACATATTTGGGGAGAGAGAGAGAGAGAAAATGAAAGCGGGACTCACAAACCCCGGCAGACCTGACATGGACGATATTAAAGTAAAAGAACTGTAATCTACCGTCTGCTGTCTGAGCGCAACAGACTTCATTCCTTTATTATCTGATAACAAGTTTCCACTGAATTCTCAGTGCGGCTAAAGACAACAGACGAATGATCTCTAACTTTGATGATGATGGGAGATTTTAATAAAACGCAACATTATAATATTTCAGATTATACAAATACTCTAACAATAATAATAATGAACTTAATTTACAGTTTGTATCTGTACCGGTTCCAGAAGTTGTATTTTTCTTTTGCAACGAACCTCGGCAGGTCTTTCAGGTGCGTCAGCAGCAGGTGAGGCATCACGGGTTCGGTAAATAAATTACAATGGCGGATTGGTTGTTGTTGTTGTTTTTTTTTTAAATAGCTTTTTGTTATTGTTTTTCAATATAAATGATTTTAATTTTCATTTTTTAATTAAATCAATTTAAATTTTCCTTCCCAATTGTAAAACGTTATATTTTTTGTATTGTGTTGTTTGTTGCTAAATATATTATATATATATATAATATATATATTTCATTAACGTGAACCGAATCATTTATGTGAAAGTTAAACAGAAGGATTCTTTTCAAAAAAATCTATACTTCAAACTGTGGTAACATAATCAAGTTTTTGGAGTCCATCAGGAAAGAGCAGGTGCAAACTTTACTGCTAGCTGATACTCCGAGTTTTCCACTTTAGGTCTCTGTGAAAGTCAAGAACTCTTCTGGTTGGAAATGAAAACTTTGTCCTCGGGCCCACACACACACTTTCATCTTTGTCTCTAATGATGAAAGCGAGTATTAAATGCAGGAGTAATTGAGCTGCATGGAGACGAGATGAGAGCACATGACTGCATCTTGAGGAGATGCTAAACAGAAACAGACTGCCTCAGTGCCTCCTGCATGGACCTGCTGATTATTTGAATGCATTAACAACTATGATGCGGTTCTTTATTGAGGGGACGTTTGATTTCATGCACATGTGAGAAGTCGATCAGTCGCTGTCAATATAATCATCTTAAATCAAGTCCGAGGCAGCCGCATTCTACTCCAGCGACTTCAAACGACTCAAGAAGAAAAACTTGAATTCAAGTGCAATCTGGAAACTTGTGCGTGAGTGTCATCTGTGATTGCAGAAGCTGAACTCAACACCTCGGATGTGGCTGGAAAAAATGAATTTTGAGGATGAGTTTTGTTATATAATTTTGATACAAACAGACAGAATGGACTTGAGATTGCTGCTCATCGCTGCAGTAGGTGGGGAGGCGTCTTCGAAAAACGAAGTATGACATCATCATGAAAGCTAATTAATTGAAATTTCCTTTTACAACAGTGGAGCATTATGCGAAGGAAGAAGGCACTTATTTGCACAGTTTTGTAATTAGCTATTCAAATATTCAGTTTGACAGGGAAAAGTGTGTGTGTGTGTGTGTGTGTGTGTGTACAGCAGTAGTAGTAGATTTCTGGAGCTACAAATAAGTGTGCTACATGTTATAAAGCATGTGTTTTTTGTGAAAATGTTAGCATGAGAAGCTTGATTCTTTTTATGTGCAAACTCAGGTGTGTGTGTGTGTGTGTGTGTGTGTGTGTCTGAATTTGAGCTGCGCTTCAAAAAAATGTAACAAGACCAAATTGTCTACTTGCTGAAGAACTAACAAGTGATAATCTCATTTGGCGATGAAATCTAGAAGAAAAAAAAACAGTTTAACAAGTCAATGTCTTTTTTTGATTGGAGATTACTGGCTTTTCTAGCTTTGAAAAAGACTTCACCCTATTTGTCTGAGTGCATCGTATCATTTTTCCATGTTCCATACAACTTCAACTTGAATGTTCAGTCCAAAACTACAAAAATGCATTAGGAGTCCATGTGCAGAGGTTTGTGCCAAACACATTTCTGTGCAGGTTCAGCACCATTTGAAGTTTACATTTCATGGAAACCTGTGGTGCGCTTACTTGATTTATGTAAACAAACGAGAACAAACCAGTCGCTGGAATGACAGGGTTCATGATTTGACTTATAAAATATTTGGAAAAATTATTGCGTCAAAGTTCTACTTGTTGATTTGCTGATTGCTGCTCAAGTAAAATCAAACAGCTGTATTTATCCTTTTTCCAGAACCTTGAGATCCTTTCTTTAAAGCAAGTTGGATTTTTTCTCTTCTTTCTTGCCTGGAAAGCTGTATGGGCTTTAGAAGGAAATGATTTATGTCAGAGTTCAAATTTTTGGAGATATTTGGATTAAAGCGGACACAATAGAGGGGATTGTATGCCTTTGGCTATATGAGAAAATGTTAATTAGATGCTTGTTTAAATCTAGTTGAAGGCTTGTGGACACACACCATGTTTAAATTGGCAAATTACAGTTTTCAACTGGAAATGTGAAGGCATAACAGGTCAGCATTTCATCACAGGGGAAAGGAGCACTGGTTATAAAGAGTGACGCCATGATACAGGCATGCGAGCCGATTGCATCCAGTTCCTAAAAATGTCCTTAGATACGAAGGACACAGTCAAAATATGTGCACCTTGTGTTTAACCCTTGTTGTGTGTGATGTGTGCCACCCAGGCTGCAGACAAGACACGGATCAGTGTGTTTTAGGGGAATACACAATGATGTCACAGACAGGAAGAGGCTGGAAAAAAAAGGCTTGGCACCTTTTTGAATTGGCCAGATCCCCATTGGCGAAGTAGAGAAGCTGTAATAATAAACAGGCAATCAAGGAGGCAGCGTGAGCGTACACAAAGACATTGCAAAGCTTTGCAGATAATAAAGCAGATTTTTCACGCAAGGGCGATGATTATTTGTGTTCTTCAGTTGTCCATAAATAGAGGGCCTCTCACAGGAAGTATAAACACACAGATGAAGTGGAGAGCAGTTTTAGTCCAGCGCAGTGATTTCAAACATTCCTGTTTATGTTCAATCAAGACCGAGTGTGTGTGTGTGTGTGTGTGTGTATATATACACACACACACACACACACACACATATATATATAATACATATATATATATATATTATATATACATATATATCATACATATACATAATACATATATATACACACATATATATAATACAGATACGACTGCACCCCCAGTCTGAAATACAAAAGCTTATTTTCTGAGGGAAGAGGGTAAAAGAATACCTCTCTGTACAATGTGAACTATTTAATGAGTGTTTCACTCATTTTGGAATCTGCAGCTCACATCTAAATTGTACTAACATGCTGTAAAATCTATAAAATATCACACTTCCATTGCCACTGCATGATGATGAAAGGATATGTAAAACCTCCTGTCACATTTCCTGGCGCGAATAAAAGTAGGAGACAATTTGTGCCTTTATTGAGACACAGACCGAAGCATGCAGTCCTGTTGTAGAGGTTAATCAGACTCTAATGACACAGCGTCCCCGAGGGCGCTCCACTCCCCGGGTATTAATCCCATTGCCTTCATTAACCTGGTGGCCCACCAATACTGAATACCAGGACCCCTAATGTCACGCTGATAACTGTTGTGTTATTAGAGTTACAATGATCTCCTTATTCCTCCTACACCTCAAACACTCGACTCTTATCCACTTAAGGGAATTCGTGGCAGGCGCTTTCTCTGACCATCCCAGCAACAACCTAGCTGTCATACAGGCTTTGCTTTTATTTCCACCTGGTCAAAAGGGAAATGAAAAAACACATAAGCCCTTCACAATTTGAAAGTGCTACATGAAAGACCGATGTAAATAATCTACCATTGAAAAATTGTCTGGAATCAAGATCGTATGATGCCAAGTCATCAGCCCCTTTCTTCCCGTCACACTGGAAGAGACAAGAGCTTCGTAAATTTTAAAGTAATTAACCCAGAGAACTGTTTATTCTTAAGTTATGTTGAGAAATGTTCAGAAAAAAAGCTGTAATGACTTTACTTTTTTTTTTTTTTTAGATTTCACGAATATTTTGAGTGCAACCTTAAACCCTTTGATAAACCGACAGGAAACGATGTGCTTGAGCTGTCAATAATGATGTCTATAATCTGTTGTGTGTCGTCAAACAAATTCTTTTTAGTCGATTTGATTTCAATGATATCGGTACCAAAAACATCTCAGGGCACTTCAGCTGTAGACTGTTGTGCTAAAATACAACTTGATTTTAACGAAACAAGGATTATCCAGAAGTCTGACAGCAGTGAAAGTCACTACATGGCGATCACAATCAGTTTTAGAGGCTATGTGCTGTTAATCACCTTGTTCTGACTTGTGTGTGTGTGTGTGTGTGTGTGTGTGTGTGTGTGTGTGTGTGTGTGTGTGTGTGTGTGTGTGTGTGTGTGTGTATTTCTGTATTTCCTCACATCCAAGCAGGGGCACTGTGTCAGGACCCTTCAATGCACAGACAGAAGGAGCCACTTCCTCCAGTGACTTCAAGAGCCGCATCAGAAACATGAGCAAAATCAAGTGGGTTCTTTTAAACACGCTCATTTATCTGATATTCTCTGCTGTAATTCTGATCCACTAACCTTTGTATCGCTTGGTAATTCAGTAAATGATGAGAGGAAAGGTGGAGTTAACTGGCCTCACTGTACAATTACACAAAAATTATAGGTAGTATAACTGATATTAGTGTAAATACATAAATTTGGGAATCAAATGCAGCAAATTCTTCCCTGGTCATAAAAGTGAAGAACTGCAAGTTTTGTCTATGGATAAACATTCATAATAGCGACTTGTTCATACTGTGTTTCCTGCGGGAGACCCCGTTTAGAACCAGCTGATAATGTTAGTGTTAGACAACATAAACGTCATCTTATCTCCATGTCATCAGGGTGCTGCTTTCATCCTGCACAATAGAGGACTAGCTGTTTGTGACCTCAGTGCTAAATCAAGTTCAAAGAGGACCACTGGTGTTTGGCAGATAGTTTTACATGAGGGCAGAGGGAGAGCAGTGTGTTTGGTCAACCTCTGGCTCCCCCTTTGATTCGCAGCTCTCGCTGACCCCTGGCAGAGCAACACCACTTAAGACCCTTCATTCAGCCACACTTGACAGTCTGATAACATCTGGGCCTCAAATGAATTCTTATCATTTAAACACGAAGAGTTGCTCCATTAAATCGATAGCATAAGATGTAATTTGATAGATGTTGTCTTCATTGTTAAATAACCAGTATTGCTGATCAACGTGACGGAAAATGTCTTTAATTCACATAATGTTAAGTGGCGTTTGTTCAGGGTTTGTTTTTCCATTCTAATGCAGTGGCTAGATGTAACATTAGAAGAGCTGTTAGTGACTTGAAAATAGCCAGAGGTAACAGAATAGGGAACATTAGAATAGCTGCTAGCAGGCAGGAATAGCTGCAAAACGCTAGAATGGACACTAGGAGGCTAACCCTAAAATAGCTACAAGTCACAGTAGTATAGCCATAAGTGGGCTAATGCTGGAGTAGTTACAAGAAGGCAGGCTAGAGTGAACTAAATTTTCAAACAAGTAGATTAATGTGAGGGTGCAGCATGGCTCAGGGGTAGAGTGGCTGTCTAGCAACCGAAAGGTCGCTGGATCGATCCTCACTTCGCTCGGTAACCATGTTGAAGTATCCTTGAGCAAGATACCGAGCCCCTAATTGATCCTGGTGGCCCTACAATGGATCCATCCAGGGTGAACCCCGCCTCTCACCCAATGTCAGCTGGGATTGACCCCCGCAACCCTTAAGGGATAAGTGGTATAGAAGATGGATGGATGGATGGATGGATGGAAGTTACTAGAGCCACACATGTTTACTGTAGCCACAGGTAAAATTTGAATGGTCGTAAGGACAGAACAGCTGCAAGGAGCCTGAACTTTGGCAAAAACAAGTAATTTTTAAAGTAGCTGTAAGTAACGTTGAATAGCCACAAGTAGGTGAAGGCTAGAATAGCGACAAGTAACAGAGTAGTCAGAATCAGGCTAACGTTAGAATAGCCACACATAGGCGAACATTAGAATAAACGAGTCATTTTAGAATAAGCAGGCTAATGTTGCAATGGCCATCAATAATATTAGAATAGCGACAAGCAACATTGGCTTATAAAATATGACCTTGCTAACTCATTGTCCTATACAACTTGCTCATGTTACAATTAAGCCCTGCACTGTTATCAGAAATGAAGTAACGAGTGTTTTGCGATGTTAAAACACCATTGTACTTTATGAAGCATGATGGCATGAGAGACACGCGGTAGAACAACACAGTGACCTTGAGCAGTACTGAAATACCAATACCAATAAGTCTTTCCTGTATTGTAAATTATTCAGCAACGCATAGTAACCTGCTTGTTGTAAAACGAATTCTATTTGAGAGATTTTTTGGAAAACAGGAACTAAAATGGATTGTATTCCTGAGAAATGAAAACATGTCCCCGGTTACTGTGAAAAGCTCCACTAGTATCACCGATGAGCAAAAAATATTAACTGCTACAAGAGATCACGGACTGGGAAAGTGATTAATTTTTCTTTATTACAAAAAGAAGTAACTGTCTTGAGACCTTAGTGAATTTCACCAATACGTAAAATGGGACTACATCATTGTATTATATCATCTTGAGCATGACTTCAGTGGTTGGGGTATGCTTCTTTTGTCTCAGGCCAAAGAAAAATTAAAAAAAAAAAAGGAAATAAAATTCAATGATGAAATGAATCAAATCCTTGTTTATTATTCGATGGAATCACTTTGATGCAGGTGATTGGCAACCAGTCCCTTTTCCCTTTTTAAATGATCTGAACAAGATGTCGGAACCACAGCGCACCATGTGAAAGCAGCAGTTTAGTCTGAGCCACGTTCTGCTGTTTTTGAAGCAGTCTAGTCACAGCGTACATTATCCAAAAGCAAAGAAATACATGAGGCATATTAATTTTCCACAGGCTACATCTGAACTGGAAACCCAACAGGGAAAACAGCGCAGTGTTTATTTTGTATTACTCACATATTATCACATTATAAAATAAATGATATATTGTGATTATACTACTTTTGTTTGGACACGATTCAAAGTATTAATAAAGTAATACTGTGAAGTTGGAGAGAGGCTGATTATTTCTCAATGCGTGCACTTCACTGTGTTTTATATTGGGTATGAATCTGAAAAGCTCTGGTTTGGTGATCAGAAAGAAGAAATAGTACAGTAACATACTTTTAAGAGACAGTGCAACATCGTGTACATCATGGAGGCTTGACTAACTACAGTGAAGTATCACAGAGTTGTAAACCGTCCTCGGGAACATACCTGTAATTAAGTAGTTGTGTTCAACAGCCAGAGTACATGTTTGCTATGCTGAATTATGTGTTATTTTGATTCATTTCTCTGACCTTTAACACTTGCCCCAGAGAGATGCAAATGCCCAAAGAACATAATGGCTCCCTTCCTGTGTAAAAACTAGGCAGTAAAGGAAGATAATTAGGGTTGTCATGACAACTGGGTCCAGCAGGCTGATGGTGCCATGATCGCTAAGGGAACTTCAAACAGTATCAAAGCTCCACCAGGGCTGGTACGCCAGCTCTGGTTTGAATTAGGGACAGGCTTCCACAGTCTCTCTTTAAATTCAAGATCAATATGGAACACCCCCTTCAAAAAAGCAGAGAAGGCAGAAGAGGGCCGAGCTAGTTCTGGTCCAGACAGACCCTAGCGATCTGGATTTCATTAGAGACAATTATCTTATCTGTTTCATCTCACTGCTGCCCCAAGGGTTGGCAGGCAGACCAGTGGGCTCTTTGCAGTTTGAGAAAGCCTGCAGCCAGCCAGAGGCCTGTGGATCAGGTCATTAAAACACTCCTGCCCCTGCTGCTAGTGATAAAATATTTTCATGCTTTTGTAAATAGATTTTCTTCTTTCAACCCCACAGGACATAAAAAACACAACTTTTCTTCTCTGGATATTCCAGGATAAGGACGTCCTACATTTTTAAGAGGAGTCAGCCAAAACATTGTTAGTTTTGCTCGCAGGTGAAGCTGCATGAGCGCGTCTGTACTTCTGTTGAGTTTCTATTTCCAACTTGTGGCTGTTCTTCATCAACGCCCAGTGCCCAGCGGGTTTGGTCGGGCCAGTGCCACGGACACCTGTCAAAGCAGCATGTAGAGACGCTATTAATAGGCACTGTTAAAGGAAGAGTCTGATATTTTGAGAAATAAGCAAATATGCCCTCTTGATGAGTTAGATATGAAAATAAATGCCACTCTTATCTGTTCAGAAGCTAAAGCTACAGCTAATGTAGCAGTCTATTAGCTTAGCGTACTTATTTGAAAAAAAAGAATTAGCTATCCTGGCTCTGGTCCCCAAAAAAAAAAATACACACCAACCAGTAATTGAAATTTATGCTCAGGGATTTAACTAAACCATTCACAAGATGTCACATGGATTTTTTGAAATGTATTTCCGAATGTAATTCTGGTAAGCAATCTATTTCAAAAGCATTTCTACAAAATCAGCAGTTTCAATACTTTCTTGCAACTAAGGCAGGATCGAATGTGACTATTGTCCTTATCACGTACATTTCTTTGTGTTGGTAGGTGAGATTACCTTTGAACAGCGCCTCTTCCTCAGTTCCAGAAGCTAAGCTATAAACTAAGCTAACAGCCAGCCAGCTGCTGCTGCTGTATGTGATGCATCAATTTTCTCATCTTTTTGCAAATATGTGAATAAGCCTATTTCAAAAAGCATTTTCTTCAAAATCTTCAGTGTCAATCAGGCTCATTGACTTGTTGTAGAGGAGACAGTTTCAGGTAGAATCTGGTTCATGGAGGAGTAGCGTATTCTAGGAAGTGATGCTCTGTTTTGTTGAATGGGGGTGGGGGAGGAGGAGGAGGAGAGGGGAAAGAGGCAGAGAGGGACATGAGGCCCAGGACCTGAAGCTGAAACTGAAACTGAGAACCCTTCCTCATCAAGGGTTAGGGATCACGGGCAGAGACTTCCCTTCATCACAGCCAAGCTGGGAAATGCAGAGGACAGCAGGGGTCAGCACAGACAGCCTGCTGTGTGCTGTTATCATGGCAAACATCCCAAGGGCCAAAGAAAATAGATGACAAGAACAATAATATGAGGTGTAATCACAAAGGTCAGTTGCCTGCAATGGTCTGCCTTCACTCTCAAGGTTCTTGAAAAGTAAGGAGAAAAAAAAACTTTAAGGGAAAATTGCTCGGTGTGGTCATTTTTTCTTCATGCCTGTAAAATCAGGAAACCTTGAGGGACACACTCAGGAGACCATACATGAGCAGCCATTGAGACATTCCAGTCCACTTCCACTACAAGATATTTACTTTCCAGTTCTTGGTGCTGGGTGCCCTGCAGATGGAATCTAGTATCCTCTTTAAGGGGGGAATTTTATGACTTATTAACTGTCAACAGTTCATAACCTCAGAGGAGCGATTAAACTTTCTGCACAAATGCCAGTGTTTGATTTGGACAGGAAAGCTATTTGAAGGTTTGCGCTCTCCACCCAGTGTGAAAAAACAACAAAATACTCAAATCAGCCTGAACATCAGATCATCTTGTCAAGATAAGGATAATAATGTGTTAATGGGTTTGACATTACAGAGGGTAGAGTGTGGATTTATTGTCTGAGCAGACAGTTAATCACAACAGTGAAAAAAAAACGCTCATAATTTAACAACAAACACCTAATGTTAATAAAGCCCGGCAAACATCCATAATTCATAGTCAAGCATAATACTTTCTGGAAAAGTGCAACATTCTCCTCAGCTTAAGAGCCAAAGCTAATTTTCATTTCTACTCCTTTTACAGTGGGGTATATCGTGGTTATAGTCCTGAGAAATGGTGTTAGCGGTGTTACTAAATCATTTATCACAAGCCAAAAACAACCTGGATGAATAATTGAATCCAGATGTAGCCGATTCACGCTAGATACCAGGGTTCATTTCCTGTCTGTGCTTTGTAAGACAACCTATTACACCTCCCAGGCAGCTGCCGGGTATACTGGCCCAGCCTGAATGTCAACACTCCTCAGGTGTCAGTGCAAGAATCACACACACACACACACACACACACACACACACACAGAGAAATGCCGTCTCCTATTTTCCAGTCATACACTCAAACATTATTGGGGATTAAATTGCGTTTTGTGTTGCTGTGTATGTTGTTTTAGATTATAATCAAAACCTCATTAATGCAATAGTATCTTGTATCGTTGGACCCCAGTAAGAATAGTTGCTGCTGAGGCAGTGACTTACGGGGATCCGAAATAAATAAATTAAATGAATAAATGGGAAGCATAACTAAAAAAAAACAACACAGTTTTGAAATACCTGAAATCACACGAAAGTCCCATTTCAAAGATAAACACTTGATTTGGTCAGCTAAGGAGTACTGTTACTTTTCATGCTGGATGTGGATTTTACTGTTTAACTATAAAATGAACGCAACATTTTTTTTTACATCGTTAGGAATTTCTTGTACTCAGCAGTTTCTTATCTACATTCTTGCGGTTTTCAGTTAAGGAGGCATGGACGGGTTTGCTGCACGGCTATAAAATGAAAAAAAATGTAACAAAGAATATAAAATGTGACGCGCGCGCACACACACACACATGCACACGCAGTAGCAGTTCCCTTGTTTATTTTACATGCTAAAAGATCTGGGAGGCCATAACTCTGCGGCTGCCTTAAAAGCATTCTCTTCCGGCCCTTCGGGTCCATGTGGTAGTAATTAAATCCTCTGGCTGGGCCGTGCAGGTGACTGACACTGAGTGACCACTCCTCAGCATCCAGGATTTTGCTAATGAAGCAGAGTTTCCTGGTTGTCTTTTTTTCTTATAAAGACAGATGTTTAGTTTTGTGTTCCGTTGCCTCCCTTAAACAATGGAGCACTTTGACGGTCACCAGGTATACATCGCACTGTATCTGCAGAATGTTTTTGAACGCTCGTGTAGTTTTTTTTTTCCCTTTATGGAAAACCTGGTTCTGCTCAAATTTAGAGGGGAACAAACCAGTGGGAACAATGTGTCCGTCTTTCAAACTGTGTGCTGTGTTATTCACTGAACTGTGTATCCATCCATTTCAGCATGGATTGCATGCCAGGTTCAAAACAAATAATCAGCAGAAAAGAAGGTTTCTATGAACAAAATCAATCTGAGGGGGAACGTCAGGATTGTTTGGAAGAAAAGGTAAATAGTGAAGTGGAGTGGAGTGGCCCTCGGGCTTTAATGTTGTGTATACACTGTAATTAGTCTTTACAGAATGAGATTCCTGACAGAGGGTCTGAGCCGGCGTGGCATGAGAAAATAAACCCTAAACAGCAGTGTTTCAAGACATCCTCCATGTACATTAAACCAAGAAAGCTCCCACAGACTATAGCCACCCCTTCTATTTTCTAAATGAGTGGTCACCCCCACCCAATCTTGCTCCGTCCTCATCTCAGTGCCACCCCAACTTCTACTCCCCTGTTTGTTCTCTCTCTGTTTATGCGATTATGCCCCCTCACTTCTTTACATTTGCATTTTCTGTCCTGGAATGTTTGTCCCTCAGCTTCCTGCTCCCTCCCACCCAGAGTAAACCAGGGTTGGAGTCTCAATTTCCAGCTCTCTGCAGGCCCCTCCGGACTCTGACTCGATGACACAATCTACAGCCATGTATCGGTTGAGGGCGGGGGGGTGGGATCACTCAGAACTGTGTCACTCTACTGTCCACCTGAGCAAACAGTCTTGAGGAAGCAGAGAGAGAGAGAGAGAGAGAGAGGTGGAGAAGAAAGACCAGGAACCGAGTGGTGAGGTAGGGCTGGCAGAGCGACAGCCGATGTACAATAACATTAGTCTTCCGCTTTGGCCCAGCTGAGTGCACCTTCTGGACATTTCTCCTTATCCTTTTTTCTCCCCCTTCATCTCTTTCTTGCATGGAGCTGCCTCCAATGGAAACACATTCCTGTCATGCCTCACTGCTGTTCCCTGTTTAGAATTCTCATTACAAACAGCATTACATGCATGGGCTGGAGCTGGCCGCAACACCCGCCAGCAAGAGGCTGGGGACCTCCGTCCTCCACCAGCTCCAGCAGAGAGATGAGGGTTGACCACATGAAGATGCTAAGAAGCCCAGAACCTCACATTTCTACATCCACGATAAAAATAAATGACCTGTGATACTCTATATGTTCACCAGAAGGAGTAAAAGTGAGATGGTTTTGACTGTTGTTGCAAAATTAAACAGAAGTGTATTTTTGTCCCTTTGATATTAAACTCTCTTCACAACCACCATTTCATCTCAGATTTTTTTTTTTTTACATATGTTGGGGAAAGAAAACCCCTCAAATTTCCATCCAGACGATTTATGATTATGAAGTAAAACTGCTTCACAAGATACCAAAACTTTATAGAAAGCAGACCTGCTTCTCTCTCCCCACTGTCTCTCATGTCAGTCCAAGTGCAGCACCGGGGGGGGGGGGGGGGGTTGGAGCTGCCATCAACATCCCCCCCCCCCCCCCACACACACACACACACACAGGGCTGACTGCCTTTTGTTGACTGACACCTGACTGTCTATTCAAGCTGAAAATAAAAGTTACAACATCCAACCTGTGCTGACATTATCCTGGAGGGGAAGGTGCACGGCAATAATCACTGGTATTCTGCTGTGTTTCTAAAGGATGAAGGAGATTTTCTTCATTTAACAGCAAATCAACCAAAACCTCAGTGGGTTCTCTACTTTATAGAAGCAATCATTTCCTGTTTTCATTTCTTTTCCACTTCAATCACCTCAAAATCCTCACTCAGCAACTGTCATTTGCTCTCTCCAGTCAAAAATCAAATGAATTTTTTTTTTTATCGTCGAGTTTTTACCACATTGCTGAAACAAGTTACTAAACCATCTCTTCCATGGAAGAAAAAGCTTTGCAGAAAATCTGCAATCAATTTCTTCAAACCAAAGCACTCACACTCAGCGCTGCACCCCAGTCAGAAGGGAGAACTGCACATTTTCATATTTTGAAGAAACTATTTGGATACATACATACACACACACGCATATATATATATACATATACATATATACTGTACATATACATGCACACATACACACACGCATATATATATACATATACATATATACTGTACACATACATGCACACATACACACACACATATATATATATATATATATATATACACACACATATACATACATACATACATATAAACACATATATACACACACACATAGTGAGAGAGAGAGTATTTATACACTGATATTTATGCTCTCCTCAGATAAAAAGAATCGATGTTTAAATCATGGAGCAGAAAAAAGGTTTGCCAGATACTGAATAAACTTACAATCAAGTAGAGATTCATACTGGCGTTACGACCTCAGGATACTATTTGATGATCGGGTTTTTCAATATTCAACAAAATTAACCAAAAAGACAACTTTGCTATTTTCCCCATGTAGTAAAACAATATATCCACATCACATTATATTGATAACCCAGATGCACAGAGTCATAAAAAATTTCCATATTAGTTTTTATGAACAATATTTGCTGCGCAGTTGTAAACCCTTCTGAACACACTGAAATATAGCTGCCATGACATACACGCGTCCTTAGAGGATTTTAACACATATTGATACCAGCTGGAAGTTTGGAACAGTATCATGAAATAATATATTGCGATATGTTGTTGCGCTGATGTTTATTGCATAGCCCTGACAATCAAGGGAATTTGTTTCTTAAAGAGTTGCCTAAAATGTAAATTTTTAATATTTACAAGAAGGTCCTCAAACGTGTGTGAGCCTGAGTATTTACGACCCAAGAGTGGAATCCTGCACAATGAAAATGAAAATTAAATTCTGGTCAGACTTGACATTTGGCAAGCAAAGGTTACTGTACCAGCAAAGGTCACATGATCTCAAACTGCCTCCATATAATTCAGCCCTGTTAAAGATGTAACTGCTGTTGGCCTGATGCATTCCTATTGTGCTTTGAGGGCTTATTCCTCTTATTATACATCTTCTATATAAAGTATTGTTTTATTTAGACATAGGTACTTTGGTACTTGAGTGTGTTGGTCAGTGACAAGGGGTTGTGCACATATCTCTGCTACCAGAGCCTATGGTTTATTCAACATGGCTGCAAAATTGTATATTCAGCCAGTATTAGAGGATCCACTGCAGCTTGTTGGATGTTTCATTTAGATTCATCTGAAAGAGCAACATTTCATTTCTTTCAGTTCCACCCAGTTACTTTGGGAGGCAAAAAAGAGAGAGGAAAGGCTATCAAACGGGCAAGAAGCTCATTAATTTTGTTTTCTATCTTATGACCAAAGTCACAAGCTATTTACATTCCAAGCTTACCACAGTGGGCGACTGATAGAAGCCCAAAAGTTACAATAAACTTGAGTTGTTCTGGGTGTTCCTGTACTCCTGAGCAAAACTCTAAATGTCCACTTTTCTCTGGGTTATATCTGTAAAGGATTTTGTCTCTGCATACAGCATATTTGGACAACTTCATACATGATTCTAGTTGCTTCTATGCCAAGATAAGCAAAGCTACTGGCTATAAAAACATTTCCAAAAAAGCACATATTAGCCCAGTCACAATGATAACACATCGCACGAATGCAGATGTAAATATAAAGAAGCCAGGATTGTAATGATGTTTTCAATGCGGTTAGTTTGACATCAGGAATGAATCATTTAAATCCAGATAAATGACAACAAGTTTATTTATCTGGAGGTAATAACATTGTATCTATGTCCAAGCTTCTGTTTTACAATGTAAACACTTTCCATTTATTTGAGGTCTTACTAATGTACTGCCTGAGGAGGAAATTCCCAAAAAGAATGCAAGCTGCTCAGCTTTATGTTAGGAGGCGGAGCTCAGGGCAAGCACCTGTTCCCCTCTCACTTCTACTGCACTCTTGGCATAATGCAGGCTTGTTCATGGCAGATTAACACCAGGCCATAAGAGGTGGCAGTGCCAGCTCAACTTCAAGGGGACCTGAGGGGAACTGCCATTAACCTCAGTTTACCACGATTCGTGGCATCCTACGCGTTCAAAAATCACATGATCCCCGCATGTAGACAATTTCCCACTTTGTCTAAAAAGAAATGCTCAGTCACGACTCTTAGCCGTGGCGTGGGCATACATTCCCATCTGGTCGGGTAACACATTCTTACATTACACTGGTGCAGCGTTATGTTCAGTCAACAACATGCCTACAGCGTGCTGTTCTGTTAAAGCTGTGATGGAGCACTGGGGCTTTGCAGCATGGCAGCTTCCCAAACCAGTCAACACAACATGAAATTGTGCCGTTTATTCCTCATTATGAATTATACGGCGATGCTCCACTGGCACGTTAAGACTGTACTGGCTTTTCAGAAACCAAACATTGTCCCAAAACATTTGCTTCAAACTGTTTGTGGGCCCTGGGGATTCCAAAGAAGGTTCACACACCAAACATAAATAACATTTGGCCAACTGAAGCATAAGTTCAATTTGGCTGCTTTAATTCAATTAGTTTCCAAGAAGAACAGAACTGTTTCATATGTCAAATCGCTGGATCTAAATCACAGCTAGGCCAGTGTTTGGTGTCTCAATCTTTAACCTTCATTTCAGTTTGTCGTCATTAGCATCTTCAGATAGTTCAGCAGAACTTTTGATATTTAGCTTTAGAATGTGTTTCTCACACATGATAACAATATTTCAAAATGACAAACCAGGGACAACACTTACTTGGGGGGAAATTTCATAACGCAGCAGTCAACATTTTCATATGTGCCATGCATGTACACTTCACTTTAGCCACACTGGTTGTGTGTCTTGGTGTTGGCTTGCGTGCTCACTGCTCTGGTCTCCACAACCGGCAAATGTGTTAATACATGACGGCATGTTTACCAGTTTCCATGAATCATTTATAACCAAATACCTACTAACTACTGACTTTTACAGCACTTGGTGTTTGTTTCCTTTTTTTTTTTTTAAGCTAAAAAAAAACAGGATTTTTATTTTGTAGCACTTCCCTCCTGTGTTTTGGTTATCTTTAAACTTCCTGTTTTTGTCGTTTTTCCCTCCTTTTTTCAGTGACTCACCTGCATCTCGTCTATAAATTAGTGCTCATCGGATACAGCCCTGTTCCTTGGGTTTCTCTTCTATTTAATGTATATCACATTCTTTCAAGTCCTGCCAGCTTCCTGTGTCTACCTCGGTGAAACACCCCGTCATGGAACAACAAGTATGAGGATGGATAAATGTTGTGTCAACTTACCTGAGGGAGGCTTCCTGTAGCCCGCCAATGACTGTGGACGATCCTGTGAGAACTGGCCCATGCTGGAAGGAGGAGTCACAGATCTTCACCTGGTGCTTCGTTTTGCTGCTCCGACATATAGAAAGTGCGGTTGTGCAAATGTGAAATGTAGGGGAAAAAATGCCATGAATGAGAAACAATGTCAAATAACTATATGAACTTAAAAAAAACTTAATGAAAGGAAAATAATGTCTAACTACGATAAAAGGAACCAACCAACCAACTTACAACGAGCTCAGCTCGAGACAAGTGTTTTCCCCCTGCTTTTATACTGGGAGCACCTCCAAGAGGCCAAACCACATTTCATGAAACAATCAACCAACATACACAATATTTATAGATAAAAAGATTCCTGCGCACATCAGCAGATTTTTTAATCAGTCTTAACACTAAAATATTTTTATTACCTACTTATTTAAGACCTTAAAAGAGCTTAAATATGTGAAAAACCCTCTGTTGTGGCTTACTGTGGTACAGTCTTGGTCCACCTGTCCTTATTTAAAGCTTGGAATGCTCCAGGTTCAGGTTGGCCCACAGGATCTCAGACAGATGAACAGACCAACAACTTGACACCTAAAGAATACTTCAGAGGATTAACTTGGAGTTAAACCATGGGTTTTTTAAAGTTTCTTCCAGCTTGTTGTATGTGTATGTGTATGTGTATGTGTGTGTGTGTGTATAGCAAAGTAAACTGAAATGACATGGTTTGTAAGCTAATGCTAGCTTAGCATGCTAACAATGCTAGCCTTAAAGCCTGGAAACAATACATGTACATGGGACGTAGAATTGCAAAAATGGAGTTAGCAGAATGCAACAGAGTGAAAATGGCTTCCCGAGGTTCTTGTGTGCATGCTGTATCCCCACTAAGATGATAAACATGGCAAAATGAATTGTATATTGGCTGAAAGATTTGCGATATGTGAAACGAGAGGCCGACCACTGCAGCTATCAGGCCACAGATCCTGCATTGTATGAGAAATGACGTAATTTGTTGAAATTGCATGGACGAGCAAACATGGCAGCAGCAACATTAATGGAGTTTGGAGCCCTGACTTGACTTCTTCCTGTCTCTGCTCTGCTACCTAGTTGCACCAACACATGTCTCATGTTTGCGCACACAGATGTTTCCCTCCGAGATTTGTTGGTGATATAGTATGTTGTCTACAGATGCACTGGGAAGACTGTTAGGCCCTCAATATAAAGTGGTAGAGAGAAGCCTTATACCCTCTTTGAAGATTCCTTGTATTCTCTTTTTGTCTTGAAAATCATAAAACACTGGAAAAGAAGCCCAAATAAAACCTCTAAAAATCTCAAAAGTCCATTGAATGGCCGTGATAATGCAGATTTAAAGGCCAACCTGAATATTTTTTAAGAGCTTTCTTTGAGCATCAGGTTCTGTGGTGTATTTCTCAGGCTATTGCATTTTCTTTTCCCTTATGATTATGACCTGACTAAACACATATCATCAGACATGTCATGAAGATCACAAGACAAACCCCAGTTGTCCCAGGTCACAAGCCACAAATGGCAACATTTTAGAAGAACCGAGCTGGAACTCGTAATGGTGTGTTGGCATGGGCTTGCAGAAGAAATCACAAGTCTTACGAGCCCTTGGGGTGTCATTTCACCCGGCGGTGCATTCAGGCAACACTTACAAACACGTCCTGTCCAACTATTTGGAGAGCAGCGGACTTGTTTTATGGGCTCCTGGTTTGGATGGTGTGAGGGAGGAAGGCACGTAAAAGTGCCTGGTCATGGCAATCAAAGAGGGGAGACGGCATCCCGGGGACGCCAGAGACCCTCATTGATGGGATTCTCACAGACAGGAGAGGCCAAGTTTGCCAGTCCTTGCTCCCTCAGAGTAGAGGCTACTTCCCAGTATCAGCCAGGTCAATCAGGGGCTGAGATAAAGCAGCCGGATGGTCTTTGAACACAGCGGGGAAAACTCCCCCGGGTCTCTTATCTCATTAAACTTGAAAAGGTATATTAATCCTTGAAAGGCTAAGATAACAGTATGGACGACACCAGTCAGGGAGACTGACACAAATATAAACGCTAGGTCGGGTCATCAGTGTTTTATCTCAGGAGACAAGCAGTCAAAGATGAGGAAGGAAGAATTTTATTTTTATGTTGTGCCCAGCTTGTTTATTGCGCCAACAACAACCTCTCTTGAAAAAAAACATCTCGTATTCTATTGCAAAAAATTCTTTCAAGGGGTTTCACTAATCAATTTTATTCTAAATCACATGTATAAATCTTGAGAGGTTTCTGACTTAAAATGAAATGACAAGCATGAAAAACCATCAAAGAAAGAAAATTTGGCCTCGGATAAGCCGATGCATCAGAGAGGCTGCGTCTGACATCAGAGGGGGTTTTCTCCTCCTTTCTTTTTTTTTTCCTCTTTTTTTTTTTTTTTTTTTTTTTGTAGGTGCACTTTTTCACACCAGGACACAAAAATCCTTGCCTCTGTTTGCTGCCAGTGCTGCACTGTCCCACACTCAGTGCACATGGAAAGAAAAACACCACGTTATACCACTAGATGCCAGATTCATACAAATCTTGACATGCACACAGGAAGGCTGGAAAATTTCCTTCGCTGTTCTCGCCGTCTGTCATCTTCAACTTTGGTGGGCAGGATCTGAAACAGTTGAGGTTCACTGCAGAAATGGCTTCATCATTTATCGCAGCTTACGAGGCTCATTTATATACTAGTCTCAATACACATAGCGAATTACAGAGTGACCGTATAGGCCAGTATTCATGCTGTTAAGACCTTTGTGAAGGCCCCGCAGTGAGCAGGAGCGTTGCGTTAATAAATCAGTGAAGAGACACTGTAGTTAAGGGGGCAATTTTTCTACTTTCCAAGACCCAGAAACCAATAAATGATCAGTAGAGAGTGTTTCTGAGTATTTGGTGTTCTCTGAAATTACGTACAACAGCAATGTTTGGCTATTTTGGTGAAATAGGTAGGAAATTTCATAGGAAATTGAGATTAAAAAATTGCCCCCCTTTACACCTGACAATAAAATGCTTTTTTTTTTCCTGTTTTTTTTTTTTTTGCCATCGGAATTAAGAGAGAAAGAGAAGAACTTGTCCACTCGGCGCTTTATGCCAGACTTTGTCAAAATGGAGGTCCATCATCTCAAGCCCCTGTGACACATTCGTGTTTATACTTACATGATTATATACCCCTGACTGTGACAGACTTTAGTTTTGTGTCCGTTTTTTAAAAAAAAATTTTACATTTTTATTCATTCATTCACAGCCGGGTTGCCGTAGCCTTTTTTTTTGGTTGTTGTTTTATGCTCAGAACATCTAACCATTAGAATGCGAACGTTCCCTCCAACCTGCCAACATGTTAGCCTGCTTCTGTAGCTGGGAAGGGTTCTGTGCGCCATTCACTTTCTCGAACCATCAGCTTGCTCTCACCGAGGGTGCCATTCCTAAGGCGGTCACTTGTAAACCCCTGAACAAGCTACTGGAGCTGATCTTGTCTTGTAATACCCCTGTGTTCCTCAAGAGGCAATAGTGGGCACAAATTAGGTGAAGCTGTACCAGAGGGCGGCGACCTCATCCATATGTAGTTCCAGCCACCATCAAGTCAAGTCATATATCACCTATATGGCCCAAAATGACAAATCAGTTTGCCTAAGAGGACTTTACAATCTGTTCAATCAAAGATACATTCTTTCTGTCTACAAGTGAGAAGAAACTACCCAGCAAAAAAAGACTTTTAACTGGAAAAGCGGAGGGAACATCAGGAAGAGCCTCAGAGGAGGGACCCCTCCCTTCTATCTCTCCCTGGAGCTCTTCATCCAGCAGCTCAAGGAAGCAGCCACCAAGGCCCCACCCACCAGAATGTACCTCAGTCTCACAGAATATCTTATTGTTTCTCATGATAAAGGTGGACCGCCCCCCCCCCATCAATACCTGTTTTCTGAAAAAAAAAAAAATTACAAGCACTGCTTCCCAAATGGTGTCAGCTTCCTGTTTTCCAAACAACTGCGACTCACAGGATGTTGATCGGTTTGTGAATCGTAAAGAGCTGTTGCACACTCAGGTTTCACCGTAGCGTTTTATTTGATTTGTTCAACTGAATTTCAGAACAAATGGGTGAGTGAATGATAGCACTGGCAAAATTACAAGAAAAAAAAACGAACGCCTTGCATGTTTTACTATTTAGTTTTCATGTTCTGAAGAGTTGGGCCAAGAACACTGCAATGAAGGAAAAAAAGGACATAATATGCAGTACATTGTCTTTTTATTGCTAAAGCTAACCAGACCATCACCAACAGAAGGGTTGCCAAATCCAGATTTATTTATGTTCTCAACTGCCTCTAAGGCCACCACGCTTTAACCCGCAGCTGTGCTTGCTCGTGATAAACTAGGTGGGTGTAAAGACTCCACACCCAGATTGTTAACTTTGAGCCCGAGGAAGGTGAAACTCACAACCCTCGTCATAGCGCTCAGTAAATATCAGTGTAAATGTCTCTACGTGCGCAGGAACAGCCCTTCACCCCAACCCGTGAAACTTAATATCCAGTCTTTAATCCCACCAAAGACACAATGAACAAATAAGAATGCAAATGACCCAGAAACATCTCTAGGTGCATGTAATTGCAGCTGTAAAGCAATTAGGAGCTGTGTTGACTCATCATGACAGCGAGTATCACTGTGGCGCTGACCTGATGATGTTGATAATCGATAATGAGCAGAGAATTAGCTTATCTTCATAAGCTTGTCAATTTCGTCACGCTGAGAGGCTGAACACAATTTATCCTTTGATTTCGGACCCTCAGAGAACATCAGATGATGGTGCAGGGAAAGTGCCAAAATTAAGACTGGAGAGGCCCGACAATCACCAGTCTATGTCCAAACTGTCAAACGATTGAGTTACTGATAAGAAGATGCTGGTGGTGAATGGGAGGACAGAAGAATAGCTTTTTCTTTTTCATGCTTTTTCTGAAGTACTTGAAAGTCAAGTAAACAGGGAGGGCTCAAATCAACCAGTCCGTTGTTCAAGTTGATTAATTGTGGATGGACTCCGGGATCATTTGTGTAAACACCTGGTCAAGCTTGTACCGTACTGTACTCAGATCTGTGCAACGTAACTGGTGCGGTTGGCTCATCCTTAGAAAGTTAGCGTTTTCTACTTTCTAAAAATAGGGGCGAGAACCCTGACTTCCTGATAGCATGCTGCCCTCTACTGATTTGGAGAGTGAAATATGAAGCACTAATTTGTCCACATTACCCGCAAATTTTTATTTTTAACCCTCACTTGATTAACTTTGCAATCGTATGAATAACGCTCATTGATTTCGCTAAGCTAACTAGCAATTAGCCGGTCTCAGCTCCCTCACGCACACACACACACAAAGAGGAAAGAAGGGTATCTGTCCTCTTGTCTTGCCCTGGAGAGGATAGCAAAGGAGGGTCATTCCCTGAAAAGCTGCTGCATTCACACTCTATTCATATTTTCATGGCATTTTATTGTCATCAAATGAAACTCATAAAGACTTGCATTCTGGAGAAAAAGGCCATCGTTTGACTGCCTTGCTTACGCCTATAACGTATGTAATATTTAAAACGAGTCATTTTAGATGATTATTTTCTTTAACATCTGGCGGTTAGCAGCTGGAGAGGGGCAGTGCAGATGGACTTGAGCTTCATTCTATCTTCTGCCTTTGTAACAAATCTCAAGGGGGCCTGAAGTCTAAGACTGATGGATTCTACTTAAGAGAGTTGAGGTCTGATTTAGCTCGAATACCTCCTAATGTGCTAATGCTCTACACTTCAATAGGTTAGTAGCTCTCGTGAAAAGGACACTCCTCTTTGCAAAAAAAAAAGAAAAAGTATTGTTTTAAAGAATATTTTAAGGTCTTATTTGAACTGTGTAAGCGTCATTGTCTTTAAAGAGTTCTCACAGGGTTTTGCACAGTAACGTCACGCCGCGAGTGAACTTTTCCAGTCTCATCATCGTGTGTATAACATATCAAGCCAGACCGCTGGACTAAGCTTGCTGTGAAATTGCTTAAGCTTGGTTTGAAAGTATCCACGCAAGTCATATATCAGCCCCTCGCAGCTCACCTTATCTTGACTGGTCTAATACTGCCACAATAAGCCTTGCTTTGCTCACATCAAAGAAGTGTTCTGAAAGTCTCTTAAGCTCCCTTTAAAGGGTTACATAGATCCCCCGAAAATAAAGAGCGGCGTTATAGGAACTAGTGTGGGAAAAACAAGCTTGGCTAATGATTTAGACAGTCCATTAGGATGGTTGAGCTCAAAATTGTGAAGCAAATGAAAAAGGTTTGAGAGATTGTTTAAAAGGCTTTGCGCATTTCTCTTTTTGTTTTTGAAGCCGGCAGCCAAACCATCAGATGTGTATAAATGACCTGTAAAATGCAAGAACTTCAAAGGTAAATTACTTTATTTAAAAAAAAAAAAAATTATATCACACAAGGCAAAAAAAAAAGAAAAGAAAAAAAGAAATGCAAACTGCCATGAACAGACCCCCAGGACCCCAATACCCCTCGACCCCCCCGCTGTTAGCAAAGGGGTTCTCGTTACAACCAAATCAAAGGACCAAGAGAACAAGACTCAAATTGTTCTGAATGCGTTGACTTACACTAAAACATTAAAACCGGACAACCTGAATGTACATCATAAGACGGACAGTTTTTGATTTGCACATGAATCCAAACACAGAATCTCACTAGCATTTTTTTTTTCTTACACTGAATCGACGGTACAAATGAAACAGGAAGGTTTACAACTATCCAATACATTTGATTGATCACTTTAAGACAGACTATACATGTCGCAATGGGCACTTTCAGGGGAAAAACAAATAAAAACAAAAGTAAAAGAAGAAGCAAGGTCCCGTCCAGGGTTTTTTTTTTTTTATTGAAATTACATCAAACCTGTGTGTTGAGGTAAGCATGCCACTGGGGAATACAAAGGAAGTGATCTCCCATATATAGGACTCCCTTAACCATATCCTCACTCACTTTGTAATTCGCCTTGACAGTAAATCAATTCTCAAGCCTGGCCCCTTGGACTCTTCCAACCCTAGGTCCTCCTCTCTCAACATTCCTGCACACATGAATCACTCCAACTCCTGGCTTCTAGAAGGCATTTCCTGCCCGGCCCTCTCTCTCTCTCTCTCTCTCTCTCCCTCTCTCTCTCTCTGTTTCTATCCCCCTCTCCCTCTCTCTTTCTCTTCCTCTCTCTCTGTCTGACTCCTCAGCTGAAAGCTGGGCAAGAACCCGGCCGAGCTTTGATTTGGACCCAGCGGGAAAGAGGGAGGAGAGCTCAGCTAACACAGGGTCCTGGCTCTGGGACCACTCTGAGAGAGTGAGAGAGAGAGAGAAACATGGAGATGTGTTGGGAGGTGCCTGTACACCCAAGCAGGGATTTAGTGCTTTATCCTTCAAATTGCAATATGAGCAGTGGCCTGTATTCCAATGGCAATATCACTCCCAGCACAAAAGTCTGCCCCAGAGGAGCGTCCTCGCTTAGGATTTAAGTTTACATTCTCTCTAAGACAGATGTTCGTTATTTCAGTTCAGAGACCCCTTAGCATGGAACATCACAGTTTTTCGAGAACAACGGAGAATGTAGATTGTTTTCTGACACACTGTAATGATTCATGATCATTTTCAACAGTGAAGTGTGTAGAACAGCATCCAAATATTTCATGGTGAGAGTCTAAACAAGGGGAACATGAGTGTGCTCCTTGAAACTGTACACCTGTTCAAGCGTCCTCTAGAAATCATCTTTGATGCTAAATCCACAGTATATGTACATGTGCGTGTACATTGCCAGTTGAGCAGACTCCAGATCAGCGGAGCAGCTCTTAAAAAGAATGTTCTAATTTGTCTTCATATTATATACACACAAATGTAACGTACATATTTTACAGAGATCACTACACAAAGATCACAAACAGAGAGTCTTAGAGGGAGGGAGGGCTGGAGGGATGAGCGTGGCTGCCAGGGTTGATTGTTGTGACAGGGAGCGCAGGCCGACAGTGCAATGGCTGCTGTGTGTGTGTGTGTGTGTGTGTGTGTGTGTGTGTGTGTGTGTGTGTGTGTGTAAACGGCAAGGATGTAGATGCACATTTTGTAGAGACTCGTTTATCTGCGAATGTTGGGAGTGTGTGACCTCATCCTCGTCCCTTCTCAAATCATGGCACGAATCACCAGTCTCCCTTTGACCTGGTGGAGATAGGCGTTCTGCTCAGACTCTAAGCTCTGATTGGACAGAGCCTCATCCTCACTATCAACCGGTTCCTCTTTGACCTTTATGACCCCGTAGTGAGCGTCAGGAAGCTCACTGCTCGACCCGCTGCTGCTGCTACTGCTGAGCGTGTGCTTCCGAATGACTCCTCCAGGGGGCAGCCTGTCCTCCTGCATGCTCTCCAACTGCTCTCTGTGCTGCTGCTGCTCCTCTTGCTCCTCCTCCGACTCCTGCAGGTGTGCATTGGGCTGACGTAACTGTTCAATGGACTTGGACAACAGCTGCAAAACACATTGAAAAGAATCATCGTACCTATATCCTTATGGCACATTTCATAGCTAAAATGCAGCTTCAAGTGTTTTATGATGAGGCATTAAAAACAAATGTTATCCAAAACAAACTGCAGTAGAAATATTAATTCGTTCAGTTAATTAAAAACAGTTTAAAAAAAAAAAAGCAGGAACGAGTTTTCAGTTTAGTCTTGTAACTTTTGTTACGAATGTAATTGGAAGGGTGTCGCAGCATCTAAAACAGCTTCTCTGCTTCCAGGTTCCCTCATGTCATGAAAACGGTCCCTTTCTTGCGTTTCGCTGCATTTAGCATTTAATCTGTTGCTTCATCACAGCCAAACTGTCACACAGTGGACAATTACACATGGCAAACACACACACACCCCTTTTATCGGTCTCTTTTTTTAACCTTTCATTCAACGTAGCTTCATCTTTCATTATTCTTCCCCATATTGTCTTGAGTATTTGTGTCCTTGCTTGATTATTTTATTACTTTCATAATTATGGTCTGTCTACATACAATAGAGTATGTGTTTTGTGGTCAGATTGACACTCACTTGTGAGATCACAATTTCCTTTTTATTGCAGTTGTTTCTATTATTTGTTGTTGTATTGTGCTGAAAAATAAATAATTTTTTAAATAAATACATGGACTGTGGTCTCTATGTAGCTGTGAAATTATTAAATTATAATATCCTGCAGCCATTGGTTTGGAGTGTGACAAACTTTTATGCTTTTGTGCTTTCTAATGTACACAAGTTACAAAATATGCAAATACAAAAAAAAAGAAAGACAAAAAACAGCATTTCGCCTTCACTAGTCTTCTGATCCTTCAATGGGCCTCTTCAATCTATCAGGATATTTCAGAAGTAAAAAGTAGAACATGAATGTGATCCAGACATTCTGCTGCCAATGAAAAAATTATCACTGTCTGATTATGAAACTCACTGGCAGCTGACAACTGACATTAAAAGCAAGATTGAGCAAAGCTGGAAGGGAAATATATGTCTCTACTACACAGGACACCAGGAGGAGAGTTTAGCTCGCTGCTGCATCTCAGCATGGTCAGCTTCAGTCTCACGCTGGACACAAACTTTAACCATGTTCATGTGTGTTTGATGCTGTTGTCACTGAAACAATAAAATACTGTCAAAAACAAGGTTTTTAGGGATGTTCCTTCATCTTGCTGCTTTGCTAAATCACAAATGATGGTGATGTTGGCAAGAGTGCAGCACCTTGACAGCTGGTAACCAACAACAAGAGCATGAATGTGGGTCTTTTATAAATATCCCTCAGGCTAAAGGAATTAGCCTGTTTAGCTCAGCATTAGTAAACACTGTTCATACCTCTTCCTAAAATCCCTAAGCGCTTGTAAATTTTCGTTAGTGCCCCCTACTGTTGCAGGCACTGAAGGACATTTAAAAACAACCACAGACAAGCCTGTGCTAAGAAATTAATTAGGCCAATGGTTCACAGATCCCTCTCAATAAACACCGATGGCTCATCCCTGATTAGTGGCCATTTATAACCTCCTCTTAAAGTGGCTTTACTTGTGATCTCATTGGCTGAGTGATCAGAGCAGCGCTTGTTCACGCGCTTTTAGACAACATGTCACTATTATGACCAAGCAAATGAGAGCTTTTTAATAATTACAGCTAATAGTGTCATTTCTATTATTGTTTTATCTAACAGAGTGGATTTAAAAGCTGCACATCTGTCCTGTAGCACTTTTATTTTTTTTAATAACTTCTAGGTAAGGCTTGCTCTATGATTCCCATGGCTCTGTCAGGGCCCAGTGTTGGGACACATCAGTATGTGAGCTCACACAATGCTGCCTTTCACAGTGTCCGCCACCTCACACACGTCCTTCACCAGAATAATTACACTCTGTCTATAGCGAGGTCACCTCGGCCAGCGTACAGAAACACAAATATTGCCACAGAGGAACAAAATGTATTCTGGGCCCTTTTCCTTCATTTGAACTTAGCTGAATTGAATTTCACAGCGTTAGCATGTGAACACCACTGATGCTTTAAGCTATGATAACAGAATTAGTGCAGGGGAAGCATTTCTTTCCCATTTGAAGTGAGGCAGAAGTTTTTGCTTCGTAGAAATAACACCAGGATTCCAGGGAAGAACGGACTACGGCCCACATCTGTAAACTTAAGCTACCACAGATGCTTTTACAAAAGGTTAAAAATAGATCTGCATTTGTGTGCTTGAAATGATTAAATCAGACTCCCTGCTGTAAAATAAGACCTCGCGGGACCAAAAATGGAATACAGAATGCGCTGAAAAGCAATATGAAAGTCAAAATCCTCCCCTGTGATTTGAATATTGATGAAGAGCACAATACCTTATTTATGTGGACCTGCTGCTGGTACTGTTTCTGTTTCTCCAGGAAGTGCTGGTGCTGCTGCTGGATGACAAGTTGGGCCAGTGTGTTCTGAGGCAGTGGCGCCGACTGGGTCCTGTTCAAGGGCCGGTGTTTTGGTAGTTTAGGGCGACTGCTGGAAGGGCGATCTTTCATCGCCAGAGGGGACTGAGGGTGTGATGACATGGAGCCTTGGGGAAAAAATATAATAAGATTAGGTTACACTTAAATTCAGATTCCAGCTGGCCTGGACATTAATTTAACATCAGAAAGACCTTGTCATAGTTGGATTAGCATCAAAATCCAATATTTCCCACTTTGTTGGACTTTCGAAGCCCTTGACATCAGAAGCTTCACGCACGTAAACATCATCGTCCAATGATGGTGGCCAGATAGCATTATACTATTGAATGACACATATTAGTATATTTTAATCTACAGAGGGGAGTTTGTCAGTGTCTCACCAGAGGAGAGCATCTTCTGCTGCCTCATCTGCTCCTTCTGCAGGAGGTGGTGAAGGAGAGCCTGGTGACTTGGGCTCACCTTCGACTCCAAACCTGTCTGAAGGGGCACAGGACCCAGGAGTTGCCCCGGCAGACCATGCTTAATTTCTGTCGACCTGTCCTTCAAACCCATGGCGGCCTTAGAGGAGAAGATAAAAATGATGAGGTCATTCAAACTGCGTGTGTTGTGTATTCAGGCTAACTTGTAATATTTATAATAATTCAGATCAACCAAATCACATCATAACAGCTGGTCGTGGCGAAATAAAAATACACTATGAATCAGTGATTATCCTTAAACAGGCCTCTTTGGAATGTGCCAGAGTGTAAAGACAATCTGTCATGTTCTGCTGCCTTATCAAGAATTGTGCTTGAGTGGACTTGGACTTTTTAAAAGTGGTGATAAATGAGGTAATAGAGGAAGATAACAGCATGCCTGACACAAGACACTGCACAACAATATTTATCTAAGGGCGATAAAATCATTTGGGGGGCCACAGGTCATTGACCCTGCAGTCATATGGAGAATCCCCTCAGCCACTGACGGCTGAGCTGGAAAACTTAGCTTCGCTAACTGGTGTATTAATCAGGATTTTATATCATTTAAATCACACAAGCTATTTAAAGATCTTGGCAAGTGTATTACTTACACTAATGGGAGAAGATGCAGTTGAAAGCCCCAAAGAGATATTAGGTAATGAGGGAGATGTGTATAGACTCAGCACGGACATGGAGCCCTCAGGATGGAATAATCTTGGCTGTGAAGGCCATCTCTAAATCAAACACACAGGACAGAGACAGGGATTTCCTTAATTCTGTCAACCACTTCGAACAATACCAACAAACAACAAAAGCATTTCTGTTAATGCACAATGTCAATTTTACAAAAAAAATAAATAAATAAAAAGACTTTTATGATGATGATGCTATTAAGTAACTGTTTCCAGGACTGCTTAGGATGATACTCTTGGTTGTTATAAAAATGTTGAAAACCTCTAAATCTATCACTCCACCCTCAGTTTTTTAGTCCCCAGTTGGCCTTGTGCCTGATCCCACTCCCCGATCCCCACCCTCAGGCTACTCTCTCAGAGAACATCAGCACTGGGGCATACTTCCTGTACCCAGCAGAGCAGTGGACCAGCATGTGGTTTTGGAACTGCCTTGTTTATCCTTCCAACCCCTACCAGTACTCCATGACCTGTATGTGGATATCCGGCCCATATTTGACCCGAGGGACCCGTTCCCTCTGAAAAAGGATACCTAATGTAACGGTGCATAAACACGCATTGCTTTTGGAACAGGCATGAGGTCTACGGGCAGCCCCATGGTTCACCACTGACTTTCATGAGCCTCAGCTTGGCCTGATACAATAGTAATCCTTTGTGTTTATGTTGTTAGCATGTGGGTGTCTTTGGCTACCAGCGCCTGGGATATCAATTAAACTCCACAGTTCATCTGTCTCCCTAAACCCCAACGTCCAGCCTCATGTCAGGGCATCTCTCCCTGCTCTGTGTCACTGGAGGTTCCTGGGAGAGTAAACAGCGATGGTTAAGGAAAACACAGCTGTTCAGAGAAGATTTTTCAGAGATGTGTCCTATCTGCCACCCTCTATAATGGTCTTCTTTGTGAGCTGGGTCCAAGGGGAGTTCTGGCTCATAATTCAGCCTTGAATCTTTTGGGAAACACCTCAGAGCAGGCATGTAGCCAGGCCAATGACAGAAACACCACGACAGGCCAACAGCGACTTTACAGCCAAACTAAAGATGTGGCTTTTTAAAAAAGAAAAAAATAAAAGCATAAAAGTGACTGTACAGCACATCTGGAGTAAAAATCTTTGACATAAAACATGCACGATTTTAACTCTTGCGGGTGTTTTTGCATATTTGTGTTCCGAGCATCAACACTTGCTTTTCTTTTCCTGCATAATGTCTCGTCTGAACACAAGCAAAGCTGAAGGAATCAGATGTACGGGTTGCGCTGCGCCTCTTAAATGTCAGTGTGGGCAGCAGCTTTCAGTGTAACAATAGACAACTGGCTGTTTTTGTAGCTGCAAGCAGAAGGCCAAATAGGTTTTTTTTTTAACTTGAGTAATAGTTTTGATAGTCAAATGATTTGCATGCAAAAAAAAAAACAAATCAGCTATTTGCTTGATTTTTTTTTGGCAAATAAACAGCAGTGCTGACATTAAGCAAACATACCTCAGTTTTTGTGGTAGTAGGCAAAGAAGAGGGTCCATTTTCAGCCCCCAAGGCACTGGAGGCCCCTATGGGAGAGCTGGGGCCAGAGCCAGGGGCACTGTTTGTGGGCGTAGAATCTACAGAACATCAAGGAGTTAGGCACAGTAGGCATGCTCACACACTACACAACACGCAAAGACTTGGAATATCTACTGAAGCCTCACAACACCTTCTAGTCACGTACTTTTATTCATATAAAAGCAGCATTCATTAGATGCCACTGCAATTATAAAGAAATAATATATCTCAAATACAGCTGTCTGACAACCTCCACAGAACATTCAGTCTCAAGGTCCTCTGTCTTACATACCCATTAGCTCCAGTGCCCTCTTCTTGTAAGGCGTCATGATGTTGCCTTCTCTTCTCTTAAGCATTGGGCTGCTCCTCCTCTCTGCTACTTTCTGTTTCAGTCTGGATCGTACCTTCAGGTTGGGCTCTGAGGCTGTAAAGCACAAGAAACAGATTGTTGTTGGGGTTTTCTGTAAGTTCCTCCAAATCAGGAAGAAAAATAATTTCTTGATCATGTGAGCAGTTGAAGAGTTCTGTTATTAGGCCTGTGTGATGAACAGTATAAAAGAAAATAATATAATGAAATATGAGATACTATGATTCAATATTTCAAAAAGAGGAAATACTGTCACTCTTCAACAATTTCAGTTTGCAAAGAAATTCAGAGCAGGTTGTTGATAAATTAAATGAGTCAGGATCGGGCCTGTTTCCACCTCATCTGGACTAAATTAGGTTAAGCAACACTCAGGCTCTAAGTGAAATACTCTGCTACCTGCCGCCCCAGTGACCACAGCCTGATACAGTAGCAACAGTTAAACTAACACAAAAGCATGGCAGATGTTTCAGGCTCTCCCCACACCCCCCTCCTCCTAATGCAAAACAGAGTACACACAGTCTGAACACACTGCTCCGTCGCGCACAGTCTGATCCAGACTCCCAAATCCAGTCCATCAGCAACTGATATGAATGCTGATGTAATAATTTTCACATTAGACATATTGATTTCAATTGTTTCAACTGGCATTAGTGACAGATTTAAAGACATTTGTCATAATTTGCATCCTAATTATTCCATCCTCGACTTAACCAGGTGGATTTACTGGGTTTCCAGGAACACACTGCGCCAAACTAACACTGTCATATACAACTGATGATTATAATCCCTATGAAGAGTTGCCAAAACAAAGCCAAGTTTAATAAAACTGAATTAAAACATAGAACAAATGGAGGAGTATTATCTGACTCATTGTTCATTCACTTCTCCTATTGTTTGTAAAAGAAAAAATCAACTAAGCAGGGAAAAATCAAGAGCCTCAGAAAATACCGAAATCAAACATGATCTGAGTACAGTAGAAGCATAAAAGCACCTGTTATGCTTTGTGTTTGGCTGTTGAGTCATGCGCCCGTCTCTTCACTGGGTCAATATGAATTCATTTGGATTTCTTGTCAACCTTTCAGCCATGGAGGCCCACAGCCGGCTTTACACATTCAAATAAACAAGCAAAATAAATACGCTGGTATTTTGAATAAAAGCCAGGGCACCAAGCTGCATTGATGTTGTGTAAACTTTCTGTTACACAATAGACAACCTGTTTCAATTATTTAGGTCTGATCAATAATTAAAAAGGCCTTGTGCGATGTGTACAAAATGCAGCTATAGAAAGGGAACTGGGGCTGTGAGTGGGAGAGCATTCAGCAGGGAAGGAGGAGAGGGAGTGCAGATAGGGGCGCAGCTAGAAGAGTGGGCTCCAAGCTGCTATTTCTGGCTTTTGTCAAAAGCAGCAAAACTCTCTTCCCTAATACGTGGCACAGACCTCTAATCCTGTGGGTGTGTGGATGAATGAAAGCAAGCGAGGGAGGAAGAAAGGAGGCAGGAGAGATAAATGGAGAGAAAACGCTGCTGGGAGTCGTATGAATCTGCTTCACGCCCTGCTGCCTTGATTGCTTTCTATTTTTACACACAGCCGCCACCAAGCAACACATCCCAATTGGTCACCACGGGAACGCCAGACAAGCACATGGGAACAAACACTTTCTCATTGGTCTCCATGGAAGAAAATGCCCTGGTGCACAGTGCAACAGGAGGTAATGACGGCAGATGCAAAATGCACACACTCTGCACACCTAGGTCACTTCTGCACAGCCATCTCAATAAACAGGATGCCTCCCATATACCACAGTCATAAATCAATTACTATTTTGAAGTTGGAAACAGTGGCTCACGAGTAAATGCTATCTCCATCTAATCAGAATTTTAAATCTGCTGTCACTGTGAGCGCCTGTGTCAATTAGAGCCTCAGCCTGGACAGATGGTAGTGTGGAAAGCTCAAGCGTAGCAAGCCAGCTATGCATTCGTCTGAAACAGCTGATGTGAAATGGAGGGATTATTGTTGATTGGGTGTTACCTATTCCATGTCATAAATTAGATCCTTCCATAAATGTTTATGGTATCTAGGGGATATTCCTCTCAGGGACAGGCTTTGGTTGTTGTTTTTTTAGATTTACCTTCGTTGAATGATCACTGAAAATCTTTCTTTCACCTTCTGAACGCACGCATTTGGTAACTGGGTCAAGACCAGAGAGGCTGTTGCACTTCTTACTGCTAATCTACAACTATTCCTGTTCTTGACTTATATCCTGTGACATCGGTCAGGTGATTTTTCTCCGAGTTCAAGGAAGTGAAACAAAAAGGATCATACCCAGTAAATGGGTTAATCGTGAAATTCTTTGAACTACTTTTCGATGGAGACAAATAAAGTCAAGGGCATCACGTTATCCTGTTCTTAAGGATAATGTTACTATAGATAGAGCACCTGATGGTAGAGATCAAAGCACAGATTGTTTCCATCGTTAAAATAGCTCTCTGAACAGATTGTGGCGTTTGTGTGCGTACATAGTAAAGTGTTACTATCATAATCCTCTACCTGCATGCACCGTACCTGGATTGATGCTGAATTTGAATTTCAAAACATGCGTTTATTGGATTTTCAAAGGAAACAGCATCCTTGAAAAAAAACTAGAGCCCACTGACACAGATATATTAAATATCAAACAGAGAAACATGTTGCCTGTGGTCAAAAGAAGCAGCCGGGTGTCAAACATGCAGTATTTGAGTCATCTCTGCTGAGAGCGCTATCTTCTCTTAAACAAACAGTCTCGCTGAGGTTCATCCTGCCCGTGCCAGTGCAACACCTGCCAATCAGCTATCAGTGACAGCCAGTGGCTCGAGGAACAACACCACCTTTGTGCGGGCCCCTACCCCCAAACACTCCCACCCACCCCCACCCCTCGCGTGCCACGCTCTCAGAAGGATTTTAATGAAGACAGACAGGAAGTGGGGGAGGAAGGCCTGAGCAGGAAATGACCACATATAGATTCAGGAATCCAACCAGCAAGAAATAGTTCTATCAGTGCAGGAGTCAGGCACAGTAATGGGGTATTGATTCACCCATTGATGAAAACATGAAACTGTTATCAAGTTATTTGTTGCAAATGATCTTTTTGTGATGAAAGATACACACTATTAACAGTTTGTCTTGTATTTCATAACACTTTTCAATTTGTTTTTACACTACTGAAGCAGTTGTGGGTCTAATGGCAGCTCCCAGAGATGCAAATACACATTTAACTTTGGATTGTTCTATTCTTCTATAATTATTCTTGCCATGCTGTGATTAAAATATGATTCTTTTGACTGATTTCCAAATTGTATATGTACACAACATAATAGGCCTGTAGCTAAATAATAACAAGACAAGAATAACTGTTTTCCAGTGTAATTAAAAGAGACACAGAGGGGAAAAGAGCATAATGTAATTTGGTGACCTCATTGCAAAATTATGAGTTTTTTAACTTGGCCAGCTCTTGTGCTCTAGGGGCAGGAATTATTCTTATTTATACAGCCATTCCCACTGGGCTCCTCAAGCTTTAAACCAACAAACCTGAGCTGCTTTTTCGGTGTGAACCTGTGTCCACTCAAAATAGTTTTGAAAGCTCATAACTCAGGAGGAATTAAGCCGTTTTAATTCTCTCGTTTACTGCAAAACAGTTCAAAGGGGAACTATTATTGGAATATAGAGAGAAGAATGAATCATTTTAAATAATGGCAAGGTAATTTCTGTAAGATAACAGTAATCAAAAATAAAATTGAAGTAAAAACATGCAATTAAAATGCAGCAATATGCTTAATTTGAAGAATCTAAATAAAATCTAGGAAGGCTTTTGTTGCTTTTCTGACACGTGTCAGCCATTATGAGAGTTTTGCGGTGAGGCCTGGAGGGATGAGGGAGGGAGCTGCAGGGGTCATACTGAGCCTAACTGATGTTATTAGCAGGTCATCAGCAACCTCAGGAAATGCTTCACGGGTACACTGACCTCTTGATTGACAGGGGTCACTCACTGTATTAATAACTGAGTTTAGTAAATGTAAAGAAATCACTAATTAAATGCATCTTATAAAAGTCACAGAAAATGCAGTGTGTGTGAATGATTTATGTATGGGCATTTTAATGTGTGTGTGTGTGTGTGTGTGAGTGTGTGTGCGTGTGTGTAATGCAAATGAGCAAACCTGTCTTCCTCAAGGGGAAGTCGTCCTTGCTCTCTATGGGTGACGGCAGAGTGTAGTGGCAGGTGGGGGTTGTGCCGCCCAGAGGTGGAGAGCTTTGGTCTAGTGATGTGTGGTGGGAGGACCTGATGACACATGAATCCATTAAATTTAATTGAGCGCAATATGCTGTTGTGATATAGATTTAAACATAGCAGTATTTGTATCATTTTTCATCTGGCAACAGCTACAGCGAGTACTTACGTGTACCAGAGTTTTGGGTGGTGGATGAATGAATGGTTAGTGCCGTTGCTTGCAGGATCCTTGGCTGATTTGCTCAACAGAAACTCTTGGAGTTTCTGCTTCACCTCGGTACTGGCCACTGCACCTGTGAGACCAAAAGACGGAATAACAGGGATTGGGGTTACCCTAGGGCAATGACTCATGATTTGTACCATTACCATGATCTAAATATTACCCTCACGAAACCTCTAGCTCTCCTCTTTTTCAGTCTTTTTTTCTTTTTTTTTAACTTTCTCTGATTGACTTATATTCCTCAGCAGCCCCGACTTATGTAGGAACATCTCCCCCTAGTGGTCTAAAGTACTATATTAGTTTCAAGCTGTTAAAATGATACTGCAGAAAGATGTTCGTCCCCATCAGAGGGTAACAGATGCAGGCAGCAGTTTCAAATTACCTGACCTGACAAAGTCATAAATCTTGTCTATTATTAGCCTCAAAGCAAAAAACAGAAATGAAATTGGATATCTGAGCCTATTTTCATTGTGCTATGGAGAGATATTTTCTCATAAATTATGAGGTTAAGAGGCACGGGGCTTCAATTCGTCATCATTTACATGAATTGATTATTTAATTTTCATCACTGTTAGCAACAACAGCCTCAAATTGTTGGCATCTGATATTCTATCTTATCTTTCTAATTTCAGTTTTTTCAACTTTAGATGTGTTTGTAGCAGCTCCTATTGATCTAATGTCATCTTGTTTCTCATTGCCAGAGTAGTTTTGAACTTGAAGTTTACAAGCCTTAATAAATCCCTATTGCATAGTGACTTGCACCCTGATCATGGTCTGGACCTCTTCCGTACTAGGTCTGCTCACCCTCTTTCCCTTCCTACATGACATTTTTAACTTTCTGATCAAATTGGTAGTTTAACATCATATACATGCACCCAAATAGCCCAGATCTATCAGTTTTTTATTTAAGTCTCATACATACTTTTATGTTTTGATGTGTGTGCAAGCAACATATGTATAATTGTTACAAAATGTAAATAGGATCAATATTTTAGCGGACATGTGCAACCAGAGTTTTAAAAAACAGCAGTACAAACTCATGCAACTCAACTCATGCAGTAAAAAAATAAATAAATAAATAAACCCTTTAAAATAGTTTTTATTTTTGTACTTTGAATTATGGCAACAGTTTACTCAGAAGTAACACAAAAGGTTCAGTAATAGCACTGCTCCCACTGCTGTTGAGCTGAATTTTAAGCAGTGGCGATGATGATAAGCATGCTTATAGCCCAGCGTGACTATAGTAGTCCTCTCTCAGTCAATGCAACATTCAGCTACAGAAAAACATCCCCATCCTGCTGTTATATGCATATTTTACCCAGGCCCCACTCTTGGTAATTCATTACAATTATTATTTTAAAAAAAAGGGGTGAGGGTTATGATCTGGTTGCGCCTGTGTTTGCTTTTGCCTCTGGCCCTACAGATGACTAGTTCCACCCCCAGTGGTACTGTTGATGATGACGGTGTCGAGCTCTTACTCTCTCTGGAGCGCTCTTTGCCCCTGAGGCTCAGGCTGGAAACATGCTGCTCTCTCCGATGCCTCTCCTGCTCCTTCTCCTGCTGGTTCTGTTGCTGCTGCTGCTGTTGCTGCTGTTGCTGCTCCAGACGGCGCTCCTTCTCTGCAAGTTCCTGCTGCTGTTTCATGGCCTGGAGCTCCTGCTGAAGCTGAGACACAAGTGAGCCTCAAGTCAGCATGAAGAAAATACATCTACTTTTATGACCATAGTGATGCCTCAGAACTTGCACACTTTCTATTTTGCTATGATGCAGAATTTGGTAACAGTAAAAACTAAACTTGTGCTGTCCTGTAATGTATTCTTCAACAGCTTGATTTACTGAGTTGTTTCTTCTTTTATGCACAATGAAATGTCCAGAGCGATAATGTCTTCCACTGATCTGCCATGCGGTGATGTGCTCTTCTGTTCTATGTGGTGCTGTAGCACTCTCTAAGCTGCCCTGCTGTCCTCCATAGAGCAGTACATTTTAATGCTGACCTTGAGGTGCTCCTGGAGCTGAGCCTGGTGCTGACGGGTCAGCTTCTCATGCTGCTTCTGGAACTCGCTGATTAGTAGCTGCTTCTGGATCTGCTGCTGCTTCTGGATGAGCAGAAGTTCCTGCTGCAGCTGCCTCTCCCACAGTCCCGGGTCTGAGCCAGGCCCCAGCATCCTCAGATCTGTGCGCAAGTCCAGCGGAGATAAAGGGTCCACAGCCAATGGCACGTCTGGTTTAATGTCCACTGGATTCCAAAGAGGGGAAGCAAACAGAACAAAAGAAAGATTTGTCAGTTCCCCACAGCACCTATACTTTTATCCATTCCAGTCATGCAACAACATTTACGGTATGAGAAAAATTAGGATTTCAAAAAGCGCGATATAAAAGGAATCTAAAAGAAAGAACAGGAGGGAGAGAGAGGGAGTGACAGAGCAGAAGTGAGGACCACAGCTTTCCCTCCTGTAATTAGAATAGTTACTATAAACAAACACTGCATCACATCCGTCAGTGCAGATTCTCCTGGGAGCAGCTGTATGACGGACTAAATGGACGTTTGGCACGGAATGTTGAAGTGGCCATTTAAAGTACTTACATAAATCCTATCTTCCATCTGTTTGATAAATACAGGGAGAGCTCCTTTGTCCCTATAGGACATCATTCAGATTACTTCTTATTCCAAACAATTTTATAATAAAGTAGTTAAGGAGCACATATTCTTGTGTTCTTTCCGGCTTTGTTATTGAGTGCAGACACTGTAATATGTGCATCGATTAAGCGCTGCCTTTGTCTTTGACAACTACATCCATTATGAGTAATTGCCAGACACAAAGTGATAGGGCATCCCTTTGGTCTCTCGGCTCTATATATAGCATGTTCCACAGAGAAAATCGATGGGCAGGTAAGAACATCGAAGACAGGGCAACTTTATCTCTCTCTTCCATAAAAGATGATTGTTTTTCTTTTACGTTCTTATTTTCATTCACATGGTAGAATCACATAAATAAAGAAATAAGTCCTTTGACAGACTCCCTGAATCAGTATGAGAGAGGTAATGGGCATTTGGACCTATATTTGACCACTGCTTGAATAAAAATGTTCAGTTGTCTGAGAAAATAGCTGTACTAGTCATGATGTGACATTCAAGGAGAGGTACACATTGTCCAGAATACATAATGTCTCTTTCGATTTGTCACCTGAGAAATATTTAAACCTGCTTCAAATTCTGGTAGCTGAAAGGAGATTTATTGAGTGTTTTAATCTTCTCAGTCATCACATTTAAGTGAACAAATACAGGCAATGTTCTCGTACCACCTGTTCATGAGAGAAAACAGACACACCACACTTTCTACATACACTGATTTTATGCCGTGTTTCCAAGCATTTATCTTCATTAACTTAAATAAAATGCAATACAAAATGTTTCAACCTGCCACAGAAGCAGCATCAATCTACATGAGGTGATGCCCTCCTGTTCCCTGATGCTGCGAGGCACACTGGCGCCCATTTGTTTTCTCATGTAGCCTGTTTTTCATTGCCACCATTCCATGTGTATGCGGTGGTGATGATTATAAATAGAAACATAAAAGCAAGTGGCGCAATCCCGGTCTGTGACAACCCCCACACCCTAGTATCCACCACCCTAACTTGCCGCTGTCATGGCAACGCTGGCTACGTAATTATGTCTCCCCATTCTGCAGATATCGAGTCTCACTGCATGTCATCTCCTGCCTACAGTGGCAATGTGACATGTTGACTATTATATCAGCTTTTCAGCTCTTATATAAGAATGGAGTCCCCAACAGAAAGAGAGAGAGGGAGAGAGACACAGCAAATGCATTACAAAATACCTCCAACACACACACACACACACACACACACGCACACATACACACAGTCTGTGGAGATTCAGTGGCTAACTTGTGTTAAAACACGTTCAAAGACAGCTAGAGGGGACTCCTGCGCAGTAAAATCTTTCTGTGTTCTAAAAACAGCTCCAATCAAATGACAGAGCAGGGCGATATAACAGCAGGCACAGGGAACAGGCACCTGTAGAACAGACTCTTCTATACTGACAGGGAATATTAATCTAACTTGAAAAGGACTCCTCTGCAGCAGGCTCTGTTCCAGCAGCAGCTCTGAACCTGTGAACCACTGTAGGACTTAGAGAGTCAGACAGCCTTAGTGTTACTTTTGCCTAATGGACCTAAATATAGCAACAAAAAAACACCTGCTGCCTGGGAGAATTCACCACTGTGATATCTAATTAATCTCATATTTCATTCTGTACCCTCACTGTGACTGGCATTCAGGATCTCCACTTTGATCTTCACATCAAGCTGAGCCTCCATCAGAAAATCTCAGACAGTGGTTTAACAGGACAGTGAGGGGAGGAGGGAGTGTGAAATCTTCAGCCACATTTGATAACCAAGGCTGTATGAAATGGCCCTTGAGGAAACCACAACAGTCTCATGTGCCTGTTCTATTCTTGTCCACTCACCGTCCACTGTGCTGGCAAGAGTAACACTGGATGAAATGACGACGTTGAGAGAAAATAATGAGGTCCTAAAGGTAAGTAGGCATTGTTCCAGTTCAGCTGAGGCCTCCATCTATTGTGCAGTTTTGCCACCTACATTCCTCATAACTGACAGTGCTCTCTGTGCAGGTTGAACAAGAGGAAAAAAAAAACCTTTGTGTACTAAATCTATACATCCATAGCCATTAAATTAGCTGTTAATACCCTTAAACATGCACAGAAAAACTACCAAAAACTGAAACCTGCCGTTTCTGTAATACAAAAATAATCCTTCAGCTGAGGAGAATACGGAACCACCAGTAACTGAGTCTAAATATAAATGCTTTTCTGAGCAGGGTCTTAATATAGACAATGTGCGAAAGACTGTCACAGTTGTGATGCCGCCTGCTCAGTTTAACACAGGCAAAAATAAAAGCGCAGTGTTGCATTTATGTAACTTTCAGGTCACATAGAAAGAGCCTGCCGCTTTAAGGGGTCCATTGGAGAAAAATAATGATATGTTTTTTGGTGAGGTGCCTCATGATTGTGCACATAAGTGTCCCTAGGCGCTGGTAAACAAGAGATTTATGAATGACAGGTCACAAATTTGTTTTTAGCACAAGGGAGCAACAAGCACCCTGTCCCATGCCCAAATTCCTCCCTGTGGACGGACTACCAAGGGGGGATAAGGTGACTCATGGCCTGAGACCACACTCCCACTGCGTCGTGTCGCTAGTCTCCCCAAAGTGTTTATTTCTATAAGCAATCTGCCTCTCTCTAGCCTTGGCAGGGGTTACAGTGGCAATAACAACCTTACTTTCAGATATTAGATAGCTGTCTTCTTTGCTTCAGGCCACATTAGCAGGTTTCCAAAGAGAGTCGACACACACACATCAGCAGTGACATTACGATTACATGTAAGAAGGCCAAAACACACACACACCTATCAACATTAATCCCCACTACAGGTCAGCAGTAGTGTTGGGCACTACTGGCATCACAGAGTTTGAATTTTCAATGTAGCTTTTTCTTTAATCATGCATGTACTTAACTTAACAATTAACTTTAAATATTGTCTGCAGAACATAAAGAGTGCAGCAATTCTCATACCTTAACAAAATTAGGGAGAATAGTCAGATTTTAGACTGAAAAAAACAGCTAAGAGAAAACATGTTGATGATGAGGGGCTGATTAAAAAATAAATCACGTTGGCATCACAGATTTGCAATAAGTTAAAACACTTGATTAAGAGTATATGTACCTCATCTTCTTTTTCTTGACATTATTCTCAAGTTGTATGCGGCAACATGTGCACATTAAGGAAACTGTGCAACATATGGCTACAGGTTGTTGCTTTTGCTTTAGAACTGCCTTAAAAAATAACAATTGGAGCAAACATCAAAAAATCACCACATTTTTATGTCTAGTTTGCATTTGTTGGGCTAGTTTGAAGTTAAGTGTGTTTCGATGTAGGTTTAGTACGGCTTATCCTCTGGAATGCTGGCCATATGTCATCAGAAATAGTGTATTTTTATTACCCATATACACAATAGCACATGATCTGTTTACACTTTAAACCTGCTGTACATTGCCTTGCATTTCGAAGAGATGGTTCTTGATCTGAATTCCCTGTCTGATAGTATAAATAGAAGCAGAGATACAGAAGATGTTTGAGGGCAAAAATAAGCTGATGCTTGGGACTGCAATGTGGTGCTGGATCTCTCATTAAGTGCCTTGTTATTTTGAGCAGCTGGCATGTCTAAAGCAGGAAACAGGTCTTTATTTTTAAGACTCTGGCTCGTCCTTGCAGCTGGGCCAGAGCTGTGGTTTGCGGGCTATCTTTTAACAAAGAGAGCTGACCCGAATCACCGAGGGCCCATCGTGTGGAGCCAGGAGTCCAGTCGCCTCCTGTCCTGAAATCATGCCAAACCGTCCCACATCACAACAACAGAAATCAACCTGTGCTTAATCAGGATGAGCAAAAAGACTTGGAAAATACAGATCATTTGTTCAACCAAATTATTTTCTTGTGCATGCTACTGACAGCTGCTACAGTCAATGAAATTCCTGATAAATCAATCACTGAAATTCAATTACCCTGAGTGACAGCAAAACCTTCCAGACAGGAGATGAAAAAACAAGCCATAAACTCAGCTTTCTGTTTGATGCAAATGAAGATAAACAGAAAGAATATGGAAAAACAAGCCTCACTATCACAAGGGATTTTAAAATAATACATCTTCCTATCATGAATAATTGTTTATCATTAATGAATCATCAAAATCCCATTTTTAAAATTCAGTGTTGTATACTCTCTTCAGCACTTCAAATACACACAGCGAGGCCGCCTGAATAGAGGAGAGACACGAGGGGACTTGAAAGGTGTAGCGTTGTTATTGTCTGAAAGGTTCCCATTGAAGTGAGCTTGCATGATATTTTGCACTTACAGGGAACTAATTATTTTTCGTGGGTGGAGAGCCCATCCGAGCGCTGTTTGTGTCTGAAGTTACTAACGCTCGTCACAGCAAAAAAAATGAGACTATGGCATTTATTTTCACCTTAAATGTCACATCCTCATGCCAATGCCAAGAAGTTTGCTGTAGAACACTCTACTCACACAATCAGCAGTTCTCAGACAATAACAATGTGTGTTCATAATCTTAAAACATGACTTGAGGTATTAAGAGTTAGATAAATAGGTGATTTAAAAAAAATACCCAACAGCTGCCTTTTTAGGTAGCATCATAAATTTGAAAAGACACTGAACAAGCAAATAGCATGGTTCTCTTTAAATATATATGTATATATGTATTCATACACACACACACACAAACGTGTGTACAAATACATACATATATACTTATATTCACACACACACACACATATATACATACACACACACACACACACACACACACACATATATACACACACACACACACACATATATATATATATATATATATATATACATATATATCTGTTCTAAACAACTGTTATATCAGGAGCATGCCAAGATGGAATGATAACGCACAGACGCCTAATCTTAGCAGGCTAATGCCATAAGCTGAAAATAACTCACCTAAGAATAGCTGACCCACAGAATAAGCAAGGAGCCTGAATTCAGGCGCTCGGTATATATCTGTTGTTTGGCTTGCGGGCCTCGAAGACAGAAGATGATGTATCGGCAAATAACCTGCTCTGTTGGCATAGATGGAATGTGTCATCCTACTGTTTTATTTTTAAATCTCTTCATGTTTAGCCAGTCCACGTTTTCAGTCACACGCTTTGCTTGCCTAAAGTGGACTTGTATGTCTGGTAAAAGGGAAAAAGAAAATCACTTATTCAACTAAGTTGTTCTGCAGCATGTTTGCCATTATTTAATCATAGATAATGTAGATTATCTGGAGTAGGTCATGATATAGTTCTCAGAATCTGCACAGTCTCTTCAGAACAACGCTTCAACTCTTCTCTAATCTCATGAGACAATTTTCACGTTTTATCAATAGTCACACGCAGAGAGAGAAATCAAAGCAATTAAGGTGTGACTCATCTTGAGTCAATTCAATGAATAGACGTTACTCATTCTGATGTCAGCCATGTACTCTTCAATTCAATTCACGGGACAAAAATAGAGCAGTCAATGTCGGTGGTAAATATCCTGTGAGAAACCTTTCAGTTGTCCCTTCAGTATTTCTGTCACAGTTTTTTCCTGTTCCCTGAAAAGAGCACGTTGACATGGAAGCTCGCAAAACACAACATCCCTTTCATGTTCACACTGACTCATTTAAGGCAACTGAAGCATGAGAATAGACTTTACACATTTCCAACAGTAGAAAAACAACATTCCACACAGTATCTTATGATGATCACCAGCATTTTTACTCTTTTTAAGGCATTTTTGAACATCTTAAAGTAGCATTCCCACTTAGAGACACTCCATACAGCAGCACACAGTTTGTCATCACAAGAGTAAATACCTTGATTCAGGAAGAAGTGATCCTGATCCTACCACGCTGCTCTGTTCAGAAGCTTTGAGTTCGCTTTTCACACAGAATGAGAGACTGGGTGAGCACAGAGTTAGGAGTACGTGAGAGAGAGGGAGAGAAGGACAGAGTGAGTGTGTGAGAGAGACGAGCACAGAGGATGGAAGGAAGGAAGCGGAGTGGTAGATTCACAGATAGAAGTGAGGCTGGAATGCAGAGGCAGGAAAAAGGAAGAGATTCCGGCATGAGAAGTAGAGAGACTGGACTGTCAGATCACCTGAGTTGTTCACGTTGTGCATCTTGCTCTGGTTGGTGAGCTGCTGGTGTCCAACGCGCTGTTCTGTTGTGGAGAAACTTGACTCGCCCTCGTAAATCGTCTGCAGCATACTCCACTCAGCGCTCAGGTCTCATCGCAAGCCTTGTGTTTCCTGTCACCAAGAGCCACCCCTCAGCCACTCAGGGGAGAGACCACGACAACAGGCGACTCTCTCCCTTCCGCTGCCTCCTCCTCTGAGAAACCACTCTCACTGTCGAGCAATAACTGCACACTCTCTGCAGGGCTACCACAGTCTGCCGGTACCCTCTTTCAGTCTGGTCCAAACACACAGGAGAGGATGGCAAGTCCAGCTTTTTTTCTCTCTCTGTCTTCCTATTTTTGTCCGTCCCTGGCTTTCCTTTTTTTTCCCCTCTTCTCAGCAAAGCGTCAGAGCAAGAGACTGAGAGAGTTGCTAGGAAAGCTGTGCACTGTGTACTGAGCACCTCGCTGAGGCAGTAAAGCAAGCCAGGGAGGGAGCGAGCTTCATTTGCATGTGAATCAACAACTGCGTGGCCCACAGGTGACAGAAATAGAACAATAGCCAGCCCTGGCTAAAAATAGGTCAGGCGAGGCGCGGGGATTGGAGCAGCATTGATGCGTTTAAAAATACCACACCAAACACAGCTGTCTTCTGCAGCTCCTGCCAGAAGGCATGTCTCCTGACTCCCTCTCTGCAGATGGAGGCTTGATTCTTCTCTTTCACTCTTTTTTGATTTGATCTCTGTCTTTATACTTATATATTTACTTTTTTATATATATATATGTGCATACACGCTTGAGAGTGTATCTTTCTCAGGTGCATGAGCAGAAAACTCTTGATATATTTATAACAGATTTGCATTCATTGTCAAAGGTTTTATAAAACTGCTACTTGTCCTTCATGTGATTCACTTTTTTTTTGGGGGGTGGGGGGGGTGGGGGAGGGTAGAAATAATCCACCGCTGCTGATTTCATCCATGATGAAATACCTGACATGGTGCGAGGTCAGGTGGCGCGCCAAATAAACACTGTGTTCGTTTAAGAGTCAGAGCGTAACCTCACTGCATAAGCTGAGTGTATGTGTGGTTCAGTGTGTATCCAGGCCAGTGCTGTTACTCAGGAAGCATGCTTTCAACTTGCCAAGGAAGCCAACTGTAAGATGCCATAACAGCATGATCACAATTACATAAACCAACTGTGTCAAGAACACTTCTCCGGGATTACACATCGCACCTCCCAGAAATATCCTCAATACCATTTAATGCGGAATACGACAAAAAAAAAAAAAAAAACACAAACAATACCCATAAGTCATTTCCTCCACACATAATACAGTGATTTTTTTTTTCTTGAATGAATATTACATTCATTCCGGATCCATTAATATAATCTGACTCCATTCCATAAAAGTCAAGTCAAATGTTCTCTCTGAGCGTTGAGGCGGTGCTGGGTTTGTGGCCAAGCAGCCTGTGCCTTTAAATTTTTCATCTTCCTTCATAATTTGACCTGTCCCCCAGCCAGGGGCGTGGAGCCAGCACGGCTATTTTTAGCTCGTGAGCTCTGACGACTGGCTACAGACACAGAGAGAAGGAGTTTTACTGTGTTGTTTCAGCTGGACAAACATTTAACCTCTCAATGAAAAAGTCAAGAAGGAAATGCACAACTTGTAGCCCCCCCCCCCCCGACATAAAACGTCTGAAGCTTCATTATATGTACTGTAACTTGATAATTTATAAAGCAGAAAAAAAAGAATGACAAGCTATCTTAAAACTCAAACATCCCAATCTTTCTCTCTATCTCTCTCTGCCATATCTCTGAAAATCAATTATTGCACGATAACTCAAATCTCCTTTTTAACAGATTTATGAAACACCAGGTCTTCATGACATACTTGGTGTTCCAGTAAGATAAGATGGTGTGCGAGATAACAAGGCTTCAAGTCCAAGGTAATGATGGCTAAAGAGCCGAGCTCCATCTGTCACAGCATCTGTCAGAACAGCAAAGCTCTGACCCAATAGTCTGACCTCAACACAGGCCAAGACAAAATTGATCAGAGGAGGAAGTGGTGCTGTCACATGAATTACTTTTATCATGACAATGGAATCCCTATTTATATGATATGGAAAAGCAGTCTTGCAAATCCTAAAATTATTAGCTTAAAGTGCATGCAGCAATGTTCCTGTTTCTCCAATGTTCCTCTATTGTGCAATAAACTACAATCTGCAGCAACTGTTTTTTTTAATTGAATTATGATCATGATGACTGGGTTAGGTTGGCTGTTTACAAAACAAGTAAAATTTGTTTGATGGAAGTATACAAATAAAGATAGCGCTTTACAATAACAGTGCATTTTAAAATGGTTAGTTGACAATTAACTAATGGTCAAGTAATAATTTACTAATTGTGTTCACCTTTCCAGTTATTCATGTTCCCTGTTTTACAATTAGTGTCACAACGAACATAATTAAGGTATAAGGTATCCCTACTGTAAAGCATGATGGAATTAAAATGTGTTTTTCTCTGCTTGTTCTAAGAGTTCGTGGAATAAGCTTCACTAACCTCAGCGAACCTGCCCTACTGCTCTTGAAAAAAAAACGAACAAAAAAAGACGTAGACATTTGGCTGGGATATGTTAGCAGCGATTAACCTACACTATTTATTTATAACTAGCTTCCTGAGGCTGATGAGGGATTGTGGGATTGGAAATAGCTCTGTCCAATAGGCAGGGTCCAGTAAACCTGCAATGTGGCAAGACCATTATAGCTCCTCCTGCGTCACTGGTGGCCTTTGTCTACTTTAGTCCCATTAAAGCATTTAAGTGTGAAAGTCAGCGTCCCTGCTGGAGAGCCACTCTGCTCTGCTCTCCGAAGCTGAGGCTCGACAGTCTGTCACCTCCCTCATATCAAACACAAACGGAGTGTGTGCCTGTTCATGTGTGTGTTTTGACATCAGAGCATCGGAGTGGAGTGGGGGAACATTAGACATGAGCGAACAAGTGAGGCAGACGCTTTCCAAATCTAAATAAAAAAGCCATTATAAGGCTATAAAAAAGAGTGTTAACACACATCAACATGTTGTTTATGCTGGCTGAGATGATTTCAATCATCTACTGAGACAAAAACAAACTTTCCACTATGGTACTATTCTGTTTTGAGAAACTGTGGTTTGTTTTTTTTTAAACCCGCCTTCTCACATTACCACAATTACTGTACCAGTCCCAAATCAAATCCCAAGTTCTGCGACTTAATCACCATAGCACTACTGCCTTGTGACACACTGTGCATGATGAAACCCAGCAGGGAGGCTGACTAGAGGAGGAGGAAGAGAGCTGAACTTGAGTGTTGCAGCGGATGTATGAGGTGGACAAACACTGCTCTTTCTAACTAATTTGATACGGCTAGAAAAGTGTTTTGTTCCCCTAATAGCAGATGATCCATGTGTGGGAGGGAATGAGTCAGACATGTTTTGTTGTTCCATGTTCCCTGAACTTCTGGCCCACAGAAGACAGTGATTTTCTCTGGCAGAAATAAACAGAGCAGAGTGAATCCTCTAACGCTCTTATGTGATCTTAATCAATAAACCTTTAGTAAAATCTGATTTACTAAAATTCATTTGACGCATTCCTTCCTGCCTGTGTGGAGTTTCATCATACCACCTGGGAGGACTGTGGCGGATGTGATCATTGTCAGGTGCTTATTTCTCTAGTCAGAGGCAATGTTCATCCCAGGAGAGGTGCTGTACACTAACAGCAGCTCCTGACGTAACCATGCCCCCCCCCCCCCCCCCATCCCACGAGCATCTTCTCTCTAGTGACCATCACATAGCTCTAAGGGCAGCCATGACACAAAAGGGAAATTAACTCTCCACACCAATTACCTCATTGCCCCCCATGTTCTTACATCAGCTCTCAGTGAGTCACATGTTGCTAACTGTAGAAGAGTTCCTTTGGAGGATTTGAGGAGTGAATACACACCACAGGGCCACCCCAGTCTCCTGCTCTACCTGCTAAAAGCCCCGGGTAAAGTTTAGTCACTTCAAAAAACACATTTACCTCACGGTCAGTACCATAAAAGCACAAGGGCAGTAAAACTGTTGATTTGATGGTAAAATCCAATTAGCCTGTACATCTGGATGTGTTATGCGAGCATGTTTCCCCACTAATGATTTGGGTGCGCTTGCTTTTATTGGGTTACTCTGTCTGGCGTCCTGCGGTATTTCCTGTTGGACCTTCAGGGTGATAGAGAATGCACTTAACAGGTTGGATCAAATAACATGAAAAAGCATTTAAAGGCAGTTATGTTCGGTGCTTAATCTTGAAGCACTGCCAACAAAGTTTGGCAACACCGCTAATGATAATACAGTTTGATGGAGACTGGCTTTTTGAAGAGAGCATGGTGGCACAGTTCAGGAAGAGATGAATGGTTGTACAGTATATTCTTAAAAGTACAAAGATCCTTTCAGAGAGATGTTGATTCATCTGCTGTGAATCATCTATCGGAAATGTGGAAGAAAGACAGAGCCCTAAAACAATTTTAGAAAAAAAAAAAAACAATTTCAAAGCAATTTCAAAGCATCCACTTATTGTTCACTGACCTTGAGGTCAGTTTACTTTCTAACTTTGAATAGGTCCCTGACGTGTGCTTCATCTGCTGCCATAGGCTTTCCAAAAATAGATGTGGAGCACAAAGCACACTGGAAACAGAGGGCAGCACTCAGTATATTTACTGATCAATTCGTCCATCTCTCTTGGAAACCATTGATCGGCTGTATCAAATTGTCCATGTTGTTGTTGTAAAACTTCCACCCTACTTTCAGTCATGACAAGCCCACACTGTGTTCCACATTGTCACCATCTTCTCTTAGAACAACACAATTTATTGACCTTCTCATGAGATGCTAGCTGCAGCCATGCTCTCCTAACATGTTTAAAAAGGGTTCCATATCAGCATTTACAGAACTATGTCACTAATTGTAACAAGCCACATTTTCTGCCATGGATTATTGTAGTTACTGGCTCATGAGTTCATGATGTTGCTTCATATTTTTTGTGATGTTTCTGGCCTCTATGTATTTTTCCATGGAACACTAAATAGCTGTTCTTTCTTTCTGCCACAATCTTGAACGAGATACCTTGGCAGAGGAAATAATGTATCACAATGGGACTTTTCTAGATAAATAAAGAATAAATAAAAATGAAACAACATAGATAACAAAGAGAATTTGGAAGTAAATTTTGGCTACCTGAAACCACAGAATGCAAAATCATTGCATCAGTGGTTACATGACAAAAATGTCTACTAAAGTCATATGCTCCATCCGTAACATGAGACACACACACACACACACACACACACACACACACACACACACACACACACACACACACACACACACACACACCAAAACAGGAACATGTGACTGTGATGGAATACAGCCAAACTTAGCTGACCTTAAAAATTCCCTTGGGGATTAATAAAAACAAAGGTTCTCTATCAGAAGCATTTTCCAATCTACATCCTGCTAGTCCGGCCCGTATATAGCTGGATTATCATAGCCTCGCCCTCCAAAATGTTTTGAAGATATAATCTTAGATTATAATTAAATCAAATATTGATGAAGAAGAGCTCAATTTTGCATAATTACGTGATGCTTCCCACTTGCCTGCTGCTGTGGATTCATCAGTAACCAGAGACAAACAACACTCCAGTCATTGATTTTTATAAGCTCTGCTTTAAAGCAGGAAATCAAGTTTACTATGGGAAGGGTGGGCTGGCGCTTATTGTCCAGGCCACTTCCACCTACGCCATTGCTTCTCTGCACAAGCACAGTACGGACACAGTTCTTTCCTCCTGCGGAGCGTGTCTCAAAGGTCTTGAACATAACAATACCTCAGAAAAATAGCGCTTCCTCTTATTATCAAGGTAGTGCTATGCATACCGGGAAATGTCCCCCACCACCTTGGTAACAATGTTAATGTCTGGGCTGCTCTATATGCATAAACCTGGAGGGGTTCCAGATGTATTTTTAAACACTTTGGGTGACCTTGACATACTGGATCTTATTACAGCATCAATTCTTTTTTAAGATAGTAAAAGAAAAAAATCAGACAGAGAAGCGATCACATAAATGCAGTGGAATTTACTTGCTGAGATTACACAAACTTTCAAGTTAACTGTAGAGATAATGATGATGACGTTAACAACTCTGAAGGAAGTGCCTTTTTCCTCTGCGGGCTACGGCATAGTTTGAATGGGGTCACTTGACCTGTATAATGACGAAAGTAGTGCTGCCTCCATGAATTTTGATGACTTTCTTGTGTCTTGTGTCCATTCCCATGCTGTTTATCCACCAAATCTCAATATATCTGTCTCTTCCTCTTTTACAGACATTTATATCACATTTTATCACACTTAAGATAAGATAACCCTTTATTCATCCCACGGAGGGGAAATTGGTGCTGTTACAGCAGCAGAAACAGAGAAGTAGCAGCAGAAAAATTAAAGAGCAATAAATCGAAGAAACTACAATAAACTACAGTAAAAAAAAAAAAACTATAATACACTTATACAATTACATGGCATTATGGCTTATGCCATCGCTTGAATACACCAAGCTATTATAAAGGCCCTGCCTGTCTCTATGTTTCTTCAGCTAATTCTGCTATTAGTGAGAGTCATCAGCTTGATTTGGAGCAGAGGTGAGAGAGGCAGGCCAAGTGGGGCAAGACTGGTGGATCTTTCTGCAACAGTGCACCCTGCAGGTGGATATAGAGCGCGAGTGCTGTTAGTGTTGAGTACTACAGCTATCACTGGGAATTTCAAACATCCAACTCCCAACAACTATCCATCCATCCATCCATATTCTTACGCTTATGCTGTTAGGGTTGTGGGGTGACTGGAGCCTATCCCAGCAGCTTTCGGGTGAGAGGTGGGGTTCACCCTGGACCGGTCACCAGTCCATTGCAGGGCCAACACATACAGACAGAGAACCATTCACACTCGCAGCCACACCTACGGTCAATTTAGAGTATCAATTAACCTGGTCCCCTTCAAACAACTAACAAGACAAATACTATGACATGCAGCAAACACTGAGGTGAGAGTACAAGCCTCAAGAAGACAAAATGTTGCACTGACTGCAGAGGATGAAGAGCAGATGTTTTTGAAATAAAATTAAACATCTGCAAACAAGTATAGGTGCACATAAAATCACACTTAAATGTATGAAAACATTGGCTCTGTCTCCACCTTATTCAGTCCTCCCTACTCACTAGTTAGGGGCGTCTACGTGGGAGGGGAAATATATAGGGAGCTCAGCTTCAACACGAGAGTAACACTTCCACTACAGGGGTCTGCTACTCAATCACTCTCTCATCAGTCTGCCTGTATCCTGCCAGGCAAAAGCACAACAGTATATGATGTCTGGTGATTACTGACCATCAGCATTGTGGGGTACATTGAGTTAACTATATAGGATATTATTAGTTCTCACTACAGGACAGCACTACAGCAGTATATCATGGACTATATATGGAGTAGCACAGTTGGATGTGTAAATTACAACGTAATGATTCCTGTGATAACATATGTCTATAATTATTGATATTAAATAAAAGAGACTTAAACTTAATCCAATGGATGCTGATCCAAAAACATCATGACTTCATTACATCCATCCATCGTCATCTTCCGCTTATTCCTACGCATTAAGGGTCGCGGGGGGGCTGGAGCCTATCCCATCGTCAACGGGCGAGAGGAAGGGTACACCCTGGACAGGTCGCCAGTCCATCGCAGGGCCAACATAGAGAGACGAACAACCATTCACACTCACAGTCACACCTACGATCAATTTAGAGTATCAATCAGCCTCGTCCCCAATTGCATGTTTTTGGACTGTGGGAGGAAGCTGGAGTACCAGAGAGAACCCACGCAGACACGGGGAGAACATGGAGACTCACACAGAAAGATCCCGTGCCCGAGCCGGGACTCGAACCCCGAACCTTCTTGCTGTGAGGCCACAGCAAGAAGGTGCTAACCACTGCACCACCGTGCAGCCCACTTCATTACATATTTCCTTCAATTATCTGCATAATTGACCAAAAGAAAAAATTAATTTGACCTGCTTTTACACACACATGCACGCTTGCGCTACAATCACCCAACCTCTAGTCATGAATTGACAAGAGTTTAAGCAGGAAAAAGGAGGACAAAATGGCCAAATGGATTCAAAGTTTAAGGGGTGGAGCTACGTCCAATACTAAAAGTTTGCAGCAGCAAAGAAAAATAATCTGACAGTTAAGTGCAAGGCAAGAAAAACCTTTCTACTGCTTTGAACACAATATTGTGCTGATTGGTTTGTGTATATAAAATCAGTGTAATGTGTAGTGTAGCAAAATACCTAAACACAACAGTAATAAAGTAAAGAATGGCAGTGCTTCTTGAGAAACTAAGGACCATCCCAACGCTAGTGAGAAGAGACTGATTTTGGAGGTAGCTGCTCACATAGCAGTGCCACCATGCTGTTCTTGGGAGTGTCTGCAGCATTCCAGACCTCATCCCTTCATGTCAGATCCAGTAACCAAGCTGACCAGAAGCCAGCCCTTTCAATATCACAGAGTCTAACAAGCTTTGGCTGTTTCCTTTATCCAACAGACTGAAATTATCAGCACAATTATCATCGTCAATCAAGCTTTAGTAAATAAACAAACTGATTTGATGAAATGTCAGTAAAAGGATGAATAAAAAAACACCGTAGATCTCTGAAAAGCTGCTGATGTAAAAAGTTTAGCATATAGGATGAGAAATTACTTAAATGATGAATTGGTTGTCAAAAGGGTTGCATTAGTTTTCTGCTGATCAGCTCATCAATTATTGGACTACTCTTTGCAGCTGTACTATTTGATTGTAAAGACAAGCAGAACTTGGACGTCTACTTCGGAAGAACAAAAAGAGAGATTCCTACCATCATCAGAGCAAAACAGACATAAAAAGAGAATAGGAAAAAACATACAATCCCCTTTTTATTGGTTATTTATGCTTCAAGATATCATTAATTGACATTTTTGTACACTCTCATAAATCTGAGGACAGATTTTTCTGTTTTGAAGAGCACATTATGAAGCATTCCCCTTTCATGATTCCATTTTTGGAAACCTTACATTTCAGCGGCTAATGCTACTCATAGCTAAAAGGAGGAATTTAGAGTATGCTTTAAGGTTGTCACCTCAAAGGGGGGTTTTGAAAACAGGTGGGCTGCTAACCCTTTCACACCTATCTGGCTGTAGAGACCTTTAAGAGGGCTCTGCTCTTAGATATTCAGCCTGTGTGTCCAATCTCTGTGTAATTCTTGGATCAGTTTGTTCTGCAAATTTCACGCAAAGTGGGGAGGGGTTACGGCCATGACCTCCCACAGTGCCATAACTCACAGGATGCGCCAAGAGAGGTGGCAGATGAACGGGAACAACAGAGAGATCAGAGCCTAGGCCTCAGAAGGATGATGAGATTCCAATGAGGGACAAGGGCCTGTGAAGTCGGAGGTTTGTCTGTCTCTACCATCAGAGAGAAGGGCGTCACCTGTGACAGTTGAGCGAAAATCTGCCCATCAGGTCAAGCATTCCGAGAGCTCTGAAGCACAGCTCATTTATCACCTTCACTGATTTCACTCCGCAGACGTGACAGAGCAGGAACGAGCTAATCTGGGAGCGTCAGCATCTCGCCTGTCAATGGGAACACTAAACAGATAAGCACACGAGATGAAAGAGAACATAAAAGAGAGGAACTTAGGACAGTGGACACAGGCAGTGTTGAGCTGCAAAAAAAAAAAGTGAATGGAACTCAACTATATTACATCCGCATATTCATACAGAAAAACTGCTCTCTGACAGAAAGTATAAGCGATTCATCTGTCCTAAATACATGAAGCAGTACCCGTTACTCTCCTCATTATTCATTCACACAAAAGGCCTCTCAAACACATGAATGATTCATCTCTCCAACTCCGTTCTGACAGGAAGTGGAAACAAATGCGTCCACTCAGACAGCCCTGTGGTCTCTTCGGAGAACAAACCCACCAAGCTCTGGGTCTCATCTGCAACAGGAGCCAGACTACCCCTCTGGGCCACTGTTCACCTCTGCCTTCCATCTATATATAGAGAGAGAAATATTCCTCTTCACACAGAACTGTTCCTCAGCAGCTCCAGCCACAACGCTTGACTTGTTCACCCCACCAGATTTAGGATTACAATTGTATTTATAACATATATATCATTTTCAAGACTTAATAAAATGTTTTTAGTATGCAATATTTCTGTGGCACCTGGATTCCATTCAGATCATCTGCACAATGTCTGCTACATAGCCTCACTCTTGCTTCCACTGTAGCGGCAGCAGCCAAGAACAACAAAACAAATAAAGGTGTGAACAAGGCTCCATTTCTTTTTTATGACAACATGCCGAGATAATATCCAGAACTTCACTCCATCTGCTTCTGTTTAACCTCAAAACACACATGGTAGAGTGTGATTAAATAAAACGTCTGGACAATACAGAGTATGAAGTTGCATCACTTTCTAATGACTCTGAAAAACAAGGAGGTCTTACGATTGATGACATTAGTTTTTTTGTTTGTCTGCCAGTAGATTTAGAGTAGACCCTGCTCCAGAATAAGAGGTGGGGTAAAGTTAAAAAAAAAATTACACAAGTTGTTCACACCTCACCCATTAGCAACAGCAGTTAATGACAACATTCTGTGTGGTATTTTGCACATAAAAAAACAACAACATAGCAACATCCATCCATTTTCTATAACACTCAACCGTTAAGGGTGACGGGGGAGCTGGAGCCTATCCCAGTAGCCTTCGGGCGAGAGGCAGGGTTCACCCTGGACAGGTCACCAGTCCATCGCAGGGCCAACACAGAGACAGACAACCATTCACACTCACAGTCACACCTACAGTCAATTTAGTGTATCAATCAGCCTCGTCCCCTCTTGATGTCTTTGGACTGTGGGAGGAAGCTGGAGTACCAGAGAGAACCCACACAGGAACAGGGAGAACATGCAGACTCACACAGAAAGATCCTGTGCTCGAGCTGGGGCTGGAACCTGGAACCTTCTTGCTGTGAGGCAAGAGTGCGAACCACTGCACCACCGTGCCGCCCCAATAGCCACATGTCTGCAGATAAAATATGATCACTACTGTGTCCATGACTAATTTAATGTAAAAAAAAAAATTTGACAAAAAACTTCTAAAAAATGGATATAGTCAGAGAGTTCTTGCATCTAATGCATGCAGCAGCCTTTTTGAAGCATGTCAGGTATCTAACGGTTTCCAAGTAGGAATTCTGCCCTCCCAGGTGGTTCCAGTTGAAATTTCCACGTGGGAACTCAGAAATCCAGACTTCTAACCTCAACTGAAATATAGCATAAGTACTCATGTAACACACGTTTCACATCAAGATTGCACTGCGCTGTCCTCACATGGTATAAAAAGCAATGTGATATATCGTGTGTGTTCTCTAGTGCCAACTAGTGGACGACGGAAGTGATATATCAACCACAGTGCACCTTTGAGTCTGCTCATTCATGAAAAATTCAAATGTAATCAGGGTTCACCTCGGGGGGAAAATCCACACTGCAAGGGCCCACTCATTAGGGCCCAAGCAAAAAAAATTGCCTTTCCAAAAATATCAGCTCTCTGAGTGCCTTCCAGTTCACCTTTTTGTGTGTTTGACTGTCAGCAGAATAATTTTTAAAATTTGAGGATGGATTTTGATTACATTTGGTAGGATGATAGATCTGGAATTCGGGGGAGGACCAATCCATTCGATTTTGTAATTGATCAAGAACTGGGCCTGAAGCCATCGTCTCACCTTGGTGTAAGTATGTGCTCTCTTGTCATTTATTTCTTAGGATATTTCACCTCTATTACAAATATACATACATGACATATTTACAGTGACAACATCTATTAATGTGGAGGGTTTATGTGTTGGTCCTGACAAAAGTTGATTTAAGAGTCTTGGCTGGCCTGGGGCTGAGTTCTGCACTTTCCGAGTACCCTTAGTTATACAACTTATTGACATCATATTTATTTTGGAAACTCTAAGAGGAAAAGTGCAATCGGAGAAAAACATTTATGATGTCGTTCCTTTATTAGAAAACATGACCGTCAGCCAACTTAGACAAATCTTTTAGCAGGAGAAGACAGTTCATGTGGTGATCTTGATGCCCTTTGCTATAAATATAATGCTGTATCTCAGCACATATAATTGCTAGTTCGTCCTGTCATTTAAGCCTCCTGATCCACACAAACCAAGAGAACATAACAATGTGCCACTGCAGAACAGAGACCGGCACCGTCCTCTGGGCATCAACAGCAACACCCCTCCTCCCCCAAAAACTCACTGACCCAAACCCATTTTTTTCCAGTCTAGGAGAAATGTCAAGTCCAGACCGAGAACTTGTCTCTTTGAAGGGAACATAGCAGCTAAATATAGCGTGGTAGCCTCTATGCCTCCTGACATACATCAGGCTCTACTAGTTCTGCTAACCGTGGTTAAATTTGGCTGTCTGCCATGTAGTCACTTACTATTAAACATCATAACTACACAAAGAAAATTATAAGCGAGCGGCAGAGAACACTCACTGTTGCCTGGTAACCTAATGCTACATTGGGGATTCATCTTATTATGGAACAGAAAACACAGCCAGAGCCAATAATAGACCGTAGACGACACATAAATTAGTTTAAGGGTGTCAATGAGCGTGGCCAACATGAAGCTGAGAAGCCTATCATGAAAGATGTGTGTTTCAGACCAGCATCTTGGTGTTTCTGTAATTGCAACCACTGGTAAAATTACATAGTGACAGCTGTCATTGTAAAAGTGAAATGATGGATAGAATGACAGCTTGGTCCTAGGTGCTTATTACCAAAGCTGTTTTTAAGTGTTTTGGATTCTACAGGATAACATAAATTTCACACTTGCCAAAAATATAGAGATCATCACAGTCATGTGCTTAAAATTCAACTACCACCAAACTCTTAATGAGTTCTTTAGAGGCCAGTAAAATATGTTTAATGTGTTATTAAAAGCTTATACAGAGGTTTCGCCTGTTTTACCAGCTTACTTTATTCTGTACTGTATAAGCCAATATATTTATATATATATATATATATATATATATATATATATATATATATATATATATATATATATATATAAATTTTTTTTTTTTCAGCTGTGGCTTAACACTTTAAAGGAATGTTGGAATCCATGGAGAGGCCATTGACAGAGAAAAACACATTTTGTGGTCTTAAGATATAAGTAGGTCCCATACTTTGATTTATTTGTGGCCACAAGTTCTAGTTTGTTCCTATGCTTTCATTAATTTTAGCCCAGAGGATATAATTTTGAAGATAATTTCTGTCTTGTTTTTTTTGTCTATATCTCTATATGGCCACTTCAGAGCTTCTTCACATCCTGAGATTACCGTGTATTCATTTTTATTATAGAGTAATAGAAAATATCTTACTGCTATTCTACCAACTGCATATCGTCAATGTATAGCAGAAAGTATTGTTACACTGGCACTCATGTACAGAAACCCACATACACACAGGTTTCCGACTATGAATTTACAACAATTATTATTTTGCTTTAGGTCAAATTTACATAAAAGATTGTCTCAATCAGTTTGTCATAGTTGCCATCCTCCAGCACAGAACACCCTGGCATTCTTTTTCTCTTTTGGAACTGGGATTTCTGCTGAGCGACATGAAGGCTGCCTTCACACTGTCACGGTCAGTCAAGGTTGGCACACATACACAGGAAATAAATCCACAGTGACAAAGCGTAATTCATCACTTTCATCACTTTAGTTGTGAATAAAAGGGAGACATTGTATTTTCCACACTCTGATAAACACGCTCACTCTCACTTCTTATGTCATCTCTGCTGGCAGTTAAGTAATTATTGTGCAGTGTAAAATAATTTTACCCACACAAACCTGATGCCAACTTAAAGACGAGCTCAGTATGAGCATAAAACATGCTCCTTCTTCTGTTTGACGAATGCATACCAGAACATGCTATCTTTCAGTGAATAATTCATAGAAGCCTGCCAAGAGTTGTTCAATCGAAAAACACTTTGTCTCATTAACACATTCTTTGGTACTATGAAATTATGTGTCAGGCTAAGTGTAAGGTGCTGTTAAAATGACTCTCTCTCCCTGACACAGCTCAGATGGTACCTGCCCCCTCAAGCCATCTGAGCGGCACAGACATCTGTGAGCATTAACCTGCCAAGAACAAGTCTAATGTAAAAATATCATAAATATTCTGAAATGGAAAGACGACTGAAGGGTCATTTGGAGTGACTGCAAAAGGCTTTCATGTCAAGTATGAGCTGTGTTTTTCTTGTCAGAGTGAAAATGTTCCTGTGTAGGTCCATGGATCTGGTGTTTTCTTATTACCTTTGTGTGACAAAGACTGAAATGCTGTCACCGTACGACACCCTTCACCTGAAGAGAACGCCAAGGCCGTCAAACAAGAACCATTTCCAATGTAACACATCTGCTAAATGTTTTAGTTGGAGTAGCAGGGCATCCACAGAAAAGCCGAGAACCAAACTAATGCTAGAACAGCTGTACTGTCATTTAACTTGAATTCACTGGCATCTAAGAAGATAAATGAAGAACATGCAACTTACTTTTGACTTTGTACTCCAGCGTGTTCATGTCTTCCCCTCTGTTCACAATGTTGGTACATCAATATCTGTAGGAAAAAAATAAATCCTTAACTAAAATTGGGTATGAATACATAAGTGAATCTATTTTTTTCTAAATTCAGGACTGAAACTAATGTTTTTTTAATGATTGATTAAGCTGCTGAATATTTTCACAATTAACTGATCAATCATGTAGTGATAAAGTGTCCAGAAATTTCTAGAAATGCTCGTCCTAATTTCCCTGAGCCCCAAGTGATGCATTCAAACAGCTTTTTTTTGTTCATCCAAGAGAAAATTTCCATTATAAATGACAAAAAGGCAACAAACCTTATATATAAAAGTGTGGCATCTGCAAAAGTTTGACTTCTTTACTTTAAAAAAAATTACAAAAACAAAATTAAGAAAATTGAGATATGAATATGCAAATATTCGTATTGCTTGATGCAACTTGTCTTCTATTTCTATGTTCCACACTGTCCTTGTCTATGCTGAATTCTGAAACAGGATCGGGTTCCAGGATATTCGCGATGTCTGAAATCAAACTCCACCTCTGAAAATCAGATTTTCAATCGGCACTGAGAAAATTTCACCACTGAATGTGAAAGCATCCTTTTGTAAAATCTGCACATCTGTTATTGTACACAGCAAATGTCAAACATTCAACCGTGGGAGGAAGAAGAAAACACTTTATGGCTGCAGAGGGACTTTAACTTTGGATTTTGAATGCATGACATTTACTTATTGCAGAGTAATAGTGGTATTTTGTTTGAGGAAATTACATACTGTAACGGGAGACAAAAAATTTCTAAAAAATCACCCGTGTTACTGTGTGTCATGATGAGATGATGCAGCCCAAGGATTCTGAACCTATTTGTTGAGAGCAAACATTCGTAAGCAACAGTCTATTTCTGGTGGAGACTTTGCATTACAATAGCCTTGCTGGAACAGTCTACGGAAGCAGTGGTGGTGAGGTCAGTCATTACAATAATAAGCGAATTACGCTTTTTTCCACTTTTATGCGGGGAATCGCGATGTGACGCCTCCGGTACATTTTTTTATTGGCGGATTCACAATAGAAAAAAATAAAACGACCACATCTGACCCCTAAACAAACCATGCATCCATTTTCTTCCGCGTATCCTGTTAAGCGGAGGGGGCGGCACGGTGGTGCAGTGATTAGCACTGTCGCCTCACCGCTAGAAGGCTCTAGGCTCGAGTCCCGGCCCGGGCACGGGGTCTCGCCGAGTGGAGTTTGCATGTTCTCCCTGTGCCTGCGTGGGTTCTCTCCGGGTACTCCGGCTTCCTCCCACAGTCCAAACACTAGAGAAGACTACACATATAGCCTACGGTCAATTTCGAGTATCAATCAGCCTCGTCCCCTCTTGATGTCTTTGGACTGTGGGAGGAAGCCGGAGTGCTAAACAAAATATTCATTCAAATATCAATGCGCTGGTCAAGGTAGCTCGCGAACAAGATTCCCAATAAGCTAGTTAGCGTCAAAACATATAATTATTCCTCTATGAATATTAATTACAAGCAACTATTTATTTTTACATAATGCTTTTTAATGACACTTAATACCGTTAATGAACTTCTTTTTAATCAGTCATATCACCTGATATCTCTCCACTCACACTGGTGAAGTAGAGACGGACACGTTGCTCGTCTGCCTCGAGGACAAGGTTTGTTGGCGGATGTCGACCGGTGCCTTTGCCTGTGTGACGACTGAACTAAAAATAGTCCCACTTGGTGGTTATAAAAGCCAGACAAACAAGAGGCAGACAGGCTGATGCGTCTGCTCTACTGTCCTCTGATAATCTCCGGGAGGAAGCTCTACTCCGTCCGCTGGCTGCCCCCAACAGGTGCACAGCCTCCATCACCATCGCTTCATCTCTCATTGCACACAATATAGCCAGTATTGTTGATCCTGCACAGATCTGATAAGAAATTGGCTCAGAAAACGCTGACAGCATTTATGTACAAGTGTTGCTCGCAGCTTCAGGAAACCTGCGTGTTTCTTTATTGCTGCATAACCTTAAATTCTAAAGAGTGACCACAATGACAGCTGCATCTACGAACAACAGTGACACCCTCTAAAGAAATAGCACCTGTAGCGTCAACTCCTTCACTGCCAGCGTTTAGTAAAGCGCAGGTAAGCAGCGCCTTCTACTGGATTTACAAGTCATTGCCACACTCAAGTAGTACAACGTTTATGAGTAACTTTTGACCTGTAAATATAACCAGGGATCCCATGTTTGTGTGTGTGTGTGTGTGTGTGTGTGTGTGTGTGTGTGTGTGTGTGTGTGTGGAGTTATAGTTTATGATGTCAATCAAAAGTGGGGGATGAACAGCAGCTGTCTATCATTGCATTTTATGATGCGCCTTAAACCTAACGAAGCACTTTCCCACTGGTTGTTGAACAAGCCGAGAGGTTTCTATCTGAACCAGGAGCAATATCCGTGTGATTAGCACAGATTATATACAGATTTGTCATCGTCATAAATCTACAGCTGTTCGCAGTCTCACATTTTTATTTGTCACTTCAAAGCATTCTTCACTGCCTCTCTGTAGTTTACTGTTTGGCCCAGTGGACAAAAGTCTTCCCTGCAGGAGAATAACAAAGCGCGTCGCTATTCTCACCAAAGGTGTTTCCCACGTCAAATGTAACAGTGTGCTTGGATGCCACAATGTTTGTTATTGTTCACTGGAAAGATCTGATGCTTGTCTTATCTTTATTTATGTCTTCCCTTCCTGCAGGCTACAAGGAGACATAGGGATTTGGATCTGCTGTATTATGTGACTCTCCAGGAGCAGCGGTGGGAAATGGGTGATGGGTGAGTTAGGATTCTGTTTTCACTCTACCCATCTTGCCGCTGTCCTGCAGCAGCTGGGGTCGACTCAGTCAGTGACACCACTTTCATCCCGGGACCTTGACTGTTCAGCTGTTTGCTATCTCTCATCGTGATGTGTGGAAAGACAGGGGTGCATCCCAGGCATGATCCTGCATGTCGCTGTGGTTTTCTCTTCCTTGAGTAGGAACCCACGGCTGGCATCTGTATTTTAAGGGCCGTGTCCTTTCACAGCAAGAAGCGTTAGTTTGTCTGGATAAAAGAATGCGATGAGCTTTGCAATGGCCACAGATATATAGAGTGATGTCACTCAATACAGCAAACCAAAAGTTATTGTTTAAAAGCCTGATTTTCCTGTCCATAAATGAGGAAGCGTAGTCAAACTCTTTTTTACGCATCTGGCAGGCAACAGCTGTAGGTTGTAGGAAGTGTGCTTTCAGGTTTCCTTCAGTACATTTATCAGTCTGTTTATGCGTCCCATTTTCGTTAATGTGATATCTCTGGAATGCCTTAAAGAAATTTCTTCAAATTTGGCTCAAATGTTCACTGGGATGAACTGAAAACATGTTGGTCAAAGGTCAAGGGTTCTCTACCCATGTCATCTGTTTGTATGCACGCCTTATTCTCATCAACGTGTTATCTCAGGATCCTCTTGTTTTAAATTGTTTTCAATTTAGCCTCAAACATCTACTGGGACTCAAAGATGAACAAAAACATTTTGGCGGTCAAATGTCTCTGCACAACTGTGATGCAGCATTTCCAGTTTAAAACTTGTTTCAACTTGCCTCTGTATTTGTATTTATAATCTTCTGTCGTATTTGGTCGTTTTTTTACTTTTCATGTTTCCTTTGGCTCCACAGGAAACCTAAATTTTTGGTTTGACGACAGCCAAGACGATTGTCTTAAAGAATATTTCTTTTCTACCTTAAATGTTTACTTACTAGAATAAATCAGCACCAAGTTATGGCATCGAAACATCATCACTATTTAAAAGAGATCTGTGAGCTCCAGCAGCCTCTCTTGATTTGCTGATGTTCTAAATCCAGGCCTGAGAAGCACCTGAGATACATCTCATTTAAAAAGGTGGAAGCAACAGCCTCTCTCGCTCTCTCCCTCACACACACACACACATACACACACCCACACATACCAACACACACCACACACACATGCAGTTATCCTGTAAACAAGGAGGGCATAAACACAGGGCCGGGCTGTGTCAGTTTTAGAGATGGGTGGGTGGGTGGGTGGGTGGGGGAGTGTTTAGGCATCTGTTTTCTTCATTTGTGCAACTCCTTTGTCCACAGTTTTTCTTCTTTTTTATTTTAATTTGTGGGAACGCTCCTCCACCACAGCCTCATCAGTGAGAAAGTATTCCTACTAGAGTTACTGTGGCTTTCGGGGGGTTTAGGAGCAGATCCACGAGGATTACCCCCAGCATAGGCGACCAATCTACACCCAAAATCATCAGCATAGTTGCCCCCCATGTATCCAAAGCCTTGAAATGTGAGACTACCATGGAAACTTGTCTGGTGTGCCTAAGCCACATTCTTTCACAGGACCATTAATGCCTACTTCACTTACAAAAATGACTTGTTTCCTATGTTGTACTGGTTATTCTTTGATGGAAAGATGTCCCTTGATGGCACGTAATCACTTGAGTAATCTCGGTGCCCTGCCCGACTGCTGAAGACATGGCTAAGATATTAATGTAGGGAAGTCGCATAAGATTTGACTTTAATTCCTGAGACTTAAAATTCTGAGTACTTCCTCTAAATCTAAATATCCTGAGTCTTTGATAAAAGTGTTGAAAAACTGAATGCACCAACAACATAAAGTTTTGAGTCCAAGGCTTTAACTTTATGTTATTTATTTTATCACAGATTACACAGGTTGACTTATTTATCCAAGTCAACAGGTCTATCAGATTCCTCTTGTCTCCTTAAATGTGTACTGTAAGTACTGATATTGACACTTGGACTTTAAGTCAATAGAATTCAGAATAGTACAATTATACGTCTTATTTTAAACACATCATCTAATTTGAAAGCTTGCTGCTACGTCACTAGAGGGCCACACTGCGCCACATTTTGGATGTTGGGTCACAGGACCAAAATATAATCGGCGTGTTAACCAAAACGCATGGAAGACTGTTCGGCGAATCCAATTCTTCCGGAGAGAAAATTATTTCTATTCATCATTTTAATCCAATTGCTCTTCTTTAAATCAGCATTGCGATCGTTTAGCACAAACGCCACTTTTGTAACGGGATACTTTACCGATATTTTCATCTGGATATTTAATTTTAATTTTTTTAAACAATGAAATACCTGCATAAAATATGAGATGAATCGTCAGTAATGCAATATTCAACACAATGCGTCTGTTGCGGGGAGCTGTTGGCAACAACCAACCAATGTCGTTCTTACTGCAACATAGAGCACTTTTGACCAATCGAATTGCTTCGTTTAGGAACGTTGAATATGGCGGCTGTAATGTTATGGAGTTTCCGCTACTCGCTAATTTCATGCCATCAGGTTAGTAAGCTAGCAAGATAGCAACGCTAGCGTCACGCTAGGCCTCCAGCAGACCAGCGGGAGAGGTACCAAGATCAAACCCTGCTGTTCGGAAGGAGACAAATAGCCCTTTATGAATCTGCATGAGAACAGTTAAAATCCCAGAAATATGGTGGTTCTCAAAATTCGAGACCAGGTAGGTGAACATTGTGTCAAAATCTAACCCTAAGTTTAAGCTAATGTTGGCAGGCTAGCATTAGCTAGCTACCCCGATTTCAGCGTTTGCCATCAGAATGTAATTCGAGTCCGACCAGCTATTCTCTGAAATTTTCTGCAGTGTTTCACGTGAATGAAGATACTGAATTGTCACCTGCTACGCGTGTGTCACACAGTATCAGCTATTAATGCTCGGTGGAACACATGTAGAGTCAGGTTTTTCTTGGTAACAGGACGCATTACATTTACATGGAAACACATGTTCAAGCGGTTGAGTAGTAACCTGCTTCTATTACTGTTTATCTCCAGCAACTAGACAGATCCCCCTCTGTTGCTTTTCATTGGGGGAGGTTGACTTGTGAGCGTATTGTGACAAAACAGCACAGAACTTGACACTTTAATTTCTTAATGATTCTGTGGTTTAATGAGTTCCATTGAAAGTGAATAATGTAGTGAGAGGCGCTCATCATAACAGCCCAAGCGATCTATTGACTGGGACTCCAGGACGTTTGTGACAGTTGCTTCGCTTCCTCCAGCTGGAGATGTGGTGTGACGGCTGTAAGACTGGATGACATGTTAAAACTCAGTGATACATCTTAAATTAACCATTCATCCAAATTAGCTGAAATTTGTTTGAATGGTGGCTCTAAGTTGGAATAGAGAGGTGCTTTCAGAAGTCCCGGAAACCTATGTTTATTCTTTATAACGAATGTATAACAGTGTTGTAGACAAGTTACATCCTCGACTATAGTCATTTAGATTCCGTCCGTCGGAACTATTCCTTAAAAGTTATTATACTATACTTAATTTCATTTATTATATGAAGTGGGCACAAGCAGGTTAGTTTTAAGAGGTGATGAACAATATGACAGGATTAGACATGTCTCTCATCTCACTATTTTAACCTCTTGACATCTACTTGTGTAAACAAGAATAGCCTTCTGTTATCATTGGAGAACTTGTTTTGCACATGGCTGCTATTCTAGTAACACACGTATGTGCGTGTGTCTTTGTGTGTGTGTGTGTGTGTGTGTGTGTGTGTGTGTGTGTCTTTGCTTGAATGATCTTGTGCCTGGGCTCCTGTGAGGCTGTGTAGTTGCCAAAGAGCTGTCTCCATGGTGATGGTATTAACTAGGCTGGCTTGCATGAGTAGAGGAGGTGCACACACAGTCATGCAGCTAGAGGAGCATAGAGAATCTCCTACATCACTTGTGCAGGACTGTAGAACTGAAAACAAAATGCAGATTTGTCTGTCTTTATCAGAAATTGTCAAAACAAGCCAGTGTGAGGAGCACAAGTGCGTACTTGTTACACTGAATTTGTCCCCAGTCAATCCAAACTTTGTTGAGCCCTGAAGATATTCATGGGAATTATAGAATGAAAGAATGGTCTCCAGTTATTGAAAAAGTGATGCCAAGGCACTAGCTGGTAGTCATCTGGGTCAGCCTGAGTACTAGTGAGCGTCAATCCATCTGCTCAGTTAGCTTGTGACTGTGCTTCAGAAGGTAGTAAGTGCACCTATGAGACTGCTTAAAACTGAAACACTTGTTGAAACTCCCACCTTGTCAAATTGATAACAGTCCATTCTGTGTTCACTAAAAATATAAGTACTTTCTGTGTTTGACTTTTTATGCGCCGATGCAACAGTAAAGTCAATTTTATTGATGTCTGTCTTTAGTGGGATTTGTACAAGACTTATTCCTGTCGGCTCGAGGTGGACGTGCTTGGCTGTATGCACAGATTTCATAAAGCCTTACAAAGCACCATGGGGAATTTCAAAGGATGTCGTTAGTCATTGAAACCTATCAGGAAGCAGCTCAGAAAGACTCACAGGATCCAACAGTTAATTCCTTTTGATCTGGATTATAAATTGTGTAGCTCAAATGATACTATATACTATTAGATGTGTCCTATAAGCCTCAGGACTATACATATGCTAATGAGGCGGTGATGCAGTGAGAGAGGGATGAAATTCTAATGACCAAATGTCATCTGCATACACTGATGTGGCTGTAAATATTCAGTCGCAAGTCTCACGTTCAATAAACATTCAAGCATGGTGCATTGATCAGCACTGATAGACCGATAGATTAGGTGATTCATGGAATTTTTTCATTGGATATAATTGTGATTATTTTGACTGATATTGTGATGATTTGCAGCAAGGTTGATTCTTACAACATTGTATTCATTTTAAATGTAAAAGTCGTAATAGTGTCGATGGTGTGATAATTATCGGGCTCTGTATAGGCAGGACATCTCGGCAGTGCAAATGCTGACGCACAGTTAGCCTATAATGAGTGTTATGTCCTTTTTTTTTTTTTTCATTTTGAACATTGTGGTACACCATGTTGCCGTTTCGATGATATCGCAATTAATTGTGCGGCCTTTATTTATTTGTTCAGAGACCAAAGTCCGGAAAGAGTTAAGTTTTAGTGGAAGCCAGGAATGTTCCATCTGGGTCTTTGATGGGTAACCAGTTGCAGCCGCTGGAAGGGATCCCCTGCCCTCACTGCTCTCCCCATCCATGCCAGCCTCCTCCCCCCGGCAGCGGAAAACATCCTGATCCAAGACTCCACTGGTGTGCAGGAGGAAGACATAGACCAGTGCTACAACGCTAGAACTCCGTTAGCACAAAGCTCAATCACGCTGTTTTTTGGGGGGTTTTTTGTGACTGATGAGAATTCCATTGATTTCAGCAAATACACTTGGCGAGTCATAGAGGTGTAACAAAGGTTAATGACGCATCTCTCCTCCATGTAATTGACAGGATGCAGTTTTAGAATGAAACAAGCAAAAGTGGGAATGATTCATCATGTGCTGATGCTTCTTTATCGGTCAAGCTGCAGCCAGCCTACTTTAAAGATTGTATGGAAAATTATTTACCTGAGCTGGTGGTCACAAGATAATGGGAAATTATGATTTCTGTTATTTGAAAAATGAAATTACGGTAGATAGATATTGGCATATTGGTTGCTACCTGCTATAAAATCAAGAGAAGGACTGCTGTTATGCCATTGGTTTCTGCATTTTATGTGCCGTTTTAGAAAGAAAAATGTTAACCTTGGCACTTATTAGAAATATGTTCGCCCATGTAGTATATCTATGATAAGATGATATATATTGGCTGATCGATACATCTCTGATAGGCCCCAGACATTGGCCAAACGGTGACTTCAGTATTTGTTGTGCATTATTTCTTATAAGTCTGCATTTTGGATTTCACACCATCCAGCTAAGACCAGATGGGAATATACTAAGGAAGTAACTGTGATTTATTTAGTTGCACACCTGGTAGTCGCGCATGTGAAGACTCAGTCTTGTGTGTGTGTGTGTGTGAGTGTGTGTGTGTGTGTGTGTGTGTGTGTGAGAACACGCCTGAGAGAGTCTGAGTCAGTGTTGTGACTTTTAGAGAAGTGAGAGTAGGAAGCACGATACCTGCATCAATCGTCAGTCGTCTAGTGTACTTCATTTCGAATCCTGGTAACTTAGATTGTGTTTGATTTTTTTTTTTTAAGCCATTCAGACACATGACATCATCTCATGTTGGATGGGTTCAGTTGCATCAACTGGAGACTTTTTATTATTATTATTATTATTATTATGGCTTATCTTCTTTTTACTTTCATTAAGGTGGAGCCATTACAAAATCAAACTACTGAAATACTGTTAACATTTGTACCTGCCAGACTTTTTTTTTCAGCTTCATTTCCTCTCGTCTACCTCAACAGGCTTGTCTTCCAGACGCGTTAATTATATTTGAGTGAACATTGAAGCTGCGTGGTGCTGCAATGTTCAGTCATCACTCATTTGAAGCATGTGACTGGATTTTATTCATCCAAAATCAGACTTTGTTTTTATTCTATTCGTCTGGAGTCTATATATGATAGAGTTCCCTGCCTTGAAAACAGAATTGGCTTATTTGAATGTGGTCAATAACAGTCTGCTAGTATCCCCCCCCCCCCCAAGTCATGCTTTGCTTTGAGCTCTCCCTAATCACAATTATTTTGGAAGTGAATCGTGTGTGTATGTGGTTCCTGAACTCTCTTCAAGGTTCTTTCAAAACCGAACCGAATCATACACAGTTCAGAGGTCACTCTAACTGTGCACGTCTTCGCATTTGTCGCATGTCAAGATAAAAACCTTGATTTGACTCACACACTCTCTGTCTCTTATAGCCTGCTTTGCTGAAAGCTATTTTCAACGTGGATCCTGATGAAGTACGATCGCTCATATTCAAAAAGGAGGACGTGAACGCACAGGTAATCGCCCAGACCTTCACATCCGTTTCCTTGTGTTTGGTCTGTTTGTATGAAATACCCAGCAACACACAAGTGAAAACCTAAAAACGTAGCACTGTCCTTGAAAAGCCTCAGGCAGCTTGTTGAGTAAATAACAGTGCAGTGACAGTTCCAGCTGCATGTTCTAGCTCTGCTTATTTTGTTGCATTCCTCGCTATTACTGCTCGCTGGTGGGGGTGTTTGATTCAGAATAAGGCTGCTTTGTGTTTACTTGAGTTTCATTGGAAAGAATCTGTGTTTAACCCACTTTTGAGGGCTGTTAATACTTATTTCTCCCTATTTAGCACTACACTGTGCCAAAGAGAGTAGTGATCAGTTTAGCTGGCTCATATATAGTGGAGCAAGAAAACATAGTTAAGTTGCAAATGTACAATATGGAATTCGTATTTAATCCCAGTGTTGTCTTTGACACCTTACAGGACAATGAGAAGCGAACTCCCTTGCATGCTGCTGCCTATCTCGGAGATGCAGAGATTATAGAGCTTCTGATTCTTTCAGGTATGATTTTTCATCCTAAAACGAACTCAGACTAGAAGTTGGATCTTTCCGAATTGTGATTCTGAATTAAAAAACAAAACAACATTGCTTTCCTGTCCACCTGCCAATTTATGTGTGTCCAGGAAAGAGTAGAAGCCATGAAAAGCTAGCAGATGCTAGTTCACACGCTTACTGTTAGCCTTCATTCACGGACACCAAACTCCAGTGACCCTGAGCTCCTCTTGTTTCTCTCAAGTCACAGCTGTGGCATCATTTTTCCCTTGTGCGATGAAAACGCCAAACTTGTTGCGTGTGCATGTTGTGAAGAGTTGAGAACTGCAGTTTTAATGAGAGCCACTAGATGGGAAATGGTACCTCACAACAACAGCTTGAGATTTCTACATTTTGTTAACCGCCACAAATTGTTGCCTGTATTTTTACAGAAGGAGTTTGAAAATACATTAAAGAAAATCACTGATTACTTAACATGTTAACAAATCAGAGTTAGTAGTTTATCGTTTAAATATAGTGAAAATGTGTTCATTTCATCAAATCTTCCCCTTAAACATGAAAGCGAAATGGAATTATAGATTTGGGCGTTTGGTAGAACTTTAGACTATAATGGCAATTTTCAGTATTGAAACTTGGTGGACTGTTTTAATACTTTTTGAGTTTACAGCCAGATGATGCAGCTGCATTCAGTGTTGAATATCTACCAACTTTCCTGTCCGGTTCGCTCAAACTTCTAACCTACACCTATAGATGTGCTCTTAGAGTTTGTCCCTCAGCTTGTCAAATGGCTTAAATCATTCTGTTAAAATATTGTGATGAAATTGTATGACCTTAAATGGTCTGACAGCCAGCGTCGTCTAACTTGTGTGTCGTAGGTGCCAGAGTAAATGCCAAAGATAACAAGTGGCTCACTCCTCTGCACCGAGCTGTTGCTTCCTGCAGTGAGGTATGTCCTTATCTCACACACACACACACACACACACACACACACACACACACACATGTTGTGATTGTGCATACAAAAAACCAACTAAATAGTCTAAAACTAAATCCTGTGTTTTCTTGCAGGAGGCCGTCCAAGTACTGCTGAAACACTCTGCAGACGTAAACGCCCGAGACAAGAACTGGCAGACGCCGCTTCACATCGCTGCAGCTAATAAGGCTGTCCGCTGTGCTGAAGCGCTCGTCCCACTACTCAGCAATGTGAATGTGTCAGATAGAGCGGGCCGGACCGCGCTGCATCACGCAGCCTTCAGCGGTCACCTGGAGGTAACGTTAGACCTCAAGTATTGATTGACTCCCCTGTGAGCCCTTGCCCTAAAAGTACTTGAATCCGTTTAGTATTGATTTTGTTGTTCAATGGACGAATTCCCTGAAGAACCAAGTATACGCTAACATCAGGGTGGGTGTATTTTACAGCTATAACTAAACGTGTCTAAAATCCACCAGACAAGCCAGCCTGATGTTGTTGGTTTTTAGTCCGAAAGTCTTAAGCTCCCTGATGGTCTCTTACTGAAAGGAAGTGTTTCTGCTCCCCTCGCTCACAATGGTCATTGTATGTGGCAGTTCAGTGGAGAAGTGAACAATGGTCACGTTCTTGCTCTTTAAAGAAGTGTGATGTGAAGCTGTCATCGTCCCCTTATAGCTCCTCTGACTGCCTGCCAGAGTTGTGCCAGCCACAATAGAACTGTCACAGCCACAGAGAATCATGTATAATCATATTGATGACCACATTTACACCAGTCAGCTGTTCCACTTTGTTTCCAAGGGGAAAGTGTTTTGTGTCTGCATGGATAAAAAGCCAATCAAATTTTTACATTGAAATTTAGATTATTGCGATTTCAACAGAAAAAGTGTTTTGTTTCCGAGGATAATCACTAATGAGCATCATTTTCATGCTTTTTGAGTGTAAATGCAAATATTAGGCACACAAAGCTATAAACAAACTGCATCTACTTCAACTACTACTAGTTTTGCGCCTGTTCTATTTTCAGCATGAAGGTGTTTCATGCCCGCAGCAACCTTTTTAGTCTTTCCACTTTTTTCGTGTCTGCTTGTTAACAACCGTCGTTTTTAAGATTCATAAAAAGCTTTGACATTCACAAGTGTGGGATTCACTGATGCAAAAAGAAGCCCGCAGATCAACAGAGCTACTGTCCAGTGAAGCAGACAGTCTGTAAGGAGATTACACTGAGGGCTGTCAGTCATACATTGTACTCACACTTACAGCACCACAGGTTCATGGTCGCGCTGGCGTGAAGTCATATACTGTATACTGATTGCATGTAAGCTGATAAGACAAACAGTGGAACTAATCGTGGCTGAGCAACACAGTTGATGAGAGACTGAGCCTTCGGAAGGGCAAGACCATGTCAAGATTGAGACCAACGCAGGGTGAGGCTGAACTGAGACCAAGGCCGGTTAAGACCAAGCCAAGACTAAGGCAGGGCAAGACTTAGACTAAGGTAGGGTGAGGCTGAACTGAGACCAAGGCTAGTTATGACCAAGACTAAGGCATGGTGAGACCAAGTTAAGATCAGGACAAAGGTAGGGTGAGACCAAGTCAATACTGGGCCTAAGGCAGGGCAAGATTGAGTTGAGACCGAGGCAGGATGGACCAAGTCATGACTGGAGTGTACTGAGAAGACACAAACAAGATTTTGAGAGACCTAGACTAAGGCAGGGCGAGACAAAGTCACGACTGAAACTAAGGTGAATTTTAGCCAAACCAAGAACCAGGCAGGTTGAGACGTAGCCAAGACCAGAGGCAGGAGAAGGTCTCTCCAAGGGTCCTGCTGCAGTATTTACAGACAGCAGGGGGGCTTTTTTTTTCCAAAGTTTGTTTGCATTTGAAATCTTAATGGTTTGTATTGCTGTATTTAATTATAGAGGAATTGGCTGACATCTTCATCCCAGCTCCTTCTACTGACAGTTGAAGTGTGTGTGAAGGGGGGTGGGGGTGGGGGGGCAGCAAGGATTCTAGCCATGTTCTAAAGTAATCAGCCAAATTATAGGTTGCATTTGAAGCCGGATGTTTTTAGCACCACAGCAACACTGGACAGTTTAACGCTCTGTGTCATCTTATCCTGCATGAACACACAGTTTTCAGTACAGCATTGATCAGTAATTCAAAACAGAATTTCTTTTAAGCTCTGTGAAAGCTCATTTAATTCATGAGAGTAGATCAAAGCCGGTTCGGGGTGTGGACATGCGGATCTGTACATCGATCCTGCCATCAAAGCATCACACACGGTTTTCTACATCATTGTTCCCACTCAGACTTTGAAGGACAGCACCACACAATTAGCAGCGTTCAGTCGCAGGCCACCCGACACATTATTCCTGATTGCCTTTTTTTTTTTTTTTTTTTGTCTTTGTTGTCATCAGATGGTGAGGCTCTTACTCTCCAGAGGCGCCAACATCAATGCCTTCGACAAGAAGGACCGCCGCGCAATCCATTGGGCGGCCTACATGGGTAATAAATCAAGACTTTTTCAATCTTTTATCGTGTGAATAGTTTTTCATATACGATTAAGAAATCTTCTCATCTCGTGGTCCATGAAAATTTTAAGAACCGAGTTGAATTTTTGATTATTTTCGCAGGCGTAGAATGTATTATTTATTTGATGTAATTTTTCTAGATGGCGTTAGAGTGCTGTGGAGGACTTCGTCACTGATGACATCGATCCTTTTAATCAGTGTAGAAGAGGCAGATTGTATTACATATTGAGATGCTTCAGTCTCCATCTGTTGGAGGAAAATTGCTCAGTGCAGCCAAATAAGAGCAGATGAAATATTTGCTGTTTGATGGCTTGTTTAAGTAAATTGTAAATTGTCTTCTTTCTTTCTTTTTCTTTCTTTCTTTTTTGTCTTCAGGGCACATAGAAGTAGTGAAGCTGCTGGCATCTCATGGAGCCGAAGTGGCCTGCAAAGATAAGAAATCTTACACACCCCTACATGCAGCAGCCTCCAGTGGCATGATCAGCGTAGTCAAATACCTCCTGGACTTGGGGGTGGATGTGAGTACCTCCTACGACTGTACTGTCATTACACTGTAAAATGCTGATAGAACCTCTGCTTTGATCATGAAAGAAAAGCGATAGCGCCCCGTGCACAGATTTATGGTATTTATGTTCAGGTCTGTGACTCATCACGCTGACACGCTTTTTCAACAACAGTCTAGAAAATGCTTTTGAATACATGGCGTCCATCTGTGTATCTAGATCAATGAGCCAAATGCATATGGCAACACCCCCCTCCACGTGGCCTGCTACAACGGGCAGGATGTGGTGGTGAACGAACTCATCGAGTGCGGGGCCAACGTCAACCAGGTGAATGAGAAGGGCTTCGCTCCTCTCCACTTTACCGCCGCCTCACGCCACGGGGCGTTGTGTCTGGAGCTGCTAGTGTGTAATGGGGCTGATGTCAATATCAAGGTGAGTCCAAACTGAAATGAAACCTTGATCCTGGAGACTTAAACTCAATAACTGACTCTTATTTTTCGGGCAGTTCCATCAGGTTGAAATAATCACTTTTGATAAAATAAGGAATATTTACGTTTTTGAGAGGTAGTAGCGCTCTTACAACATTTAAGTGGTCAAACGTAGTGTGAGCACATGAATCCATCCTTTCACAAATGTCCTGCACAACTGGTTAGCAGTGAAAGGAAAGAAGGAATGAATGAATGAATGAAAAGGCGAAGATCTGCACCCAGAAAGTGCTTGGAGCTGCCACATACAAAAAGTGGAATTTGGTATCAGTGGGAACAAATGCTAAAACACACTCATAAAAAATGCTCTGTGGACAGGGACAATGACAGAGTGGGCTTTTTTTTCCCCTTAGTTTGTGCAATAAATTGTTTTTATTGTTGCAGTTTCATTCAAAGCATGAACCAATTTCCATTTTCATATTTTTTAGGTGAAAGCTGTACTCATAACCTCTTGAATGATTTTGCCATGTCTCCGCTTCTTTCCAGAGCAAGGATGGCAAGACTCCCCTCCACATGACAGCCATCCACGGAAGGTTTTCTAGGTCTCAAGCAATCATTGAAAATGGTGAGCTGCTCGAACATTCAAATCCACACGACTCCCTGAGACGTGAGGGATTTCAGGATGATTTCCCAGCATTGGCGGGGTGTGTGTGTGTGTGTGTGTCTGTGTCTGTGTCTTTCTTCTTCTTTTTTTTTTTTTTTTTGAAGAACTTTATTGCAGTTAGTAACATATATCATTAACATGACATCAGTTACATCATGGGAGTACAAAACACGAACCAGAGCTCTTGAATAAACACCTAGAGGTCTTGGGCCTGCAGTTATAGAGTGTATGTGGCTTCCTTAGTGTTCCATGCTCAACCAAACTGAGGAGAAAGTAGAATATCCCAGCCAACTTGGAAGCGATCAGGAAATCAGTGCAGGACCGCACTCACTTAGCATCATCCCCCAGTCAGTTAAATTGTTCTGATCCAACCACGGGCGTTGTGGCATGAAAAAGACATATGGTCTCTTTGAAAATTCTAGAAGTACCTCTCAGTCTCACTCAGGTTGAGCACTTGATTTGTCTTCTCTGCGAAGGCGCTGAGATCGACTGTGAAGATAAGAACGGAAATACACCACTGCACATCGCAGCTCGATACGGACACGAGCTCCTCATCAACACCCTCATTACCAACAGAGCTGACACGGCTAAGTAAGTCAATCTTTAACAAACACAAACCAGCTGGATGTTTCAGATCTTTCACCAACAGACAGAAGAAGAGAGATGATGCCGTGGCAACTTCCTTCTGTAGCTCAAAAATCACAAGTTGTGCTCAAAGATTGTTTGTATTTTTTTAACTGTCTGTACATCGCACAACACCCTCTTTCTTATGACTATCAGTTGGGACAAATCTCTAAAAAGAGGTCTGCTGGTGAAAAGTGATCAGCAGCTGTATGGATTTCAGTATGTAGAAGTGTTCATGTTTGGTTGACGTGCGTTCTAATGATCTTTACAGACGAGGGGTCCATGGTATGTTTCCTCTGCATTTGGCTGCTCTGAGTGGATTCTCAGACTGTTGTCGAAAGCTTCTGTCCTCAGGTGAGACGATCTGATGAACTCTATCGACTCCCAGAGGTGTCAAACCTACAGTATGATAGAGCTTCTGCATTCACAGGGTCCAGATTTAGTACGGCGAGGGCTTGTATTTTAATTAACCAAGTAACTTGTAGAGGATGGCAGCTACTTCTGAGTAGTGGATCACATTCCCAATCCTTTCCTCTGATGCAGGCTTTGATATAGACACACCTGATGACTTTGGAAGGACCTGTTTACATGCTGCAGCTGCTGGAGGGTGAGGACCACAGGACACCCAGATAGTTCATGACCCCTGAGATCAAGACTTAAGTCGTCCTCACGTAAATCTCTTTTGATTTCTTAGAAACCTGGAATGTCTCAATCTCCTGCTCAACACGGGGGCAGATTTTAATAAAAAGGACAGCTTCGGCAGGTTCGTGGTGTTTAACCTTGGATTTTGGAAATGGCCCCCCAGTTTCCTCAGTTCAGTTTGAACAGCGAACTGTTTGCTTTTCCAGGACCTCTCTGCACTACGCTGCTGCCAACTGTAACTACCAGTGTCTGTTTGCTCTGGTGGGCTCCGGGGCCAGCGTCAATGACCTAGACGAGAGGGGCTGCACGCCTCTCCACTACGCCGCTGCCTCTGACACAGACGGAAAGTCAGTAATACTTTCAGCATTGCATTGCATAAAAGAGACTGATATAAAAGTTAAAAGCTCACATGCACGGAGGGGTAGACTGTGTTTCATTTGAGGACACAAAAGAAGCTCTTGTTTCCTTGACTACAGAGCCCTTTGTTGTGTCTGCAGGTGCCTGGAATATTTACTGCGAAATGATGCTAATCCAGGGATTCGGGACAATCAGGGCTACAATGCTGTGCACTACGCCTCGGCGTATGGACATCGCCTCTGTCTGGAGCTGGTGAGAACTTCACTCTAGAGTGCACGGTCCACATCACCTGCACCATCTCTTTCATTTTTGCGTTACTACATCGTAACCCATAACTGCATGACCCTAATGTTTTTCAGATTGCAAGTGAAACACCTCTGGATGTGGTGAGCACAAATTGTACTTTTCCTCTTTATGCATGTATCATTTTTTCCAAATCAGAAGTGTGTGCTCCAACTGGTCTGTTTTTTGTTGTTTTTTTTTCCCAGCTAATGGAAACCTCAGGGACAGACATCCTGAATGACTCTGATGTCAGAGCTCCCATCAGCCCCCTGCACCTTGCTGTGAGTGACTCAGTTTCCACGAGACAGAATAATACACATTTTTGTTTTATTCACGGCCTTTTTATTGATGTTAAATTGACCTTTCAGGCATACCATGGGCACCACCATGCTATGGAGGTTCTGGTGCAGTCTCTACTGGATCTGGATGTGAGAAACGGTCAAGGACGTACGCCTCTAGACCTGGCTGCATTTAAAGGCCACGTGGAGTGTGTGGACGTCCTAATCAACCAGGGTGCCTCTATCCTGGTCAAAGACTTCGCCTTGAAGCGAACCCCCATCCATGCTGCAGGTGAAGAGAAGGAAAAACGAGTTACTTATTATCTATAAACTTGTATAATCAAGCTAATTAATGCTAACAACTGCTTCGTGAATTCCCTGCAGCTACTAACGGTCATTCAGAATGTTTGCGTTTGCTGATCGGAAATGCTGATCTTCAAAGTGCAGTAGACATTCAAGATGGAAATGGACAGTAAGTCAACTTTGAGCTGAATTTCTCATTAGTAAGAGTTTGTGAGACATTATTTAACGTCACGTCTTGTTACTCCTCAGAACGCCTCTGATGCTGTCAGTCCTGAGTGGACACACAGATTGTGTATATTCGCTGCTTAATAAGGGAGCCAGTGTAGAAGCCAAAGACAAGTGGGGCAGGACGGCCCTGCATAGAGGAGTGAGTGCACCTCTCCTGCAATACATTGCTGTACAAAACGTGAAACTGAAACTTAACTCACTGTCGGTACGAGACCTGAGCCATCAATTTGATATTTTTTCAATCATATTTTCTTTACTTAAGTGTTTCGAATGTTGCTACCTTTCCTTTTCCCTGCTAAATTCATGTTTTTCATCTGAGTGTATTTCAGCAGTTGTTCTTGGGTTGAATTTCAGGCATGTTGATACAAGCTGCTTCCTTTTTTTTTGGTTTGTTTGGGGGTTTATTTGCTCTGCGTAGTTCCCTCAAGTTTTTGATTCGAGCAGCGCAGCCTTGTACGTGACCAAAACCACAAATGTCCCTTGTGTGTGTCATCAAAGGAGTAGGACTCCTCCCCCGGAGGGCTCCATCAGTAATAACACTCATCTATGTTCTCGGCTGGTTTCAGGCTGTGACTGGTCACGAGGAGTCTGTGGAGGCCTTGCTTCAGCACAGCGCCAACTTCCTGGTGCGGGACTGTAAAGGGCGCACGCCCATCCACCTAGCAGCAGCATGTGGACACATTGGGGTACTGGGAGGTCTGCTGCATGCTGCCCAATCAGTGGAAACACTCCCTGTCTTAACAGACAACCAAGGCTACACCCCACTGCACTGGGCCTGCTACAATGGTACAGAGATGAGGGTTTGAAGACCTCATAAGCATCATCAATGTAGTCATAAAAATGCTTATTTTTCATGCTTGAATTATTGATACATGAAATACAGGCATGCTGCAAACCAAATAAAGAGAAGCACATACGCAAGTGTATTTGAGGCATCGTATTTCACATCTCATGCTTGTACATTTCTCAATGCACCCAATGTTTAGAGTTGGACACATTCTAGAAGCCTGATTGTGAGTCCTGGCTGAGAACTGATTTCTCTTGCAGGTCACGATACGTGTGTGGAGGTTTTGCTGGAACAAGAAGTTTTCCACAAGGCTGAAGGCAATTTGTTCAGCCCCCTCCACTGTGCTGTGTAAGGCCTTGTGCTGTTTTCTGATTTTATTGTTGCTTGTGAGGACAGATGAAAGAACTGGGACTTCTCTCTCCTTCAGAATCCATGATAATGAAGGTGCTGCTGAGATGCTGATAGACACGCTGGGCCCTGCCATTGTCAATGCCAAAGACAGTAAAAATAGGTGAGCACATTCATATTAAGACAATTTATTGATGTACATTGCGCCTGCGTTGCCTGATAAAACCGTGATCCTTGCTTGTCATGATGCGTGTGCAGGACCCCCCTCCATGCTGCAGCCTTCACCGACCATGTAGAGTGTCTCCAGCTGCTGCTGAGCCACAACGCTCAGGTGAACAGCGTTGACGCTGCGGGGAAGACACCGCTCATGATGGCTGCCGAGAACGGACAGACCAATGCTGTCGGTAGGTGTGGTGCTCTGCTTTAATCTGCACACCATAATGTATCAATGAGAGAAGTTACTAACCTTTTCCTCTTGATGTCAGAGCTGCTGGTGAGCAGTGCAAAAGCTGATCTCACTCTGCAGGATGGTGTGAAGAACACTGCACTTCATCTTGCCTGCAGTAAGGTGTGGTTAACCACTAGGCGGCCCCGTTTCAACCACCACTCCATACTTAATTACCGTTAAAGTACATTTCTGGGCTGCTTTGTTAGTGATACTCATCAAGCTGTACTTGTTCTACAGGGACATGAAACCAGTGCCTTGTTGATATTGGAGAAGATTACTGACAGAAACCTCATAAACGCCACTAACGCCGCCTTACAGACGTATGTGTCGCCTGATCGGTCTTCTTCTGTAGCCGTATTTGTGTGAAGGAACAAGTCAGTTATTTGTTAAGTTTTTTCATTCTTCTTTAAGGCCTCTACATGTGGCTGCAAGAAACGGTCTGACTGTGGTGGTGCAAGAGCTGCTTGCTAAGGGAGCCAGTGTTCTTGCAGTCGATGAAAACGGTAAATACACACATTTCCTTTGACTAAATACCATTACTTTTATCTCCAAACAATGAGAAATGCAAATTAAGACAAGAACAGTCTAGTACCAGGTTTTGAATGGGTGTGTATGTGAAAACCGGCTCCGGGCCGTCTGGCTGAGTTGCCTCATGGGTTTGGGGGGGGCTGGGACACTGTTTAGTGTGTGTTTGTAGTGTTTTTAGTGCTGCTAATGTGTTGCTCTGCTGAGCAAACATAATAGGGTCTTCGCCTGAAGTACCTTCAGGCTCAGGCCCTAATTAAAGGTATAGCATAGCAATGTACCGAGCAAATGATCTGCACCTGTATGAGAAGAAATAACTGACCATACCAGCAGGTGGCAGCAGTCAGTATTCATCCTCCAGATATGAACAAATAATTTCACAAGATTTTCTTGCCACTCATTTGATAATCTGCTTCTATTAAGATATAACAGAACTGCTGTTTTTCATGATGATCGGTCAAATTAAAGATGAAAAATTGAACGTTCTGCACTCTGGTTGAAACTCAGTTGTTTCTTTGGTCGCTTATGTTTCTCTTACCGTGTTGTGATTCACTGACCAGCCAATCAGTGCCATTTCTCTCACAGACGGCCTGTGGTGCTTATTCAGCATGTTCAATTGGCTTGGGAAGTGCAGACCAGTGCCAAAGTGCAGGCCACACCTCAGAAACTAGGGCCACAGATGCTCACGACAGCTGACAGTTGGCCCGTGTTGTCAGGGGACCATGCAACATGAGAAATTGTGACATGTTTGTTTGTTGTCTTCAGCTGTTTGTACAGTTTTCATAAACACCAGCAACAAATTGACTTTATGATGTCTTAGAATAAACCCTGATTGTCACTGCTTCAGGTTACACCCCCGCCTTGGCTTGCGCTCCCAACAAAGATGTGGCCGACTGCCTAGCCCTCATCCTCGCCACCATGATGCCTGTGTCCCCCTGCACCCCGGCACCCACCCTTCCTTTCAGTGCCATTAACCACTACACCACCAGCCCCTCTAAGAGCGTCACCTTCGATAGCCTGCCGGTGCTGCGCGGCCAGCACAGCTCCTACTGCAGCTTCAACAACATCAGCCATCACGATGGCTTCTACAAAGACGAGGAGCTCAACGACTCGGACTCAGAGACGTACTGAAGGACAAGAGGAAAAGACCGTAAATGCGATAAAATACACACACACATACACACACTGTGTCTTAAAAAAAAAATCACCCATCGCCAGCTTGGGAGGGCAGAAGAAGAGAAAAGCCCACACAGGAGCCTTAAGAGTCCCCACCTCACCCCCAAGCCCCCCCCAACACACATCAGAGAGCAAGAGAGGGAGGAGGATCAGCAGGCTGGCCCACACTCATCCCAACCTCATCCAGCACCAGGTGTCCTTCAGCTGCTACTGAAGCTAGCAGCTAACCAACATGGACCACCTGGGAAAACTGCAGTTGTTGGGCGAACAGCAACCGTTTTACAGCAATAACATGCTGAAGAGGGATGGTAGCATCTCACAGAAAGCTAAACCGACATGGACCAAAAGATATCAATGCATTTTAACCTAGTTTTAACATTGTAAATGAGGGGGGGGGGGGGGGGTTGCAGACAGTCTTTCCATTTTTGAAATTTCTGTGAGAATTTAAATATTGATGTCGGCACACAACATCCATCAGAATGCACTTGTCCTTCAAGTCTGTACATCACACAGGAGGGAAATGTTTTTTTGTTGGTTTGTTTCAAGATCAAATTTTTTTTTTAAATATTCATGTCTTAAGCTCCTTATCCTCTAAAAAAAAATAATAAAAAAATTCAAATGAACAGACCCTGAGTAATTTAAAAATATTTGTACACCAGGTTATTTTTAAGTTGATTAACCTTACCTTTATGTATTGACCTGTCCATTGCGGTTTAGCCTTTCAATAATAAATTATTTGTGTACTTTTTCAGTTAATATTTATGTTTTCATTTTGTGCCTTCATTAGTTACTGAAAAAATGGGTTTGTAGAGGCAGCTGTGAAAGTAGAGTGAGACTTGTAAGAAGCACTGATCGGATACGGAGATATCCGAGGCTTTGTGAGGAGAAACACTGTAAACCAATGATTGGACAGCGTTGATTTTCTTCCGTTTGAGTGACATGATTTTTTTTTGTTTGCTCTTATTAGTCAGTGTTTGTTGACAGGTTCTGCTTGCTTTAACGTTAAAAAAAAAGAAGAAACCACTCAATCCTTCTATGATTCAAAATTCCCAAGTTTTCTCTGTTGAAGAATTGTTTTAACTGGAAATATGTACAATAGGTTTGCTAGCTTGATTAGAATGGAAAAGCTTCTTTTCCTTGCTTTTTTTTGTCTTGAAGAGGGATGAAACTACAGTGTATATAGAAATTATGACTGTGAATTCAAAGCTCCAATGAATTCTTTCAGTACTGAGATTGCTGTATATTTTATGAGTAATAAAGAAATGAGTTATTTAATAATGACATGAGTCTTTTGAGCCTTTAATCTAGTCACACACAAAAAAAAAAAACCCAACATGAAGCACGAGGACAGCAGTTTTCACAGCAGAGGATGTGTGGATGTCAGTAGAATGAATGATTGCTGAGATGTGTTCCGCTGCCTGGGATCCTGATTCGCGTGCTGACTTGAGCTTTCGTGGATGGAGCGATTGTTAATATCTGTGCTTTTCTCACAATAACAAGTTTATGTGGGCTGTCAAAACCCAATAAGTGCAGACTTGTGTGCGAGATATCTTGATTTTGAACAGAAATATTAAAAAAGCCAGAATCAATACAGGCAAATGACATCGATTCATCACAGCATGGCATCAGAGGAGCAATTTGGCACGTGTAACGTTTTGTGAGAAAAAGATATATGTGAAATCATAAAGTAAAGCAGAAACTAATTTATAATCAAAAATATCATCATTTCAGCTGGCAGAACATATACCTATATTCAGAAATTAGGTAGAGAACTTTGGCTGAGAAGCTTTGACATTCAGTGTACAAATAACAAAAGAGGAATATTTTATTAAAATATTTTAAATGCATGCAAATTGACAGAGGGAGCTTTTTTTTCTTTTCAATCTTCACCAGAGAGTTTAAGTTTGGATTAATATCAATTAAAAAAAAAATAAGTGAATGAGACGTTCATTTTATGTTCAAGGAATTTGCACAAAAAACATCCGACTCTTTGACCTGTTTATGTAGCTGTAAAATTTTGCATCAGTCGAAAACTAATATTTAACACAAATATCCACTTAATGAATGCTCAAGTCTTTGTTTATTGAGTTGTTTTTTTTTTTACAATGAATGTTTGCAATCAAAACAGAGCCAAACTTTGGTTCGTGTGACGTACACAGCGTCGCCCCTCATTGGCTATCAACCCGGAAGTGATAAACGGGGCGGATTGTCTTCATGTGAATCAGGGACGAACAGAAGACTGTTGGACGCGCCTGTTAAAGGTCAATAACTTATCCGTGTAGTTAGTGAGGGCAGTATTTAGTCGCTCTGTAAGCAGTGAGAGGGTTAGTTAGCATGGACGAAGTGACGGGAGCTCAGCTGATTGCTGAGGCTCTGAAGACTCAGGTGAGTATAAACAAAACACTGCTAAGTTTTGTTGAAGTTTACTGTCCAACTGAAACTGAGCCTGCAGCTGCTGTTGAAAGCGTGTCAAAGGTCCTCTGAGGTGCTATGAGCGCTTATAACGGATTATTACATGGCAAAACAGGTAGACTAGCAGCAGCTAATCTACAAATATAATTGTGTGTCTGCAGAGAGTGGAGTACATGTTTGGGATAGTTGGTGTTCCTGTCATTGAGGTGGCCATGGCTGCTCAGGCTGCAGGAATCAAATACATTGGGATGCGCAACGAACAAGCGGTTAAACACTTAAATTTGTGCTCATCAGTTTCCTTCCTAAACACAAGCAATGCTGTGTTGTATTAAAATCAGGTCTGCTTAACTATTGCAGGCGTGCTATGCTGCATCTGCCACCGGATACCTGACCGGGAGGTAAGTGATCTGGATCATGCAGCAGCTGGTGTGTCAGCTTGTCTCTCCATATCTCCTGTGGTTATCTGTATCCAGACCAGGAGCCTGCCTGGTGGTGTCAGGACCTGGACTCATTCATGCTCTAGGAGGGATGGCCAACGCTAACGTGAACTGCTGGTACGACTCCTAAATCTAACCCATACTGACACCTGGTTGTACGATTTATGAAGTGTATGTTGGCTTCGCACAGGCCAGTGGTTGTTATTGGAGGGTCATCGGATCGAAACCAGGAAACAGCAGGGGCCTTTCAGGAATTCCCCCAGGTGATACGCAGCCACATGTTGAATCTGCCTGATGATGCGTCACGAGTGTGACTGTATCTCCTTTTCTCTTTTGTTCCAGGTGGAAGCGTGTCGTCTATACAGCAAGTTCTCTGCTAGGCCGAGCAGCCTGGAAGCCATTCCTGCTGTGATCGAGAAGGTAGCACCCATGCCTGTCTGCTCTGCCGTCGCCTCCCTCGCTTTATTTTATCATATATTTTTGCTTGGTTTCAAATTTAGATCAACTTACTGCCATAAATCGGAGTTCTGTTGTGTATTTTTAACAAGAATATGACATTTACTGTTTTTGCTTTCTCATAGGCAGTTCGCACGAGCATTTATGGGCGTCCAGGCGCGTGTTATGTGGACATTGCAGGGGACATGGTCAATGCTAAAGTGGACAGAAGCAATGTCAGGTTTGGTGTCATTTATAATCCTAGAGTCCTAGATTCAAGAATCCTTTATTTGTCATGTACTTGCAGACATAAAAATGAAGTTTGTAAAATTGAGATTATATAAATAAGTAAAATAGTAATGTGCTAAAAACTGTATTTTAAGGTACAGTCGAGGTTGCCTGATGCTGGAGACTCAGCACTGGTGGTAAATCTCCTGCAGGTTGGAACGCTCCAACGGTTACAGACACAACATGTTGACATTCAAAGGGTTGCGTTTCTCCTGCAGATTTGTGTCCTGTTGTCCGCCTCCTCCGGTCAGTTCTGCTGACCACAATGCAATCAAAGAAGCCATCGCCGTTTTAAAAGCAGCCAAACGACCTCTAGTCATCGTTGGCAAAGGTAGCGCATTGAAGCAAATATGCACTGGGTCTCTTTGGCATGGAAATAAACTGGATTCATTTCCATCCTGGTGAGTCAGAGCGCGTTTGAGTGATGATGATGATGTGTTTGGTGTTGCACCCAACAGGAGCAGCCTATGGGCGAGCAGAAACGGCTCTGAGGGATTTGGTGGAGCTGTGTGGTCTGCCGTTCCTGCCCACCCCCATGGGGAAAGGAGTGCTGCCTGATGATCACCCCAACTGTGTCGCTGCTGCCCGCTCAAGGTCAGCCTCTTTTGGTGATATCTGGTTTATTTTGGTTTTTATGACCATCATAAAGTAAATGTTGATGGCACAATGTGCCAGAAGTCTATGAACAATGAATGAATGTTATATATGCAGAGCTACAAATACTGTTCTGCTGTCGTCTGTTTTCTGTGTTCCATCTTCTTGACCTTCTGCTCTTGTTCCTGATACAAAGGGCTCTTCTCCAGGCGGACGTCGTGCTTCTTCTAGGAGCTCGGCTCAACTGGATCCTGCATTTTGGTCTGCCACCCAGATTCGACCCTGATGTCAAGGTCATTCAGGTATGACCCTGTAAGGTTTACACCTACACTCACCAGCCTCTTCACCAGGTCAACTCTTATGTTGGCATGAAGTCTGCTTTTATAAATACAATAATAGTTTTGACTGACGTTTAACTACATGCTTATTGTGGAGGTTATAGTTTGTCTTGATCTCGAATGGCCAACCCTTTGCATTTCGTAGAGGGGCACCTATCAATATAATGCTCTCTAGTAGACCCGCCATGATGACTCCAGTGATGAATAAAGTCACCGTTCACCTTGTTACTCTGTCAGGGGTAGCAGTGACAGCTGTAAAAGTATAAATTATGATTGAACTGTTATGTGAATTTTGAAGCATTTATGTGTCTTCCAAACGACGGTTGCTGAGGACAAGAGCCACAATAACATTAAATGTCATCACACGGAAAAGTGGCGGCGTGGCTCAGAGATAGAGTGGCTTCCTAGCAACCCAAGGGTCGCTGGTTCGATCCTCACTTCCCCCAGAGACCATGTTGAAGTATCCTTGAGCAAGATACTGAACCCCTCATTGCGCCTGATGGCCCTGTGACAGACTGGTGACCCATCCAACCCCCCTTCTCACCCAATGTCAGCTGGGATAGACTCCAGCCCCTCAGCGACCCTTAACAGATAAACGGTATAGAAAATGGATGGATGGATGGGTCATCACACAGAAAAACTGCACAGGCAGCTGGAGCGAAGTTTTGCTTCTACAGTTTAGTTCCTTCCTAGTTTAGCTTTCTTCTTTTAGTGATTGCATTCTCAAACCAGGAATCATAAAAGTGGTGTTCATTTGTATGAATCCTCTTCCTGGGGAAAAAAAAAAGTTGTTTGCCACAAAACTTATTTTTGGCAGTAACGAGCCCACGGTGATGCTAAAATCCAGGTCACTCATCCCTGCTGCATTCTGTAGCTGTATTTTAATACCATGATATTAATATTACAATGCAGTCTGTGTTTCTTTTTCCTGTTCTGTGATTCACTTTATAACGAAACACTCTTGTGTTCTAAACATGCGTGTGTCTGTGTGTGTCTGTGTTTGTGTGCAGGTTGACCTTTGTGCCGAGGAGATGGGTAACAACGTGAGGCCCGCTGCTGCTCTCCTGGGAGACGTCAATGCTATCATCACTCAGGTATTTTAATGTGCGCACAAACTCTCACCCACTTGTTTTTGCTTCTCTCCTGCGGGTCTGTGTCATGCACTTGAAGAGGTACTTAAAAGAACCTCTCATGTGTTTGTTTTTAATCACTTATTCTTCTTTTTTCCCTTCAGCTCAGAGACTGCGTCTACCAAGACGGATGGAAGTATCCGTCTGATACAGAGTGGTGGAGCACATTGAAGGAGAAGGCAGCTGCTAATGCAAAAATAACAAAGGTGCTTTTTTTTTATGTCATTACCCAAAATCTGTTCCAACTTGTCACATCCTGATTTGGATGCTTTTGTGGTTGTTGTTGTTGTTGTTGTTGATGTATTCTTTGTCTTTCCTCTGCACAGGCGCTGGCTCTCAAGTCGACATTGCCTATGAACTATTACACAGTGTTTCACCACGTCTCACAGCTGCTGCCGCATGACTGCATCATTGTCAGCGAGGGGGCGAACACCATGGACATCGGTCGAACAATGTTGAACAACTACTTCCCTCGACACAGGCAAGGACCGCTAAAAAACGCCAGTGGTGCACAGGAGCTTGCAGAGGTTTTATGGCATGGCATCATCCGCCAAAATAGAAATCTTGTAAACTTTTAGCAGCTCTGAATGTATGCAAGCATACTTCCGGGACATGCGCCGTTCATGGCGGACGAGCCCTCAGAAACCAGTGAAACACAGGAAAAATGCGCACTTCAACCAGTGTATTTTAGACTTCAAGTACTCACAAATGTCTGAGCTTGCAAACACGTTTTTGTTTCCTGCATCATTGCTTTGTGGTTGTAGAACACAGAAAGCGTCAGACATGTTAGTTAATGGTGACCAGCTGCTCAAAAATGTTCTGTTTACAAACTCTTGAGCGCAGCATCAGGTATAATCCAGGTCTTCTTCAGCCAGCTGTATGCTCAGTAATCCACAAACACATTGGAAAAATGAAAAAACTCTACTGTGGTGGAGAGTCGGTTGAACCCGTTTGCTCAGGCTTGTACACCCAAGCTCAAGAACAAAGTGTTTGTTTTTGTAGCTCACACCTAAGTGTTTGTTGATTAATGAGCACATAGCTGGGTACAGAAGATGTGGATTATACCAGATGATGCGCTTTAGAGTTTGTAAACCGAGAATTTTGCATCTATTAGCCCTTAGTCACCGTTAGCTTCATGCTAAATATATATGTCTGGCTCTTTCTGCATTCTGGAGTCACAAAAAAGTCATGCCGGAGACTGATGATGCCTCTTCATGCGCATATTTGTTCAGATGTGGTCAGCTAATCCTCCGCTTAAGCAGGTTGGATGCAGGCACTTTTGGAACAATGGGCGTCGGTCTTGGTTTCGCTATAGCGGCAGCTGCTTTGGAGAGGAGCGAGAATAAAGGCCGAAGGGTCGTGTGTGTCGAAGGAGACAGCGCCTTTGGATTTTCTGGCATGGAGGTTGAAACCATGTGCAGGCAAGTGAATTTGCTACCGTGGATTATTTTGGGGCTTCGTTCAAATCAAAAGTCCAACATCTGAAATCTAAGAGAGAGAATATTTTGAAAGAAAATTCTTTCACCATGGGAAATATTATCAGTCCGTCCAAAAAGAACATTGAAAAATCAAATTGAAAATGTGAAATGATCATTGGAAGTTGGAAATTAGAAACAGACAATAGAAAATCTCAAAGTAGAGATGAAAGGGAAAATGAGAATTCCTGACTTTACGTCGACAAATTATCATTTCACATTTAAATCTTCTATTTCATTTAAAAAAAAATTCTGGGCTGACCGAATTATTTTTATTGTCATAAATTCATAATCTCTTAAATAATCTCTTCATTTTCTATTTGGACTTTAAATCTAAATTATAGCAACAGTAATCTTCCATAATCACCCCTTTTACTCTTTAATCGCAAAAGGAACTGCAATGCAGGTTTATTAACTACCCTCTGTCTTTTAACAGGTATAATCTACCAGTCGTCATTATCGTGGTCAATAACAACGGTATATACAGCGGCGTGGATCCTGAGACCTGGAAAGAAATGGCTAAAACGGGGGATCTGGCTACTGTGTGAGTAATGCAGACTCAGGAGTCACAGCTCGATGATGCGCTGTCTTAAACTGTGTCTTATCTTGCCTGTCAGAGCCCCTCCTGTGACCCTCCTACCTGAGGCGCGTTACGATGAGATCATGACAGCTTTCGGAGGTCGCGGGTTCCTGGTGAGGACGGAGGAGGAGCTACGTGATGCCTTACAGCTCAGTTTGAGTGACTGGGAGAGACCCAGCCTCCTCAATGTGCTCATTGATCCTTCCTCAGACAGGAAACAGCAGGTACAGCATCCCTTCAGAGATAGATTTGTTTCCAGTCATTAAAACATTAAAAGTTTTCTAGAGCTGCGGAATCTCCATTTGATAAATGGAGGGGTTCTTTTGTCTGCACATAAGGAGAGAAGTTGAAAGGCAGGAAGGCATCAACTTGACGCTGCAAAAACTTTAAGCAGAGACGATCAGCTATGAGGGGACACAAGCGTCCCGCCGCCAATTCATTTATTCATTTCAAACTAATGTTTATTAACTTGACTTGCACGCTTCTTATAACTTGAACTATTTTATTGTCTTAGAATGGAAACTAAAATTTGCTTGTTTCATTTTACCTGCACGTAAAACACCAAGAAGTCGGACAGCAGTGATGACTGGTGATGAAACGACTGCGATAGGTGATGAGCAACCAGCAGCTCTGTGTTGACTTGACTCGGTCTCGTCCTCATAGGCCGACGTGACTGACATGCCTTACTGAGCAGTAATCCACACACCCCAGGTGCACGGTAGAACCGTCCTATTCCGCTCACAATCCCTCCACCTCACGCCGACCCGACCTTTCTATTTCAGGGTCCCCATAATTAGACAGCCTGGCCCCGTGTGTTTATGTTGAATGTATCTACGCAACCCTTCGCAGACGTGTTTGTAGGTTTTATTGTTGGACTGTATCCATGGCACTCTCAGTTCCATGATATTGGTCTCCTTTTGTTACTCTGTTCATGAAGATCAAGCTCCTTCCTGCGGGTCTCTGAATTTTGCAGCAAAATAATTTTTTAGTATCATTTAAAAAAAAAAAAAGTTGTCATTTAAGGGAAATATAACACGTTTTTATATGTATTTCCAGGAGTTCCCTTGGCTGACACGCTCCAACTTATAGACGGAAAGAGAGGAAGAGAGAGCGCCAACCCTGCTAACGCTATTTTATCATCATCATCATCATCACCATCATCATCATCATCACCATCATCATCATCATCACCATCATCATCATTGCAGCAGCGACGGTTTGCCTCAGGACACTGGGAAATATAAAGATGCAAATTGTTTACATGAAGTTAATGTACATATATATTTTTTTAATTGATTCTTATTACACACTAATACTGCAATTGAAAACGTAATTCTACAATAAAGTATTTTGCAAAGTAATTGATGAAAGTTACGCCTCTGTGTCCAGTAGTGATTACTTAAACCTGTTAAAATATTATTATACTGGAAAATTTATATTGAACACTTACAAAATACTTTGACAGTAAATTTCTAAATCTTTTTCTGGCATTTTGCCCATTTGTGCATTTTTTCCAATTCCCACTTGATTTTTTGTTGTAATTTTCTAAAATGATATTGTCTATAAATCATTCACAGAGGCATCTTTAAAGAAAGATACGGAAATTATCATCTTAGATAATATCAATCAACTCCTGAGTGCATTTTGAACAGTTATTACATTTGTGTTTGTATGTTCATTCTCGTTAAGTCGCATGATTTTCTCACAATCTAAACTCTTGCAAACTACGGAGACATTTACTTGTGTACATAAACATGGAAAAATAGTTCTATATATAGTCATTATTGCCAGGGATATTTACCGCTCTCACATCTGTTAAAGAGCCTCTGTGGAAAAGCAGACAATTAATTTTGCAGGACTGTCTGGGCAATAAAACCAATCTGGCCTGGAGTAAACTGATACGTACCATGATGCACAATGGCACTCATCGAGCTTAAGAATAGAAGTACTCATCCAAAAGAAAAACAACAAAAAACCTCACTACTACACTTATTATGGCAGGATGAGTACAATGAGCATTAGTGTATCGTTTGAAAAATGCATTCATACTTTTATCCAAATTCTTATATGAAGCTTCTTTGGAAAAGCCAAGTGTGGGTCAGTCAGAGCGGAGAGAGGAGTGGAAACAACAAAGGCACCCCCCTGCAGTAGTAGAGATCTAATATTGGCACCCGAAAGCAGCTGGCAGGCTGTCTCCTGTAATTTTAGTGCACACTGATGCGAAGGAAAGATTTAATGGGCATTGGTCGACGTACCCTCTTCTGAGGGCGTAAAGGAGACGGAGCAGAGAGGGAGGGGAGCATAGAGAGAGGACGTGGAGGATAACGGAGTGGACGAGGCAGAGAGTGAGGGCTGCTGTGGCTCAGAAATAAAGTCTGACAACTCTCTGGAGCACTATGACTCTTCTAACGCTTGGACTGTATCTGCCGCTGTGGTTTTGTTGCGGCCTGGCTCAGTCCTCTGTTTTGGACAGCTTTATTTCATTCCCAGCAGGTAAGAATATTGTGTGTCTATGCATGTGAGTGTGAGTGTGTGTGTAGCTTTTGTATACAGAGCCGTGCACCTACAAGGACATGGGGTGTAAAAGCATGGATAAAAGGCTCATTTTAGGACTTCTTTTCATGCATTTATTTATTTTCTCTTCATGTGGGGGACTGGAAATGCCTCTATAAATAGCTGGAGTAGCCCTTGTGCTTCACGGAGAGGCACTTCACGTCTGTGTCCAGCTCTAGGAACTCTACTGGATGGCTGGCATGATTTGATGTTGTGCACCTGTTTTGTTGCTGCTGCACATTCAAACATTTTTGTTAGAACCGTTTATAGTGTTGGACATTCATTTACGTGTGGTTCGGGTGCATGATAAACCTTCTCATCCAGAGCAAGATTCATACAAGTTGACTTATTAACATGACCTCTCCTGATTGTCTCTGTCTAATTCGGACACCCGGCATCATTTCCTGTGTGGCGGACCGCCTGCACGCCTCTCACAGCTCTCAGATCGCAGGAGCAGCAGAGGAGATTCAGTCCATGCTGTTTACTAAGTCCACCTCCACCCCCACTCTTTCCTCCACCCCCTTCACTTTGGCGCCGCCACACTCATGTGAGTCAAAGTCATGTGACTTTCTATTGTGGAATATCGGACTGTTGACATGTCCTTGGGTTGTATCCAGACTGCCCTGCACTTACTGTCTTGTGACCCCCGAATGAACCTTAAAAAATTTGATGCAGTAGAACGTTCACTTTCTTTCTGTTGTTTCATGATGATGAAGTGCAGAATCCAGCATCATTCTACTAACTCGACTCTCTGAAAGAAATTTTCTGTTTTATTTTTACAGAATGAAGGTAGCGGATCACAGACGGGCAATGAAGACAACAGTTCAAAGTGTGCGCGTGGCCCCCCTGGACCTGCTGGTCCCCCCGGCCCTCAGGTAAGTGTTGGCACTACACTGTCACGGTAGTATTCAAACCCGTTCCCACATTTCAGTAGGATTCACTGCTGAATCCCAAAGTCTCTGTTTCATGTCGGTTTGAACGTGTTAAGAGTTGGTGCTTAAGCAACACATGCTCTCATCTCCGCTCCAACTTGAGAGTTCCTGCAGAGTAAGAGACAGGGATCTCTCTGGCCCATCCAACACAGCAGTCCATTAACGCTCTACATTTAGCTGAGACACAAATAGCCTTTTTCCACTGCCTGCCAGTGTGCCACATGTCATTTTCAGAAACTGTCCGAAGAGTTGTCTGCCTGGAAAGGCGTACTGGGGCTGCGTAAATTCCAGGGATTACCCGCACAACCATGTGCCCATGTGTGTACTAGAGAGATGAATGATATAAAGATATTTTATATCATTTACCAGAGCCCTTTAAACCTAACAACCTTTAACATTTCATAAGTGACAAGCGGATCTGCGTGTCGTGATCAAATGTTGTTGTTGCTGTGTTTGCCTGTCGCAGGCTGTCTCAGCTGCAGCTGGACTGCAGCGGCATTTCTGTTTATCAAAAGAGACCCACGAGGCACTTTTTTAAAATCAATAGTAGCCACTCAGGCCTCAGCTAATTGAAACTGCAGCTGAGGACCTCCAGAAGCAGACATGCCTTTCTGCTGGGATGTTATGGACAATAAAACTAATTCGGAGGGATATGTCTGTGATTTATGGGTACATATTGTTGTTTAATGTTTACCAGGGTCCACCAGGATTACCTGGTATAGGAGGGCCTAAGGGAGAGAAGGTAAGCACCTATCGAGTCCTATTTCATTTATGTGCCTCGTTATACACTGTTCAGTATGCTCAGTGTCTTTTAAGTGAAATTCTTATTGACCTGTTGCTTAAGATGCTGAAAGATGCTTGCTGGAAATGTATTTAATGGGCACTGTCCTTGTCCCTCCTCCACATCCTGTCGTCAGGGAGAAATTGGAAGACCTGGGCAAAAGGTGAGAGTCTCCATTAATCACTCCATATTCTCCACTAAATGGATTTACTCAAAAATGAGATACAATGCCTGAGCCTGATCGCTGAGAGCTGTAACTCTGCCAGCGCGTGGTTGTGAGCAAGCACAACCTTGACAGGAGACAGCACAGACTCACTGACAGGCTGTGAAGGATGCAGAGCTGCTGAGATAGCTTATTTTGATGCGGGGGGGGGGGGGTATACACTTTCCCATCGACTGCTCAAAGACCTCCAGCTCTGTAAGATGACCCCGCCTCTCTATTAGAACGGAAATCCACACAGCTTCATTGAATGTTCAGGACAGGGTTTGATCAGGGCCCCTCAGAGGGAGAGAGTCAACTCCCAGAAGATGGGTGAGTGCAGTGGAGCCGTAAAAGTGGCCCGGTGGGAGAGCCTCGCCGGCTGGTGGCCTGACTGAGCAGCTTTGCAGCACTGCAGTGCAATTTAGCTTAGTGCCTCAGCCAGGTCATAAATCATTTTATTTCCCACAAGCAGGGTCTCCTGTTCTATATACAGGCTATCATTTAATTAAATAGAGCAAAGTGACAGGGCTCGTTAAAGTCATTCTTCCCCTCCATGCACCGCTCTACTAGTCTGATAAATATTGTAGCAAGCATCCTGTCAGCTTATGCAGCAAATGCTGCACTTAGATTTCTTTTATTTTACCATACGGACATTAAGAGCTCCTGTTATTGGATTGTACTTGTACATCTCTCATCCAGCATTTTTTAATGTCCCGATTTTATAAATAGCTAACTGCATCAGTGGTGTAAGCAGAGCTTTAATTAGGTTCGATTAGGTGTTTCTATGTGTCAGGCCCTAAACGTCATCTCTCCCACTAGGGTCGGACTGGTCCTCCTGGACTCCCTGGGAAGCAGGGACCAGCTGGATGGCCGGGACCAAGCGGGCCCAAAGTGAGTAAGTCAGACCTCATCATGTACACTCACTGGCCACTTTATTAGGTACACCTTGCTAGTACCGGGTTGGACCCCCTTTTGCCTTCGGAACTGTCTTAATCCTTCGTAGCATAGATTCTACAAGGTACTGGAAACATTCATCACACACTTGCTGCAGATTTGTCGGCTGCACATCCATCATGCGAATCTCCCGTTCCACCACATCCCAAAGGTGCTCTATTGGATTGAGATCTGGTGACTGGAGTTCATTTGAGTATAGTGAACTCATTGCCACGTTCAAGAAACCAGTCTGAGATGATTCGAGCTTCCTGCTGGAAGTAGCCATCAGAAGATGGGTACACTGTGGTCATAAAGGGATGAACATGGTCAGCAGCAATACTCAGGTAGGCTGTGGCGTTGCAACGATGCTCAATTGGTACTAAGAGGCCCAAAGTGTGCCAAGAAAATATCCCCCACGCCATTACAGCACCACCACCAGCCTGAACCGTTGATACAAGGCAGGATGGATCCATGCTTTCATGTTGCTGACGCCAAATTCTGACCCTACCATCCGAATGTCGCAGCAGAAATCAAGACTCATCCGACCAGGCAACGTCTTTCCAATCTTCTGTTGTCCAATTTTGGTGAGCCTGTGCGAATTGTAGCCTCAGTTTTCTGTTCTTAGCTGACAATAGTGGCACCCGGCGTGGTCTTCTGCTGCTGTTGCCCACCTGTCTCAAGGTTCGACGTGTTGTGCGTTCAGAGATGCTCTTCTGCATACCTTGGTTGTAACGAGTGGTTATTTGAGTTACTGTTGCCCTCAGCTCGAACCAGTCTGGCCATTCTCCTCTGACCTCTGGCATCAACAAGGCATTTTCGCCCACAGAACTGCCGCTCACTGGATATTTTCTTTTTTTCGGACCATTCTCTGTAAACCCTAGAGACGGTTGTGCGTGAAAATGCCAGTAGATCAGCAGTTTCTGAAATACTCAGACCAGCCTGTCTGGCACCAACAACCATGCCACGTTCAAAGTCACTCAAATCCCCTTTCTTCCCCATTCTGATGCTCGGTTTGAACTGCAGCAGATTGTCTTGACCATGTCTACATGCCTAAATGCATTGAGTTGCTGCCATGTGATTGGCTGATTAGTAATTTGAGTTAATGAGCGGTTGGACAGGTGTGCCTAATAAAGTGGCCAGCGAGTGTAGTTAATAATGTATGACAGGAGAGCAAACACGGATATTAGCCATGTAGATGGCGATGGGTGACAGGATGAAAGAAGAAGCTGAATAAACGAGTGGAAGATGAGCAGTACTGTTTTCAAACAAAGATATCTTTTACTGATGCAAATCAATTTCTGCAGTCGTGTTCATAATTATTTTTAAAACATAATTTCACAGATTGATGTCATGGTTACGATTAATTGTGCAGCATTAGAAGTGAGAAGTGTGCCCTGAGGCATGTCTTCCACCGAATCTTTCAAACACAAATCCTTTGTGAACGTTTGTATTTTAACCTGAACCACCTTTTTCTAAATCGAACCTCTCTCTGACAGGAACCCTTCAGAGCAAACGTCTCCCTTGTGCGAGGGAAGAATGGCGTTCTTTGCTCCAGTAGAGCCTCTAACTCGTCTGTGTCAGAGCTGTTCCTTACTAAGACACTTTCAGTTGGTTTTCCCTTGAATTCGTTTGTCACCCGTCCATTTAAATGTTCAAAGAAACATATGTAACCCACAACTGACCCTTTCTGCGTGTCCACGTCAATCTTTATCTTAGATGTTTGTGTGTAACTCTCAGTAAAAGTCAAACCACTGATATCCGATTCTTGGTGTTTTCATCTGTCAGGGTGAGAAAGGTGACACGGGTCTGATGGGTTTGCCTGGTGCCAGAGGACCAATCGGACCAAGGGTGTGACGAGCTACATATCAACTTCTAAACTTACTCGAACTTTGTGCCATCACGAATATTAAACGTTTTAAATCTGATTTCAGGGTTTACCTGGATATAAAGGAGAAAAGGTATGTGACTAGATTTGTTGGAATTATTGCGAAATAGATTTAAAGTTTCTTTTTCATCCGACCCACTTTTGCATGGACAGGGTTCGCGAGGCGATCGTGGTGACAGTGGCATGAAAGGTGACAAAGTGGGTGGATTTATAAGCATTAATTTACTGAAAACATTTAATTGGGAGATTCATTTATGTCAACTGACTGTCTTTTATCTGCAGGGTGGAATGGGCTTCCCAGGAATGCTTGGACAGAAAGTGAGCGCCGCCTTGAAGGGTCGTGAAATATTTAAAATGAGTCATTCAGACTCGTCCGGTGTTAATTTGATCTGATTTGTTTTGTGCAGGGTGAAATGGGTCCAAAAGGAGAACCGGGTATTTCAGGAAACAGAGGACCGACTGGTCGACCGGGGAAGAGAGGCAAACAGGTGATCTGTCGATGGAGTTAAATTGTGTCACAGCAATATTCTCAGGACTTTTGTGTGTGCAATTGGACATTCCTCACGTCTCATACTCTCCATTTCATTGAGAAGGAAAAGTGAAGATTCTGAGAGCTGATTTTCCATTCCTCCCCTCTGCCGTTTCTCGCAGGAAACGCTCAAATTCTATTATTCGCCATAAATGCATCTCTCAGACATGAGCCAAGCTGCCAGATCGTCTATGAATGAAACACAATCTGGAGACACAAACCGCACTCTGCATTTAGTTTCAACCCACCTGTCACCACAACCTGGCAACCTGGCAACCTTACACCTGGCTCAAGGGATGTGTGTGTGTGTGTTTGTGTGTGTGTGTGTGTGTGTGTGTGTGTGTGTGTGTGCAGCTGCTTTCTGCACAAGCGTTTGGTACAGGCGTTCCACCTAAATACCCAAATACGCATGCAAATTTAGTTGGCGCAGTCGGAAAGACATGTATGTTCATATTCACTGATACAACAACACAAAAACTCCTTAGCAAAAGCATTCAGATATTTAATCTCTTGGCCCAAATTGTTAAAATGAAAGGTAGCAACCTGATATTTTGTCATAACAAATTCATAAATATAAATATGCAGAAAGTAAATCTCATTATTCTTCCTTCATTGAACCCTTAAATATTGTACAGTGGCTCTCATTTACACAATAGTAGTAAAACATCCACGTCATCAATTGTAATTGTAGATTACAAGAACCTGCTTGGCGACAGCTTGAGATTCAAATTTATTTGGAAAAGATACGCGCTGTATTTTCATAATGTAGTTTATATTCAATATATTTGTTCTCAAAATGTCAAATTGTGCACAGTGAGACATCAAAAAATGAGAGGAGTTGAACCCTTCTTGAATCAGGAATCGTAAGGTTGCCGGCTCAAGTCCTGCTCTTGACTGTATCAAGATGTCCTGTAACAAGACTCTGAACCCCAGTCACTCCTGGCCAGGTGATTGGCTCATTCCATGGCAGCAATCTGTGTGTGTGTGTGTGTGTGTGTGTGTGTGTGTGTGTGTGTGTGTGTGTGTGTGTGTGTGTGTGTGTGTGTGTGTGTGTGTGTGTGTGTGTTTTCAGGGAATGAAAGGGGACCTAGGCAGTGTTGGTCCAATGGGACCTGCAGGCCCTCAGGGAACTCCTGGCCACCCTGGTCCTCCTGGTTCACCTGCCACAGGTGAAAACATTTACCTCCCCTCACATGACTTGAACCCGTCTGAACTCTGCTGGATTGTAATCAAATACAGACACAATGCTTGTCAGATGTCTCCAGTTTGGAGGGGTACATTTGTGCATGGCTCTGCACTTCTCTGTCCCGGGACAGTATGAGGGGCAGCCAACACCCCCATCAGCAAAAGGAAGCACGCTCAAGAGTCCTTGTCTTGTTTGGCAGCAGAGAAATCGAATCCCCTGAGGTGAAACAAAATGCTCTCATCATGACATCACGTAGCGAAAATGGAATCACAGATGGCGAGGCCCCCTACAGTTTTACAAATAATATGTCACCACGTGATTAAAGTGACCTTTTTTGTCTCGTTCAGGTTTCCAACATTGAGCGCATCTTGACTGAGGAATAAAAAAAACTATCTGTGCACTCTGCTGTCTTCTGCTGACATGTTTCATCTTTTTAAGCACTTTTCTGTCTTTCTACATTTAGGACTTTATATGGTTGGAGCAAAGGGTGCCCGTGGTCCACCGGGGCCCCCTGGAAAATGTAGCTGTGGCTCTCATGGCGGTTCACTTTTTGATGATTATCCAAGCAGAGGGAACTATCCCAAAGTACCAGCGGTGAGTTAGAAGCAAAACTTCAGAGTGAAACATTTTACCCCAAAAAATGGACACAGAACTTTAAAACAATCAAATTAATGGAAAAAAAAAACCTGGAGTATTTGTACACATAGCAGCGATACAGATGTACACTTTTCTACCTTTATGGCACTAAATTTCCTTTACAGTGTTGTATCTACCATCCACACACACAAACACACACTCTTTCTCTCTCTCACTCACACACACACACACACACACACACACACACACACACTAACCTGCTCATCAGGAGCTTTTAGGGATTTAGTACAATGCTCGAGGCATTTATATATCATCTCTGATATGAAGGTGGGTGTTTGTCTCTTCAGCCTGAGGTGTTAATAACTTCTGAATTAAAATTTAAAAACACAAAGTATGAAAGGATAAATAGAAAAGATATATTGAAACTGTTTTGCCTGAAACTGTGTGATATTACACTCTGAAGCTCAAAGCTTCAAAATTGCACTCTTCAAAGACTCAAAGTAAAAAAAATGCAAAAAATGTTGAAAACATACAGCAAACCTGCCTTTTTTCTCCTGTCATGCAGATATTTGTGGTGAGCAGTGAGGAGGAACTGGAGAACCTTCATGCAGACAACGCTCTTGCATTCTGCAAAGACCAGAGATCTCTCTATTTTAAAGACATTGATGGCTGGCTGCCAATTCAGGTATAATTTAATAATCTATTTGACGCTTCTTTGTCTCACAAATTATCAAGCAGCTTTTCCTTTTTCTTTTTTTCTTTTTTTAAATTTTGCTCAAGTTGTTTTTAAACTCTGTTAAAGACTTTTCCATTCCAGCTGACACCTTTCCAATCCATGGAAAACGCACCTGATGAGGAAGGTTACTGCGGCGACGGGATAGTGCAGATTACTAACGGCGAGGAGTGCGATGACCGAAACAGAGTTGTCACCGACGGCTGTGTCAGTGAGTCACATGTCTGTGGTTTATATTAGCTCCTCAGTTGTATTTTGTTTTGCAAATATAACATGACCCCTCCACCCCCGCTGTCTCCTCTTACAACAGAGTGTAAACACGCCTACTGTGGAGACGGCTATCGCTATGAGGGGGCTGAGGAGTGTGACGGGAAAGACTTTGGGTACCAGACGTGTAATTCATATCTTCCAGGGTAAGCACAGAATCCACTTATATGAGTTCAAAACTTTGCAATGATTTCTTAGACTCACCCAAGGGTGTTTCTCTTCGTATTTGCAGGTCATATGGTCACCTGAAGTGCACGCCGTTCTGTGTTATTGACTCCACAAACTGCAAGTATTTCACTTGAGGAGGAAGCTGGACCTTGCGGCGGGATCCTCTGTGTGTTATTTGCTTGACACATAATAATTTCACAGGGAAAAAAAGATCACTACTGCTACAAGCAAGAGACTCTGGAGGAATAGGCAGCCACTGATTCTATGATGAAAGAAAACCAAAACACATTCTATATATAACTCCTCTGTATTGCTGCTATGATGCCACATAGATCCCCGGAGTTATAGAGTCGGTCAGCAGGAAACTTTTATCAAATAAAACACCAAGGACAACTGCACTCTGTCTTAACAAGCAGGACTTAAGACTGGCCTCCTCATGTTGCCCGATTGGACGGGAATCTGTCTCTGGATGCATCGGTGGAGTGACAGCAATGCAGAGACCTGATTAAGAGCCAGTGGGAGATGTTGCAGAGTAGCTGGGGCAAAAGTGTATTCGTCTTTACCCAGAGAGAGAGAGAGAGAGAGAGAGGCAGTAGGACATCGTGGCCTCAGTGTGAAAGACACTGCAAAGCAGTTTGCATGAGGCTGGAAATACTAAGACCATGAAAGCAGCTGTCACCGTCAAGCATGTAACCTATCACTTTACTTCTTATTGCCATGAAAAAAAAGGTTCAAATTCAGTTATAAATGCCAAACCAGGAATGTGTCCATAGTCAAGCTATAGATCAAGGTTTACCGCATCACCACCTTCAAACGGGTCCTGTGAAACGCCATCGATCGACTCGTCTTGTGGTGACAAACAAAAGAAAATCTCTCAGGAACAAACAGGTAATGTATCTCCATGCAGCACATGTCACAGGCATCCTCCACTACCCTCTTTGTGAATGAAATGGCAGCGACTGTACATGGAGGCACACAGGAAACTCACACAAAAGGTTGAAAATATCAAGAAATCCTTTAGGTATGATCCCTGTGCCTCACTGAGAAATGAAATATACTGTTATGTGAAGGCTTGAAACTGTTATGTTCTTAATTTTCTCACTGCACAGGAAAGGCTGGAATCGTCCGCTGCTGCTACATAGGGGAGGAAGTCAATTCCAGTCTGTTCTATGGTCATTACTGTAATACTCTAATACCTCTTTATCCAGTCTTTCTGTCTTACGGTAAACAGCAGCAGCAACAGTTAACAGTGTAGATGTAGTCTGCTGTGTCGTGGGCACCAATCGTGAAATATAAGCTGACCTTTTCCATAAGCTACTGTCGCAGTGCCAAGGGAGACGTATCCTCAGCCATACTTATTCTTCTGTAATAGCAGACAAACAATTGAAAGATAAAGACTGTTACTATATCGTGTCCGCATGCTAATGTGCTAACGCGTGTGAAATGCTTCCACTTTGTCGAATATTATTTTGTAAGTCATTCATCAGCATAGCAGGTGTCTTAAGATATGTCAGCTGCTGGAGTGTAGTACTGTATATGTGACACACCTTATAGGATAGAGGTGAACTGTGCCACGCACAAAACTGAAATACTGTTTGGAAACTATGTTGAATGTTCTGTTTATGGCCTGACATGTTGTGCTTTAACTTGTACCGTGTATGCACAGCAATGCTGAAACATAACATGCATGTGGTAACATATTGTAGGCTTTACAAAATATAGTAAGCACTGTGACTGGGACAGTGGAAGATTGTTCTGTTTCTGATATGATTTATACTGATGTTGTGGACAATTTTAAAAGGAATAAAATGGGGATGAAAATCATGTTTTGTTCATCTTGTTCCCTGGTGCGGTGCCTGGTGTTTGAGGGGCCGTGGGTTGTGTGATGTCACAATATGTCCCTGTCATCTCAGTGTTTCCTATTGCTCTCCATGTCAGCGTGTCATCAAAAAGGCTCTGTCATCTCTATGGCTTCATCAGCTCAGTGTGTCTCCTCCAAAGCTCTGTCATCTCTGTTTGTCATCTCAAAATCTCTGTCATGTCATTGTGCCAGATCCAAAAACCTCTGGCATCACAGTGTCATCTCTATGGTTCTCTGATCTCAGTCTGTCATCTCAATAGCTTTGCCGTTTCACTGTGTCACCTCCAAAGCTCTGTCATCTCAGGGACTCATGTCAGTGGCTTTGATCATTACAGCTCGTCAGATCCAAGACTGCTCTTCCTCGGGGCACCAGCGACGCGCACACAAAGTTTGACATTGATCAGATCAACAGTTGTCGAGGTCAATACATTCCTGCATACCTTCAGAGATTTCCTGCATGTATGCAGCTTTTAACACTGCTCAGGGGTTAGTCAGCAGCTTGTTGATGTAGTAGTGGTGACAGTGATCCGAGGCTCTTCAGAAAGCCAATACGCAGTGATAGAGATGCTATTGATGTTCTTCTAGAGGAGGACTCTTAGCTAAAACAGCCATCAGTTGGAAAATAGACACTGTCAGCAGCCTCTTGCAAAATGCTGCGTTGGTCTAAATAGTAAATAGACCATGCAGTGAACTCTAGGACAGGGCAGTAGCTTTTCGTTTTTTTGTTCTATCTTGATGTGGGCCATCAGAGCTCAGTGAGTCTGGAGATGAGGCGCACTGATGCAGAGTGGGGGTGGGCAGCCGGCCAGAGTTACAGCAGGGATGTTTGTGGTTGGATGCGATATCCTAACTCTATTAGCTTGCTGTATTTCTTGTCTAAATGACATCAGGACAATTTGTCCACCGAGATACCAGAGTAAAAGCTTACCAAGGCAAATCCATCCCATCGTGTGCAAATTTGTACCGGAGATGTCTCTACTCACTGGAGTGCAGTGGTCAACTGGAGTCCATGATGAAAAGATCTGCTCCGCACACCGAGAGGAAGTTGACTATTTATGGAGGTCAGGAATTTCTGGCAAATTCTTTTATAAAGTCATGTTCTGTTTGTCCTCAGGATTTTTTAACAGACCCGCTTCACTTTTCATCACAGTTGCAGGATCCACTTCGGCTTTTCTTGGGCAGGATCCTGTGACACTTTTTCCAACAAAAGGGTTTATTTTAGTGCAGGTTAGGTTGGTGCAGCGTTGCAACTGTGGGGACAGGAAGCAGGCAGGGGCCCAGCTGTTGTCCTGGGCCAAGAGAAAATCCCTGACCTACAGGCAGGAATGGTTGGCACGCAGGGTGCTGTAGTCCTGGCCGGGGACACAATACTGCTCACGCAAAACACTCATTTAACACACACAGCCGGATAAAGTGCTATTAAAGCTCAGAGCCGCTGTTGAAGAAACCACAATACCTGTTTTGACAAGTGAAATGAAGAGAAGTGAAGGTCAGTGAGAGATGGAGGGATTAGTTACTCAATATAGTTATGTCACCCGCGGGAGCAACATTACAAGGAATACAATTAACGATGTACCAGGGCCAAACCCACACAGGATTACAGAGACAGATGCCAAAATCAGGGAGTAAGAAAATGCTGGTGAATATGATTTTTTTTTTTTAGCAGCGATACCTAAAATGTGGTAATCAAACATAAGACTTTAAATAGAGGCAGGATGTGTTACTTTCTAAAACAAACTTTTTACTCAGTTCACTGAAAATAATAAATTCCCCTGGGAAATGAATTATTGTAAACTACTCCCAGACTCTTTTTCTCACTTGCACTCTGCAAAAATCAGTTTCCATATCAGAAAACGTACACGCCGATGCAGTACACAGCATTATCTGGGCTCAATAACGTACTACTGTACCTCTGTGGCACAACACTGACTTTAATAATGAGCACAAACTAGTAAAACTGAATTATATTTATTAAGTACAAATCAAATAGCATCTTATGTACATTCTTAGAAAAAAAAACAAAAACAAAGGTTTGTCATATTACAATTACATAGTTTAGGGATTAATATCGGAATTTATCCGCAACAGGAGATCAGCCTATTGCACATGAATCATGTAAACCTGCTGCAAATTGCTTTTTTATTGTTTACGAACTGACTGTTTGCATTTTTAAAGAGTAAACAGAATACTTAGAATGATGCTAAAAAAAAAAAAAAGAATACTGCGCGGCAGAAATCCTGTGAGAATGTTCTTTTTTTTTTTTTTTTTAGTTGGCTCAGTAACTTTATGGCCCGAACATAGTGTCTTAACAATCTTTTTTTTTTTTTTTTTTTTAATTGTTAAACAGAAATCATAAAATATCAAGTGGCGCTGTTAGCAACACTCACTGCAGGGGAGTTTCTGGATGAGAACTGTGTAGCAGACTGCTGCCGTCGGTAACCGAGATGAAGGAAAACAAACGTATTTTAGATTATTAACTCGGGGCTGTCAACTACATTCGATTTCAATTGGCACCCACTTCACAATCCAAGTGCATGCTCTGATACAAATACCCATACAGTGACCCAGATGGCATTAATCAGGTGAGAGACAATAAATACACATGAAGAAAATGCATACTATGCATAGGTTTGTGCAGACAATTTCCACATAAATAATCAGCAGGTGTCAGTACGTCAACACTGTATTATTTCGTTTGTGTTGTGGTACTATAGGCAGCAGAGGCTAAAGCCATTCACATGACAGTTCCTTTTTGGTCCCATTGAGAGTCACTGACATACAACGAAACAAACAGATTTAAAAAAAAATAAAATAAAATAAGGGACAGAAAACAAACAAGCAAACAAAAAGGATAATAATTTCCACTTAACTTCAACAGTCAGTGCAAGATAAAAGGTTGCGGTTTTACACTAAAAGATGGCCCCGTATGCTAAAGCCATCACCTACATATGCGATCATCGACTAAGTAATGTAACAAGGTTTCTGTCGAAGTAGTGCTTCGTTTCAGCCTTCGTCCGTTCTGATTCAAAGGGGGGGGGGGTTGGACTCTCATCAACTCTGTGGGACAACAAATCTGGGAAGTTACCCTGTGATTATGTACCTTAAAACATAAATAGTACATACAAATTCACAATAGTGACAAAACGTGTTAAAAAAAAAAAAAAAAAGGAAAAAGCCACCATTCGGCATTATGATCCGAGTCAGGGGCTGCAAACCCCTGCATGGCCTTCAACCCAGTAACTTCTTTGTTGATGACTGCTTGGCCTGCTGTGGCCCCTTAATGCCGACATTCATGATTTGTTCAATCCTCCATTCTTGAAGAGTTTAATGCCTCACACTGACACGGGACATGCGCACACCATTTTGTACACAAGATGCGACTGAAGCAGTTCTTCCTTCAACGCCTTGGATTCACTTTTGTTCGTCCTTGAACTATCTTTACACCACCTCGTCCGACTCCAGATTATATTCTTCATAGAGGTCGTCCAAGATGGCCAGCTGCTTCTCCATGGCGGGAAGGTAAACATCCAGGTCCCTGTGCATCCCGCTTGTGAAGCTGCTCTTCAGCTCATCGCCTTCTCTGGACACCAAGGCAGCGGTGAAACCTTGATAAGACGGAGCAGCTCTCAAGGCCAACTGATGTGAATTAAAAAAAAAAGAAAAAGAAAGGGCAGCAGTCAGCACGGAAAAACATCAGACAGAATAAACATCGGAAACAGAACGCGACCTACAGCAAATACACCTCGAACCACCCATCCGTGGTACTGGCGAAGGGTCTTCCCATAGGCGTGATCTGAGTGACAGAAGAGAGCGATTATGAAAACATTTGACACAGGACGAATTTAAAAGGATTTGTGTGTGTGTGTGTGTGTGGGGGGGGGGGGTTGTAACTCACTGAGGGCTCCCTGGATGTCTTGTTCTCCTGCGTTAACCTCTGACAGAAACTCCTTCAGAAACTTCAAGCCTCGCCTGAGCCACATCAGAGCCTCGGTGGCTGAGTTGCGTACCTGGGCAACGTCAGCGTGGACTTCATGCAGCACGATGGACTGGAGCGTGGGGAAGCTGTCGGGGTCGGACATCAGCTTCTGGTGGATTTTCTTCCGAAATAAGAGAAAAATACCCTCAGATATAGTCTCAGGATATTAAGTGTTGATCTTGTATGTTTGCATTTCAATGACATGTTAATGAGTACATCCTGTACTGCAGCCTGCGAGCTGATAAAGTTCTAAATCCTGCAGTGAGAGGAAAGTATTCTCGCATGTCCACTTACCTTGATATTTCCAACAAAATCCATTTTAACTGGTGCAAACACTGTGGAGCCCAGCTTGTCTGAGAAGAAAAACATCGATCATCATTTCTTTGTTCTTTAGGAAGAATCCATTTTGTATCTTTGAAAAAAAAATAGAATGTTGAGGCCATCAAAGACAGCTTGACAGAGTAACTAGTTCAGAGGATAATTTCATCTCTTTGAGAGAGACGGGAAATACGGAGTGGTGACAGAGACGGAGGATTTCTCAGACTTGTCTCAGCGTCTCTGATTTGTAGGACAGTTGTGACATGTAGGCTACAGGCTTCAGCTGTTTATAAAGGTGCTAGCAGCTCTGACAGAAGTTTACACTCATGCAGGTGATTTCTAAAGCTCTTGAGTCCATTTAAACTCACCACTTTTATCTTAAAGATAAATTTAGACTTGCATCTCACCCAGAGCCAGGATAATATATTAATACTATAATATGTTGTCTTATTTAATTGTCAAGAGTGTGTGTGTGTGTGTGTGTAAAGATGAGCTAAGCTTAGTCTGCTCAACAGACACCGTAGTGGCATGAGTAAATACATAATTCTGACTGTGTCCCACAACTTCAAACCAGAATGGTGACACTAGCCTCCTCACTGGGAAACACATCTGAACATCTGGATCAACAGCTGCTGCTCAGTTCTGGACACATTTCTTAGAATGTTAGGTCGAGATCTCAAACAGAGCATGATGTGTATTTTGTTTTGGACTGTAGTTGAAATCTCGCGCTAATATAAGTGCCCTGTATGTGTGTTTTATTATCTATACAGGGTCTGGACCATAATGGGCCGACATGATTGGAAAATTGTGAATACCATGTAAACTTGTTTTTAATATAATAACATCAAAGCAGTTTTCAAATATTGACAAAAAGAATCAATGTGGAGCATCCCTGGTTCTTGTGGTTGAAGGGTGGTGAGTTACTCTGTGATTCCAAACTCTAATTTCACAAACGTGATCTTGACTCATGCAGGTGGCAGTCAGTCAGAAAACAAAAATCACCGAGGTTGACATCCTACAACTCTATTATCTCCGCAGCTCGTCGCTGATGGTTGACCTCCCGAACAGTTGTTGCGTTTAACTTGTCTGGCCACTCAGTGGTTTTACTTTTTTGTGAATGGATCTTCTATTCCTGCAACGGCGCTTTGTGTAAGTATTTACTCCGCTGCACTGACTGAGCTAATACATACAGGTGAGATGTACTACTTACGTGCAGAACAAAAACACACATTCAACATGATAAACGTTATCATAATATTGAGTTTTTTTCACAAAGAACAAATAAAAGAGTTCAAAAAAGATGCGGAAGGAAAATAAAGTAGATGTTAAAAGGACACCAACGCCAGCTTGTAGACCACGTAATAGACAGAACATGCAGAAGTGACACGAGGGGACAGGAAAGTCGTAGTTTTTTGAGTTGAACGAGTACAGTGAGAAAAGAAGAGAGTGGCAGATGAGGAGGAGGAGACTGAAAAGTGACAGGCCTACCTAATACAGGTACTATTGCATAGCATGAGTCCAAAAACTCTTGTGTGGGGATACCATTGTCGTCGTCCAGCCTTAAATCACTAAATCTAAAAAAGTGAAACAGATTCAAACAGGAGAATAATGCATATTAGACACAAGTCACCCCAACTTTTATTGAATCAAACAAAAAAATGAAAAGGATACAAACAACAAAGCCAGAGAAACGATTCACACACAAGTGTCATGCAGTTCTATGCCTCACAATACCTGAGAAACTGTCTACAACATAACTGAGCTGCATTTTTTACTAAATATTCAAATAAATGGTTTCATCAATTTTGGATTAAAACACTCTTCGAAGTGAGTTCTCATCTTGCAGCTGAATCGGGCTCCCCATCATGGTAGTAATACTTGCCTCAAAGCTGAACATTACACTCTTCACACACTAGTGTTCAGTAACACTCTCAGAAATGGAAAGAACACCAAAAAAAAAACTTTACAAACCCAAATATCAGACGAGGGTCTCTCTGTGTCATGTAATCAAGAGAGAACACACTATTATAAAACATGTATCATGACAGCTTCAATGATTTAAAACCTGTTATTAGTCATTTCTACTCTGCAACATGGTTATATATCTATATCTATATATCTATAAAAGTTTCACAAAGTACCTGTCTGGTCTGAAGAAGCAGCAGAAGTGCAGTGCATTGAGGGCACTTTAATACTTTTAACTTAATACTTCACTGGTGCAATATCGCAGTACGGGTGTGTCCTAAAGGATGTGGCCTTCCTGAGTAGCATGTTCATACCTGTGACTCATTGTGCTGAAGAATGTTTCCACCTGCTCTGTGTCTTCAGGCTCCGTGGAATCTTGGAGACTCTCTTGGTCATTCTGAACCTCAGCTTGGTCTGGAACGGTTTCCTGTACGTGCTGAGGCTGGGCAGCATCCCCCTCTTCCTTCTCTGGACTTTGGTCCGTCTTGTGCTCTTGTATGGCCTCCGTTATTTCCTCAGCATTGTTCTCCTCAACGTCGTCGGGCTCACAGGGGTTCTGGGTAGTGTGTAGAGACGGATCGTCTTGCTCTTCCTTTACAGGGTTGCTGCCATTGGCTGTATCAATGATGAACGACAGAGCAGACAAGCACAGAGAACAATGACTCCTATTAATAGAAGTATGGCCTGGAAATTAACAGGCACTAAGAATATGGCTTTTAATTATTTCCAGTCACATTTTTTATATTCTTATTAAGCTAAGCTTCTTTTTATAATAGTTGTTTTTTGCCGCACAGTGGTTCCAATTGTTGCCCCACAGCAGGAAAATCCCAAGTTTAAGACCCATCTGTACCAGGGTCCTTTCTGTATGGAGTTTGCACATTCTCCTAGTGTGGAGTGACTTCACTCTGGGTGTAACATGTCTGCTACATTAATTACTCCTCAAACAAGGTACTGGAGGAATATCTGGAGCTGAAAAAGTAAAATTTTGGTGACTAAAAAATTCCTGCAGTGTCTCTGAAACCACTGGTGAGGTGCGGGGACTCAAACCTCACGATCTACGCTCAGTGACCTATTTAGTCACTGATGTGTATGTCAAGAACAGCAAGATACGACATTTTGTATAACTGCACTGACCTCTATAGGTTGAAATGTTTAGAGTGTCACAGTTGCTTATGTTAAAGTGTTACAGGTCCGCTTATAACCTCATCCAACTGAGATGCGATGTTTACCAATCGTACACTGTGATAACATAATGTCCTGCAGGCCACATGGTGTCCACTGCTGGAGAGACGACAGAGCCACTGGCTGGTTAATACAAGGTTACTGGAATTTGAGAGGTAGTGACTTGTGTGACGTGATAAAACTTTGGTATTGAAGTTCTCATCTTGATCTGAATTCAATTACACGTATTCACAAGCAAAATCCTGACTCTTATCTCAGCCTCTCAGGCTGTAATCTCAAACACTCAAAGGGAAAAGAATTTTGGATTCCTCCTTTCATAGAGATCACTACACGACCAAGGCCTGAAGAGAGACAAGCATTTATGCTGTGCTTTTTGCATTTAAATAATAATTATATACTCTTAATGACATGAATATGACATGGTACATGACCTATGTACATAGAATATTTATGTCAAAAAAATAAATCATCAACTATAGACTGTTGGGAGTTATTTCACATCAAAATCTGCCTCTATAAGACATCCTTGTTACTGCTAGAGGAAATGCAATAATGTAAAAGGCATCCATCACTGTCCATTCACAACAACAAAACACTCTTATCACATCAGTTCAGATGATACACACAACAACCAGGCTCCATCTGTGCTGGGAGGTTTTTTCCTTTATGGAATGTAATAAAGGTTTTCTGTTTTGCCGCACAGAAAGTGAATCATGGTTAACCTGACTTACCTGATGGGGAAGGATGTTGTCTGTCTGGTTCCTCTGGTCCCTCTGCTCCCGAGTCCAGGCTATGGCTGTCATGTGCAATTGATTCTGCTGTAGTTTCAGACATATCTCGCCATCTAAAGCATACATCAGCGAGTGTTGAAGTCGGGAAACTGATGAAAGGGTGTTCAATTTGTGCCTCACATTGATGTGAGCGATAATTGTAGACACAGAGGGAACAAGGTAAAAGCAATAACGACAAAAGTAACCTACTTTTCTCCGAGGTTCTGATTTAAATGATTGACAGGTTTAATCTGTTGAGGAGGGAAAAAAACATCAGGTAATTAAAAGCAAATATTTCTAACATTTCACGAATGATTATTACAGTCTAATGAGAACAGCGGCGGTAAAAGACATGTACCTTCTGAGGTTTAATAGCTGCTACTGGGGGAGAACCTGGTGGGCTCTGTGTTGCCATGTCTGTTGTGAAAGTGTGATTAGCTATCTGCATGCATTCCTCTAGAGTCTTCAGGAACGTAGTGCATGTCGTCTTCACCATGTTTCCAGTGTCTATGCCAGTCTAAAAAGGGCACATAAAAAAAACTCCCATTGTCAACACCGCCGTGACTTCAGTGGTCACTAGCATGCAGAAATAAAGGTCAATGTGTACGACAATATAAAATCTATTAACTCAAGCTCTTCTTTGCCAGAACAAGCACACACACAGTGACTTGGTGTCTGTAGTTGCAGTTTCACATGATCTCCCGCAGCTTCTCTTATTTCATCAGCTCATTCAGTCTTACCTCAGCAGTATCTCCTTGCTCATCAGTGTCCTTGATTTTGTTTACTTGTTGAAGCAGGAGGTCACAATACAATCGAAGTTCAGACATCTTAGTTTTCAGTGCCTCCGTATTCTCCTGGAGCTCTGAAATAGTAACAGATGCACATGCATGGGATGAATGTGTGGAAAGCAAATATTACATTCTTGAGAAGAGTAGCTGCATTCTCTTCTAAGCTCTATTCTGTTGTTAAGGCGAACAATTACCCTTTTCTCTCTTTGTTCGGTTGTCTGTCAGGCAGGCTTTGGCTGTTCCCAGTGCCACCAGCCATTTCTGCCTCTCTGCTGCATTGATGGCTCTGAGGTAAAAGTACTGCTCTCCTGGTATGGTCAGGTCAACTCGCGTTGTGTCAGAGGAATTCACTATAACACAGCAACAGCTAGTTAGGATCATACAACTCAATTCAAAAGGCCACTGGAATGTATTAAAATGAAATAAGACGTAAAAGATAAACTAGGCCATACCAACCTTGGATTTCGCAAACGGAAATTTTAATGCTGCCTTTGCAACCTTTCCATGCATCTTCTTGAGAGTCATAGTAAGACAAAGTTCCTCCATCTAGTACAAACCAACGTGGTTGCCACCCTGGAAGGAACGTAGCATCATTACGACATCTGAAGTTTAACGGATGACCCTGATGTTCGATACTGACTGGCTGAACTAGGTATCTGTTTGGCTTCCTAAACTTTTACTCTTATGCTATGTTAGCAATAACTAATCGGTATAGTTAATCTAAAAAAAAAAAACAGATGGTGGGATCAAATTTACTCGAACTAGCCAGCAATAGGTGTTAATACCTCATAAATATATCAAACATTAAATTCGTCACCCAGCCAGTTATAAATAGCCGATGTAATTCCGAGAGGTGCGTAAGCTCCGACAGACAAACTGCTAGCTAACGTTAGCTTGTCCATAGAAACTCAATGCAGGAGCGCTATGTACGACGCTGTCATGCTAGCTAGCGCTCATTAAAACGGCAGCTACAACCAAAAACACTCAAAGAACGCAGGAATAACTCACCGCTTATGTAATTGGTCCACTTATAAAGCATTCCCTCCATTGTTTGAGTAACTGTTTTTGCCATTCATTACTTGTTTATCATAGCGAGATAAGGCGCACAGCTGATTGCAGCGACTCCATCGGGCCCCGAATGAGAGGTTTCAGGAGTAGCGTATACGGCTGTATAATTCAGAGACGTAGACAAAAGTGCGTAAACTTTTTCTTGAATCGAGCTATAAGTGGTATTTTAAGCAGCAGTTAAGGTTTTACGTACAGTGGGTGTGGATTAGTTCGATTGACACATTAAAAACCAATTAAATTTAGGAATTGTAGATTTAAGGCGGGACTTTAGGGAATCATCCAATAGAAATGAGAGGTGGGAGAATAGCTGAATTAGGGTCGCGTTCACTGCAGAAGTTGGTTGCCACGTAGTTGCCAAACTTGCTATGCACCGATGACTTTTAATTGGGAAAAACTGGTTAAGATTACATTTTTAATTTCTATTTTTTCTAATGAATAGAATTGCATGTCAGAATGAATCTTCTGTCTATTTGTTCGATGCTGTACTCACTGTTTGTATTTGTCAACGGAGGTAAACTGCCTGAGCCTGAAGTCAAAATTGAAGTTCTACATAAACCTCTGATGTGTTACCGCAAGTCAAAATATGGAGACATGCTTCTTGTCCATTACGAAGGTTACTTGGAGAGTAATGGCACCTTGTTTCATTCCAGGTAATATTTTGTGGGGGGGGGAAAAAACTTTAAAGAATGCTGCGGTATTGGCTTTGCAACTTTGTCCAATCAGGATCATTATTGCTGTTATCAGTGTAAAGCTCACGGACATCAGGAATTGTTTCATTCACTTGCATATTGAATAGAGATAGCTGTATGTATGTGTATAGTATAATTGGTTGCAGAATAAATGGAGCTAGTTGCATATATTTAGTTATTATAATGAGCTGTTCATCAATAGCGCTAACATATATCATGATATATTGGATGGGGTTGCATGTGTGTATTTCAGAACTCCACTGCAAGCATCTGTGTGACATCTAGTCTGTATGTACTGGACTTTCCCCTGTCAAAAACCACTGTGATGGATTTTTGTGTCTGTCGACAGTCGAGAACACGGGGATAAAAATCCAGTATGGTTCACCCTTGGGATTCGAGAGGTGCTCAAGGGCTGGGACAAGGGTCTGCAGGACATGTGCTCAGGAGAACGCAGGAAACTGACTGTCCCTCCAGGTCTGGCGTATGGGAAGGAAGGACAAGGTAATATAAAGTGTTTATATCACACAAACAGAGGTCAGCTCCAGCATCACACATCTGCGCATCTTTTATTATTTTGTTTGTTTACAGGAAAGATCCCTCCCAGCAGCACTCTCATCTTTGACATCGAGCTCATCGATATCAAGAATGGTCCCAGGTCACATGAGTCATTCCGGGAGATGGACCTCAATGATGACTGGAAGCTCTCCAGGCAAGAGGTGTGTAATTATTTTACGCTGCTTTTCAGTACAGCTGCCTCAGGATTTTATTACGATCATAATAATAATACACACTTTATTTATAAGGCGCCTTTAGAGTTGACAAATAAGACAGAAAGTAGGAAACTCCAGGACACTGAATTAAAAACAGAAACCCAAACAGAAGCAAAAACCAAATTAAATTAAAACAAGACAATAAAAGATACAAGAACATAAAATAATAATAATATATACAAGGACACTAAAAGAATGACCTCACAAAAATTCATGGCTTTAAAAATCTGTTTCAAAAAGGGATATGAAAAGGAGTCAGTCATGGGTAGGTCGTTCTAAAGCCGGGGGGCCCTGATTGCAAAAGCAATGCAAAACCGGCCAGAGAGAATTGTAGTGCTGCACGAAATCAACGTAGCCAAGACAGAGATAAGGTGATGAGCCGCTGCCTGGCTGCACCTCCTGAACCACTGGAGTTGAAGGAGAGAGTGACTCTTGGTTTGGTTTGTTTGCTTTTTATGAACGCATTTACCTGCTCTGCATGCACCACAGGTGAAAGAGTACCTGAGGAAGGAGTTTGAGAAACATGGGTACTCGGCTAATGACACGCATCACGAAGGGATGGTCGATGATATCTTCACAAATGAAGACGAGGATAAAGATGGTTTCATCTCCACCAGGGAATTCACCTATCAGCACGATGAACTTTAACTGATTTCTTTTTTCTTTTTTTTAAAAATAAGTTATAATATTTATGTCAAACTCCAAACAGCATTGTGGTTTAATTACTGGTCAGTGTTACATGAATCTCCTTCTCACGTCTGACTGAACTTGCATTCACTACCTTCATGTATGACGTCCAGAATACTGAATATTCATGTCTCAATTCTACAAGCACTGAAAATGACACCGCAGATGTATTTGAATTGCAGTATTGGAATTTTTTTTTTTTTTAATGAAAACGGATGTGTTTTTTCTTTAAATAAAACATTGTCTAAACAGTGTATGTGTTCTCTTCATGCAGTTGATGTGGCGTTAGACGGCGCGTGCATGTCCCTGTGAATCACTAGAGGGCGGTATTGTCCTTGACTTTAGTATCAAACTAACCTCTCTGCCCTCATCTTTTCCCACTGACTTCTGAAATGATCAGAGAGAAAGTAATCTGTCCTGAAGAGTTAATCAGCAGGAAAGCTGCAACATACGCTCCGAAGGAGTTCAATCACTTACAAAGATTTAGAAGAATTATGATAAATTAGCCCGTAGACCCCAGCTACATGGAACCTTTTCCTTCAGTTCATGAATAATTGCTGTGAGTCATGAGCAAAATGGTTAGACTTTGAAGAGCCTCTTGAAGGAAATGCTCCCTAAACTGAATGGAACTAAATCTGGAGCAGGAAACAAGTTGATATTTGAGTCGTTTGAGGGAAGACCCTTCATCTAACAGACTGACAAACTGCATTAATGCGAGTCCAAATCGTGTGTTTTGTTTTCCATTGAGTCATGGAGGGATGGGATTTTTCATTCAGCAGCACATTGGTGCTGAGGATTTGAACATGTTGAAGTTAGAAATAGAGATTTGCTACATATGCTGCTGCTTGTGGTAGTAATAGTGTTGGATTATTACTGCGACAGATGTAAAACAACTGCAGAGTATAATATGGGCATAGGCAGGCTCTCTTTCTCACACACACACACACACACACACACACACACACACACACACACACACATACCAACATGCGGGACTAAAGTATGCGGGCCACAACAGTTGGCTACAGTTTGGAATCAGCGATGCAGCAGCAACAGGAAACACAATATTTGACACATCAGTGTTGTTTACAGTAAAGTACTGCGAGATTCTGGTAGAACACTGTAATATATTTCAAGTAGATTCAACTTAAGTTCACCTGCTGCCTAAAAACTCAACTTGAGGAGAAGTTTCACTCGAATTTAAAAGTACATTTTCAAGCTCTTTCTATAACCAAATGGGAACCTATGCAGCTGGGTTTATTGGACTAAGTTTAAAGGGTTTGTCGGTAGAAACTTGTTCTTCGAAATTAAAAATAACCGTCCATTTGACAGAGTTTGCTCATCTGGTGAACCAAGCATACATTTATACTCTCTTTCAACTCACAATTGCAAATTAAGATAATTCATTCTGTGTTCACTCATATTTTGTCAAGTTAAGGTAATTTTTGTCTTTGTTTCTTCTTTTTAATCATTTCTACTTGGATTCATTGCTTATCCTGATAAACTTTACAGTTTTGGTTTGGCTCCCTGACATTGTTACTTCCTCCCCTTCTCACTTTTCATTGGTCATTTAAAAACGTAAGAGAAATTTATGAGCCAAGAGACTTGATAACTTGAAAACAAGTTTAATTTTTCAATGCAACAGTGTAACTTAATATCTAAAGTGCGTGTCATGTCAAGTGGAGTTAAAGAGAGGAAGTCCATCCGTCCATCCATCTATTTTCTTCCTCTTATCCTGTTAAGGGTCGCGGGGGGCTGCAGCCTATCTCAGCAGCCTTCAGATTAGAGGCGGGGTTCACCCTGGACAGGTCACCAGTCCATCACAGGACCAACACATAGAGACAGACAACCATTCACACTCACAGCCACACCTACAGTCAATTTAGAGTATCAGTCAGCCTCGTCCCCTCTTGATGTCTTTGGACTGTGGGAGGAAGCTGGAGTACCAGAGAGAACCCACACAGGAACAGGGAGAACATGGAGACTCCACACAGGAAGATCCTGTGCTGGAGCCGAGACTCAAACCTGGAACCTTCTTGCTGTGAGGCGACAGTGCTGACCACTGCACCACTACGCCGCCCAGAGAGGAAGTCATTTATATAATATTTGCCTGGAAGCATCTCAAGCTTTACTTACTTTTAAAAAAGCTCATGACGACTGAATTAGAGATGAGGAATCCTGGCTAAATACTGTGGATGAATATGGAGCAACAATAGTTTACACTCTTCTAGATTAAAGATTTACATCCTTTAATAAATCATTTTGATAAATTACATTTTCAATTGCAACCATCACAAAAATACATTTCAATAAAATGGATTTGTAAAAAGGGTTTTACGGAATCACATTAAACCAACTGTGGTGGATACATGCTCGGTACGACTAAAGTACGACTTCAATGTCGAGTGGATGGCAACTACCGCTGCACCGGGTGATGTCACTCCCACCAGCGTCTTCTTCACCTTGACACGTGAATAGTTGCCCATGTGGTGCAGAGGCAGCAGCGCCATGTGGTTTCACACAACCAGTGTTGAATACCACTTTTCTCCTCACCACTACATGAACACGGTAGATTCTTCTTTTCATATTTAGACATCAATTTCACAAGCATCATTCCCGACAGTATTATATCATTGTGACAAAAAAAAAGAACATGATGCAGATTAAAAGACAAAAATAAACATCTTTACAAAATAATTTTTTACATATGTTCCAAAAAAGTGCTTCGCGAATGACCAATTGATCTTTGTTGTTTTTTTACAGTTCCAATGTTGATCATTGCATGGTTTGATTTTATGTACAATAAAAGGTTCTGCGTTGTTATATTCAAATTTTAACCTGCATTCCCACACAAAAAAAGAATACAATATGCACACATGACGGGTGGGAGGGTGAATGCGGCTCTTGCTTTGAGGCTTGGTTTAAACAGCACCAGGTTTTCAGTGACGGATGATCCACTCCGGAGGGCAGATTCCACACAGCGCCGCTATCCTGACAGGAGATAGTCTTCAAGTCAAAGACAGAGAGAGAGAGAGAGAACAACCCTGTTCCTTGGTAAACATACTGGACTGAATATAAAAATGATGGTCTTGCCTGAGAATGAAAAGAACCATAACAAGACAATGTCGATTAACATCCACTAAACAGTCATGCGAGAAAGAAACTTCTCAAGTTGAATTTGACTACAAACGATCCTGAAGCTTAATCAAGGTTGGCTTGAATTTCCTCTTTGACAGAATAAATAATTGTCCTTTTATTTCTGCTGGAAGGTCCACGTGCCTCAGTTGTTAGAATAAGACATCTTCATGCTCGATCATGAGCTGCACCACTAGTTTTTGCTGCCTCATGTCATTCAGTGTTGTCAGGGCGTTCTGCTCCGGTGGCTGCATGAGCGTCGGACCAAAGACGATCCCCAGGTTCTCAGCATTCATTAAATTGTCCTTTTCAAACATGGTGACCCTGCAAAATAATAGAAATCCAAATAAGTAGAGGTGTAGACGATAATAACAACTGTATTGTATTGTTAGATGTATCCATTAATTGAAAGACCAGAAAAAGAACGAAGATTGTTTTTCATAACGTGTGTGTGTGCACGTGTGTGTGTACTGACCTTTTGAGGTGAGCCATCAGGTAGCGCAGGGTCTCATAGTGAGCTGGAGGAAGCTGCAGCAAGCCCTCGTGAATGGCTTCCAGTCTGGACTCAGCATTTGGAATCTCTACATGAGGTCAGATATACAGGTCAGTAGCAGATCGCGGTGGCGCGGCAGCAAAGGTGACGGAACGGAGGAGCTCTTACTTGCGGCTTGAATGAATTTAGAGTACAAGTCAAATGTGATGACTGGAATGGGAAGGTCTCTCAAGTACAGCTTCAAAGCACCAGCGATGATGTTGATGTCTGCATAGGCACTGGCGCTGATGTCAGCTTTCTCCCCATCTGTCGATACCAACAATAAACTAATAACTAACATGCCATTTCTATTTACTTTCAATAAAAAAAGCTGCAGATTTCACTTTGTTTTTATTCATGAGATTATTTTGATCCCAATTAGCTAATGCCATGACATCATGTAGTATACTTTGAACATAGAATCATTCAGACGACACAACTTTATCATCAAATCATTAAACTGAATTCACCGAAAGAGAAAGACAAGTCAGCAGAGGAGATGAGGTCATGCAGTTAATTGTATTAAGTTTTCCTTCACTGAAAGCAGCTCTTACATTTGAGTTCCATTCTGTAACGACTCTATAAAAAAACAGTAGATTTAAGGAGGTTTGTCATTTAGGAAGAAGCCAGATCAGATGTTAATTCTGATGTGCTCTACTTGGACAGAAAAGTGCTGTGGTTTCTTGTCATTTAAGACATTCCTGAAGAATAACCAGAACAACTGCATGATCTCTCTCTGCCTATTTCATAACACAAATCTATGAAATAAAACATCAGACACTTAAATCCCGGGGCAAAGTAGATCTGATGACGACAAACCTCGATCAAAGGCGAGTCTCACGTCCTCTATGTGCTCGGAGAAGCCGGATACTCGGTACAGACCCTCAGACTTCATACCTGGAACGTTGGAAAACTTGCCTCATTCATTTTCTACACCGTATAAATGCACAGTAATTTTTTTTCACTCCAACTTCATAGTTTATCTTAAAAACTATTTCTGTCATAATGTTTAGGATTTGAAACCTTGAAATGCCTCTTTTAACAAAGTGTCGCTGTATTTATTTACTCATATGAATCCGAGTCTTTTCTGACAAAAGCACACATGATTATTTGGGTTGTACCTCGGAGTTCTATCTCTCGAATACATATGTCCACCACCATGGGTCTTGTGGTGTTATGAGCCTTGACGAGCGTAGTGAGGTCACAGCTAAACACCTTCTTGATCCTGCGCAGGTCCGGCTGGCAGTCGCTGGGAACCAGTTTGGAGCACTGTTTATGTACATTCAGCCCACAATCTAAAGGGGATAAACACAAAAGAGATTAGACGTACACAGATGATAACAAACCATCACAGCAGGATTAAGACAGCAGTTGGAGAAGGTTTCCCAGAGTCAGTGATAAACTGTACTGTCAGACCGCACACCCACAGCTTAGCTGTCTCGCTGCATTGCGCCAAAGGTAGATAACAGCAAACATGGCAGCATGGGCGGGCGGGGGCAGACGCTTCAGTTTTAGTCACATGTAGCGGGCTGGACAGTGTGTGTGTGTGTGTGTGTGTGTGTGTGTGTGTGTGTGTGTGTGTGTGTGTGTGTGTGTGTGTGTGTACATGCCTGAAAAGACTCAAATAATGATTTAAACTGAGCCACTTCTGTGGATGAACCTGTCTGAGTTAAAGTGCTCATCACAAAGGTGTTTTAATGCAGAACTGAAGTGAGAGAGATAGAAAGAGAGAGAGAGAGAGAGAGAGAGAGAGAGAGAGAGAGAGAGAGAGAGAGAGAGAGAGGACAAAGACGCTTCTCCTCCTACTCCCAGAGCACATGAGGTGTCTGATGATACTGAGTTTCCCTCTGGCTTATCAGCATAGCAAATGTGTCAACAACAAACACACTGTTTAGGGGGAAAGCAAGCTAGTCTAGAAATGTGCACATCAGTTTTCAGGACTGTGTTTGTGCTGAGAACAAATCTTGTGACTGAGGAGGCTGTGAAAACTGCACAAACTACGCATCCAGCCCATTGCTCTGCTGCTATATTTAGTCAACACCGTTTGACATGTGTTTGACCTGAAATCTATCATCGTCAGGACATGCACAGTACATAAGTCAGTAGAAGTGAATTCTGTCAACTTCAATGTCGACAAGATGTTGGCGTAATGCATCCCATTGCAAGACTTTGTACGACGAATAAAGGAATTAGAAATTAGCGTTCAAAAGACATGTCTCCTTTCAAATGTTCTCAAGGGAGCAGAATGTAAAATGAGAGACAGCAGTTTGATCTTTCTAAGGGAACATGCTTTGATGATTCATTGACTTGTTCACCACACATGCAAAATGTTAAATTAACATTAAAAAGGAGCCTAATCAAAGCTCCAATAAAACATCTCTCTTAGGGATTACGCAACTCCTACAGCCGTCACGGGACAGCGTTAGCTACACATCATAGTGTAATCCATGATTTATACAAGATTCTGTGGAATCTGTGACAATCTGTTTTCACGCTGTCTTGTAAATATGTATGTACCTGAGCAGCGGACCCCCTGGGCGATCAGGCCCCACATGAAGTTGGCGCAGTACTCACACCAGTGAGGCCCTCGGAAGGTATGGACCTGTACACAACGACAGCAAAGAAATGATCACTCTGTCCAATGTAAACAGGGTGACGTCCCTTTTGATGATTACTTTGTGATCCCAAGCTACTGTGCACGGGAACCTCCCATCCCCACCGCACACCTCCACCCATCCCACCACCCACCCCACCCACTAAATGCAAGCATTTGTATATACCAGGCAGATTAAAGGATTTACTATAATGTGTCTGGCATCTGCTCCTGGGCAATCGGACACACACTGGCAGGAAGGCCTGCAAGTCAAAATAACAGATGTTCACCCCAAAACACTGATAAGATTACAAACGGAGGCACACCTGTACGCACTGAACACCAGCACACACACCTTCAGTAGGTGGTAGGAGAATGATGAGTGAAGCGGGCATATGGCTGGTGGTGAGGAGTCTGTTGTTTTTGTTCTTTTTCAAAGGGGATGCACACAAAAAGCTTCAGGCCATTATAATCTGTTAACTGAAACCCAAGATACGGTTTCAAGAATGTTGAGGTTCCAGGGCTGAATATTTCCCTGCACCATACATTATTTTGTATATTCAAACAACCAGAACTCTTCTAATTCCAATAATAAACTATTCAGTAACATTTGGCCTCTAAAAACAGCAACCTAAAACACAAATGCTCTTTGAAATCAATGATAATTGATGTGGTCTGCTGTTAATGGATTGCGTGTCCATTAGTAACCTGTACAGCTTGTGATGTCAAAAACTGCAGAAAATATATTTGCTCCGTAGGGAAAATGCAAACGAAGATTCAACAGCATGTGAACACAGCTACCAAACTTCACAAAAAAAAGTCTGCTCACCTTGAAGTTATGGATCTTCTCATATGAGCACTGCTTCTCCTGTGTGTCTTTCAAGGCACTTCGCCGCACCAGAGGTGAAGAGATCTGTGGACAGGAGGCCAACAGTTTTATAGGCTTCCACAAAAGTGTCCCCTTGGTCCCAAGTTTGACCCCCAGAGCCAAAGCCAACAACTCTTGTCGCTTCCTCTCTTGTATTTTAGTCTTGTGGCTTATCAGCTCCCTGCCTAAACCACCTCGTTTCTCTTCAGCTGCCATACTTGATTGATCTGGTTGCCACAGTCTCTCTATCTCCTCTGGGGAAAGGTGCGAGATGTGAGAATTGTGCAGCAGACGCTGCCGGCAACAGCCCAAAGAGGTTGCGGCTTCAGTCCACTCCCCACTGACCCAGGAGGCCGACTGATGACTGCCAGCACAGGGATGGCTCTGCATCTAGTCTGAATCCAGTGAGCAAGAAGAGCAGGGGGAACAGGACGGGCGGTGGGTGGCCTGAGGGCTGGAGTGTGCCTCACACAATGGCCCTCTTTCACACGCCCAGAAAGGAAAGAGAGAGAGCGAGAGAGAGAGAGAGAGAGAGAGAGAGAGAACAGGGTCGGTGATGGGGAGGGGCCAGGAGGTTGAGAGTGAGGGCGGTCGGGTGCTGTCAGGACTGTTTCACACAGCTCAACAGCTCTGTAAAGCAGGATCAATAGTGCAGACGCCCTCTTTATATCCCAGAGCACACACTCCCATTAGCTCACTGCCTTCCGGTCACAGTCCACTCCACTTCACTGGAGATACTCAAAATGCCAGCAGCTCTCTGTCACCGCTGGGCCTCTCAAATGTGTGCCAGCTCAAAGACAGACCCGTGGTTCTTTGGCCCTACGGAGTCAACGCCTTAGTCCTCGTCATTCAAGAAAGATCTTGACCTCCAGCTATGCCAGTCAGTTGGTGGAATTCCCCACATGCTGCTGTCCAGACAGGATCCTCCAGAAACTCTGACAACAGACTCGGCTCGCCAATCACAATCTGAGAGGTCCAGCAGAGCCAGACCAGCAACTGGGATTGTAAGAGATTACTGCCTAAATCCTTACACAGGGAATAATCCCGCAGTGCCCAAATCCAAGTAAAATCCCAAAGGAAGCTCATTTGAAGGTCTGCAGCCATTTAGTCTTTTACCAGTGGGGGGCTGTTGTTACGGTCATGCTGAATTTATCAATGTTGGAGCTTCATGTAAACAAGCAGCAAACAGCACAAGGCTGTCTGCTCAGCCAATTATGTATCAGTGCAAAATTAGATAACACAAAGTGTAAAATATCTGCAAGGTTGCAAGAGCTACAGAATATAGAAGAACATGGAAAATGAATCAAATTAGAGCATTTGCCAGAGAGCAGGAGAGCGCCTGCAGAGCTCAAATGAGAGCTTTGTGCGACGGACACAGAATTAGAATAAAATGTTGCCGCTATTTTCCTTTTGTCTATGATGCAAAGGCAAATTGTCTGTTAGCAGTATGACGGACAGGACAGGTGAGGATATTTGTCATTGTGCTAGACATTCTTTGTAAAGACCTACACATACCACCACAATTCAGCTGGACAGCTAAAGTCAGAGGTGGCAGACAAGAAATATACCACTCTGAGATATTTTAGCCTCGTGAGGCAAGAGGGGAGGGAGGCGAGGGCAGCAGCGCTCTTTGTCTGCAGGCAGATGGCTTCTTGTCTCTTAAGAAGAGAGTAGAAGAAAGGAGACAAAAGGTAGTCACACAACAAGCTCTGATTTCTTTTCAGAGGCTTGGTTCTTTTATTCTTGCGAGTCTTTGTGAGAGCACAGCTGAGTGAACTCTTGTGAGTGAAAACTTGGACTCATGGGAAAACAACACAGCGGGGACTGACACAGTAAGACAGCGGGGATGTAACAACCCACATCCTGAACAAAACAGGCTAAACAGTGTCTTTAACAAACAGACAAATAGACACACTGTGAAGAATCTAACACACAATATAGTCCCGTTATTCAAAAATGAAAGAAGCTGCAATGTTTGTCTTCAATGTAGAAATAAATGCCCTCTTGTCTACAATTGGAATGTGAGGATATTTGATGACTGACCTATTTCATGCAATGAAATCAGCTATTTACTGGTTGAACAGGTAGTTATCCCTACAAACAACATGGTAATTTCTTTAAAAATGATTCCAGGGCACATAACCAGACCAGCCTGTCCAGTATCCCACTGATATTCAACCAGTGTGGTGAGAGTCAGGAGGAATGTGGCAGAGGTTTTTAGCCACGGAGCAAATTCCTGCACATACAAAAAGGAAACTGAGGAGTTGAGTAGTGGTTGAGTACCCCTCTCTCACCCTCGGAGAAACATTTTAATTACACAAGCATTTGCAGTCATGAAGGTATCGACCTTCCAGACTAAATATATGTTGACTACACAGTGAAGCTACTGTGCCGCTAATGCCTCAGGGCGCGGCTACGTAACCGCTAAACATGAAGTTCAAAAGGCGACTTTCTCACATTCAAGCCGTCAGGCCAGTTTTTAGCTTCTCAGACAGAAAAACACTTTTCTCCCTCGGCTTTTAAAAGTGACGGGTGAGTGGTTTGGAAACGCAGGCTGACAATGCCTCCCATCATCACTGCTGTCACCCGCTCAGATCTACAAACACCCTAAAATAAAAGGCCTAGATACCAGACTAGCTGACATTTAGCTCCTGACACAATCCAGATTTCCTCGCCTCAGTGAGAATCGTGCAGTTCCAGTCGACATGTTCTTATCTATCGTATCTACCTCACTGTTACTGCTGCATCTCTACACCTACACTAAGGGGGTCATGTGATCACCTGTCTGTCTGATTGTGAACCGGATATATCAAAATGGAAACATTTTTTTTTAATTAGGTGGAGAATATATTAGAAGATATTCTGGTAATATCAGAAGCAACAACTCATTAACTGTTGGAGTGGATCTGGATCAAACTGTAAATCCTGAACCCTGGTCTGAGCCGCTGGCGGTATATTCTGTAGTTCTAAACGTTCTTTTTTTTTTTCTGAACATGTCACAGATGAAATCTCAATCCTTGATTCCATGATGTGAAATGGTTTAAAGGAGTAATTTCCAGTTTCAGGAAATCCTCTAGATCCTTTCCTAGATCGGAGATCCAGGAAACCTATATTTTGTGGTCACTATGTTCATATTCTATCCACGTATCCTCTTTGGCAAAGCTGCTGGCTCAGAGAGTCCTATCTAGTAGGTTACTGCTTTTTTTGCACTTCTGTACGGAAGCCAGGAAAAACTGTACTTGCACAATTTTTTCATGCTGGTATCTCCTCATAACATAATATGGTCTCCTTCACTTTTGTCATCTAGTAACGCCATTATCTCACTATAACAGGATATTATCACATCATCGCGAGTATTCCTCTTACAATTCTGCAAATGCAAAACTGCATTCATTGACTTGTGTGATGACAGACCAATCGAATCAAATCTACATCGGAGCAGCGAATCAGAGCGACACTGATCGACAGTAAACTCTGTGTGCAGCACATGCAGAAGCCTCCACGTTCTTCCTGGAGGCTGATAGCGTCACGTGCAGCTGATCTGAAAGTATCATAAATCAATGGACAGCTGAATGATGGAAGGCCAACAGGTCAAAATGGCTGCATTAATGGTTTATGTCTCAAGTTACAGAGACAAAACACAACAATTGATGCTCCTGCTGACATGGCAGTTGTGTGTCTGTCATTGACTGACTGTCAACATGAAGGGGTAGACTAGATACCTCCAAAGCAATGAATCTGTCTTAACCTTGAATCATGAATCAAGAGCACAGCTAGTGTTCATCCAACCAAAGAGTTGTAAGCATCATCAGGCGGCAAAAAAAGGAGGACGCAAGTTAAGACTGCCCCCTAGTGGAGGGATTGTTGTGGAGCTTCCACAGAAATAAAACACACAGACACACAGAAGAAAAAAAAACAACCTCAGCCCTTCCTCGTTCTTCATTGGTAAGTCATTCACAGACTATTGTCCGATAACCACTCAGGAGCACCAATGAACACAATGTGTAATTTGTCTCACCCAAGATGAGCGTGTGTGATATGCACAGCAGCCAGAGCAAAGTCCCAGCCGTCCCCGTGGTCATCATTAGTTTTCAGAGGAGGCAATGAAGCATGGCAGCAGTGATCACACCCAGGGGCTACGGGGGATAATGTACATCTCACTCACAGGACAAAGTGTCCTTCAAAAACACTCGTGCTACAGGAAAGGTTCAGTGGAGTGGAAGTAGATCAGAATTACAGTGTAGCACAGTGTCTGTTAAAGGACCCGGGGGAGAATGTACAGTACCTGACAGTTTAGGTTTCCTGAAAAAATGTTCACACGTCTTTTTTTTTCTCCTGGTATTTGCTTTTAAAGATTGTGGGTTAATAAAAGAATTTTAGCAATTAACAGAAAATTAAAAATAAGTTTGAACTACTGGCTTGATTGCTTTAGAAATATTGATCTAACTTTACAATAAGCCTCCCCTTATAATGGATTAATAAACTGTTGTAAGCGCATAATTAATTGCATCATAAACACATCATAAGCCATTAATTAATTAGTTATAAATAATTTATAATCTAATTTCCAAAACACCACTATATGTCATACTGCTGCAGTTTTACCCCTCTAGGTTAAAGAGCTGATGGCCTGCCTGACCTAGAAGCATAAAAATGGAGACTTATTGTAAAGTAGTTCAGAAATACTGGACAACAACCTTTACGTTTGGTTTCAAAGTAATCATTTCTAACAGTGTCAGTGACGTGTACTTTTAAGTGCTCAGGAGTACAGGTGAGCATGGGTTCCCTTAGACATAAGGCTTTAACATTTATTTCCATTGTTAATTCACCCTGAAGTATTTCTTTTATTCATAAATAAACAAGTAGAAAATCTGACATCGTCACAAATGACAAGAAATCGCATAGCAGCCAATATTTTTATCATGAAACAATGAACTGATCATTAATTGTTACTCTTGTTTTTGCTGCAAATGATGGCTCAAAAACACATTTTCAGGGCAAATGCTTCAACTCTGGTTTCACTAACAGAAAAGTTATAACTTACTATTATATGGGGGGGGGGGGGTTAAACTCACCCTTTCATCCCGCTGGAAAGTGACCCTGCGTGGTTCTGTGCGTCCGCGGCTCAGCCTGTGTACCATCTTATCTTTCAGCAGCGAGGTGTAACCCAGATGCTCGTAGATGGGGTTGGTGGTCATTTTGGCAATGTACTCTGCTGCCTTGGTCTCGATGTAGAGAGTGATGAGGGCGTCTGTCACCAGGTCATGGACTGATTCAAACCTCTTCTCCCCAACAAAGTGCTTCCCATCATAGAACAATCTGTAGTTGAGGGTCTGATGACCAAATCTGGATTGAGACAAACGAGGACGCAGGAGGAGAGATGAGGAGGCGACTAAAGCAGCATTTACACTGAAGGGGAAGTTTTTTTTTATACCTTTAACGTAACATTATACAAAGATGTGTAACTGGAAACGACAGGGAATATCTGATCTGTCCCCTCGGATTACCATCACATTGGCAGACATCAGATTATGTTTGATTTTAGGTTTATATCTTTGATCTGTGCCACATGTGTGCAAAAACAGAATCGGGTGACTTGCAGCAGGAGTGTAGTGTGGGAGTGCAAGGTTGTCACCCCACCCTGTCTTGAACCCTGGTCCCAGGGTACAAAACATGTTCACCTACTGACTGCAGCACCAAAGATTATGATTGTTTGGTACCTGATGGACCACGATTCTGAACTGATTGTGTTGGTACCTTAAGGCCAAGGTGTGAGTCCCTGGCTGTCTCTGGCTCTCCCTGATGAGGTACGAACCCTCCGCTGCCACCAGCAGCTCATCTGCATATTCTCGAGAGATTATGCCGTGAAATCTGGAAGAAAAAAACACAGTTGGTATAAACCCTATAAACCTGTTTTATTTTCAGCCACAGCCACAAAAACAGACACAAGCAAGCACGCACACACACACACACACACACACACACACACACACACACACACACACACACACACACAATTGGCTCAGGTTCTTACTCTGCAGTATGACATCTACACATCCACTCACTTAAAGCACATCTGATGCTGGCCAATAATGATAAATAAACCAATTCAGCAATAATTGAGACAGAGGGACATGAGGAGGTCAGTAATTAGGTCAAACTCACTCTCTGCCATAGTATTTGGGCCTGCTCTCCATCTGTGAAGCAGAGAAGACACATTTGCTGCAGCAAAAACAATACGAAGGCTGAATTACATGTCTTTACAGAACAGTTATGAAGACATGAAGACAAAGCGAGTCCTGGCTACCAAAGGACAGACAATCGCCATCATTGTCTATGTATCTGTATCTCTTCAAAGCTTTAAGAAAACAGCTGGTGATATGTGGCGGGCTATCACTATGTTCCTATGTCAGAAGAACACAATAAACTGCAAGTTCAAAAAAAAACCTGGATGTTATGTGTCTTATGTGTTTTACATTTACAAAATGAATAGCTTGAAAATAGTTTTAAAACAGCGTCATTTTAATGCTAAACGCGAGTAGGATATTCAACCACATGTCCACAATCCAAGCCCTCCACCAAAGAGACTGCCGAGGACGACAGCGTAGGATCTGCTAAAATTTGGTTAAGAGCACTTCAGTAATATGTAAACTCATTTTGTGCTTCCAAGTGGTGAGCCGCCACTAGCCAGCCCACGAGTTTCACTTCAGAGGATGTGAGAGACGTGTTTACCTCAGGCCGCTCGGCTGCGTAAGTGAAGGCAGCGCTCCAACATCACTACATGTTCTTGCTGAAGCCACTTGGCCAGGTCGTGATTGTGAAGGAATATTAGTGTGAACAAATGTTAATATTTTTTTAAGACACTGACTAATCAGTCTGTTGGTCTTTAATGTGAAATTCAAAACTTGATAAATGGTGGACATCAGCGCAGACACCTCCTGCCTCTGACTCTGAAGGATGAAACAAACCAGCTGCTTAGAAATCACACCTTAAGACGCTTTCTTTCTTCTTCTTCTTTTTTTATTCAAGTTAGAAAAACAGTTTTGAATGTTATAAAATGTCTCCAAACATCTGAATACGCCCCTGAATGAGAGAGAATCAGCGATGATAACCATGACGGCTACAACTGTTGGACTATAATTTATATTTTCACGGAATGTCTTCTGTCTGAAATTTGTTAGTGGTGTTGTGTTTCACAGTCTTGATGGCAAATAATTTAATAAATGAATTAGTTTGTTGAGAAAATGTCTCTGTCAAATGATGCTGAAATTGGCTTTTTTTCAAAAACAAACTCATGAATGAAAATGTACCCCGCTGTGCTCAGAGTGGCAGACGTACTCACCTCCTGAGGACATGTGATCCTCTTTGGTCTTGGGGCTTCCTGCTGTAGTTGGTACACTGAAATACACAGATTATAATTAAAGCCCATGTATGTACGCAACTCTGTTCACGGTGTAATTACATACATACAGTAGATTTGTGTCTTAAACCCACATCCTGAACGCACACTTACACACAAGAGAGATAAATGATGTAGTGCTACACTGGACAAATTTAACTACGCATAAACGATGATGTCAAGGTTCAAAACGGCCTTGAATTTATACTGTATGTGCAAGGCTGAGCAGTCAGTGGTTGCCATGACAGCAGCCATAGATCTGTAACCTATTTGTATGAATTTAAACTTGTTGTGCATTTAATTACAAGTGCATATTTCACTCCAAGACTTACACATGCAGCAAACCAAAGACTCTGCATATTAGACACACTGAAAGTATTAGGAACACTGGCAGTAAATCAGTCAGGCAGGGTGAAAATGGAATTGAGGGATTTGCAGCATTCTGAATAATCACCACAAACATCTCAGCACCCAGTTTGTAACAAATCGTGAGTTAAACGTGAGAGAAACCAAAACAAGCTGTGTGTGCGCCACAAAAATGTCACCGAAACTGAAGAAAAAAAGCTCAGTGTGTTTTTAAATCCTTCATAGGTTTGTTAAGTTGCATAATTTCTCCCTGTATTTATCTTTTTATTGCAAATATGCTGAGTGCTTTTCCAACAATACTGTGTTGGTGAAAAAAGAAAAAGAGAGCTAAAGCAAATACACCTCAGCGTGAGGCTGAGTTAAGTCTTCGCCACAGCAGATTCTCCTGCAGGGGAAGGAAGACGCCTGACTGTGAGTTTTCATGTTTTGTCAGGTTAACTTAAGCCAACCAGCAAGATCTGGATGTCATCCATTCCTTGGACACAGAGAACTCCAAAAATACCTCAGTTAGAGAACCAGAGGAGACTTGAGGAAACAACATTATTGGAAAATGATACAGAAAACAATGGAAGATAAGCTATGAATAATAATGTAGTATCACTGAAGGATGGTCACGGCTTCCATTTCCACTCGACGAGCTCTTTAAATGATTCGAGCTCTGCTATAGCATCAAACATGGTGGAATCAACCCATTTCCTCCCACAACACTGGTAGAAGAGGTGGGTGCTTCTTTTTTAGTGGAGTTGCTTTACAGGTTGAAAATCTGAATTTCTTTGGTGATGGTAACCTATTTTACTCACAGATTAGGAATGCGCTGTGATTGTGTAGGCGAGTGTGTTTGAGTGGGTCGGCCTTGTGTGTGTGTGTGTGTGTGTGTGTGTGTGTGTGTGTGTGTGTGTGTGTGTGTGCCTTTTGAAACCTAAAGCATGTCTAATTGTACTATCCAAACCCAGTTCTTCCATGTGTAGAACGTCTGCCAAGGAGGTCATGCTTTCAATGGTGCTTACTTGTCTTTCAGAAGGTTTCCTCATAAACTATGAGGCCAATTCTCACCAGTCTTGGTAGAGAAGTGTGCTATAGGCCATGGAGGAACCTTTTCCATTTTGTGGCAGGTTAATCATCATGACACCTGGTAGCAACAGGAAATACCACGTTTTTTTTACACTTTGATGTACACCTCCTAGTGGCTCGACAAGATTAAACCACATTCATTCTAAAACGCCTTGAGAACTTGGTGATGAGTAGCTGGGAAGACTGGGAGTTTTTGTTAAACAGTGTTACCATGGCGAAGCAGCCAAATCAGATAATTCACCATGGAACAGTAACCTCTTGTAACTTGACTCTACATGATCAGATCTTTTCCAAAACTCACGCGTTTGAAAAAAAGTCCCAACCTGAAGACATCTGACCGAATTTAAGTCAGAGCACCACCTAGTGGTGACAGGAAGTTAACGTAACGTAACAAACATCATTTGATTAACATCAACATTACACAGTAGTGTCTTCATGTGATGTACAGCAACATAATACATAGCAAGTGTGAGTTCTCTGGTGCCACCCGGTGAACAAAGGAGGTGATATTCACACCACAACGCACACATTAGTGTGCTCCTTCATGCAGGATCCAACTATGACATACACACATACACACTGTGGCATGCAACCTGATTGGAATTGAGTGCTTCCTCATCATTTATAGACCACAAATGTGCTGTAAAGTCAAAGTGTTCTTCTGAGCATATTGACAAAATGAATTACTTACAGTAGGACTTCCATATGGGTGGCTGGTAATCCTCAGGGTCTGTAAAACACAAAACAGAACAGACTGCAGTTCTGAGTTGACTGTGGCATTGATAGACTTGCTCCTCTGATTTACACCTCCACTCCTATGGCCTGTCCCAGGGGATTCGGCTCTGCACCGTGTCCCTGTTGTTTATCTCGCAGTGATAATTATGCATATGGAACCCCCTCCTGCAGCTGCATATTGAGATGCACCGGTAAATACACTCCTGATCAGTGCCTCTGCTTTAGGGACAGTCAGTACAGATGCCTGCTTGTTGTGCTGCTCGATGTAACCCACCAGAGGGAGGAATCTGATATCTGTTGGGAATCTGAGCAAAGAACAATCCAACAAGGTGGTGGGCAGTTGATTTATGATGACGAACACTTTCCTGTTATACTCAACAGACGCTATATTACTGTTCGCTCTACTACATTTGGGTGAAGTAAGGACACTCCTCCTCATAATTTAATCCTTCAGGCTCGAGGAGCATTAAGTGCCAGACCCACTGCTGGAATTGACTTTCATGAATCATATCAGAAAATACATGCTCCTCATGTTTGACATTCTTTTGAATTCTCTGGAAGATGTTCACCACACCTCTCTGGCCAGAGGGAAACACACCTGAGTCCTGGTACTTTGATACAGGTAGAGGCCAGCAAGTACTTGTTGGATGTGAGGGACAGCCAAAATGTGAAAATGACTCAGAGAGTACGGTGTCAGAGTTAGAAGTGTAGCACGAAATCTCTTACAGTCTCTGTATATGTTGTGCTATTTTTGGGCTGTTATGACTTGAGGAGTAGGCAATCAGCGTCTTTCCTTTGTGCTCTTTTCTCAGCTCACTGCAGCGAGAGCTTGACTGGAAGCTGTTTGCAACATTATTAAACAAACCAAAAGCTCATCAATGTTCTCATTAGAAAAGAGTCTGTGAAGAGCTATTACAGTGGAGAGTTGTGATCAGATAATGAATAATTATCTAGATGATCAAACAGCATCTCCACCGAATTTTTTTTTTTTTGGGGGGGGGGGGGGGAGTAGATGATGTTGCTGGAACCCTGCACAGAAATTTTGCCTTCAAATACAACTAAAAAGCACTCAGGCTGTTGGCTGATATGTGGCCAAACTGCCTCAGGAGGATATATTGTCCTAACACTGAAGCTTTGTCACTGTGTGTTGCAACAGTTTGAAAGATTTATTCCGCTGCGGCTTGTTTAAAGAATGTGATTTCATCTGGTCGGCTGCCAAATATTCTCTTTCACAATCTGATTCTTCTTAATGAAGGTATTTCAAGTCTGGAGCGGCTTCATTTGAGAAAAAAAGGCAATTCTTAAAGGTCAATTATATGGGAAAAAAAAAGCTCACGTGCAAATACGCTCGGCTAGGCTCAACCAACACTCGCACACATGCGAGAACGCGCGTCTATGAACACACACACACACACACACACACACACACACACACACACACACACACACACAGACACCCTATGAACATCAAAAAGAATTTCTAAGCAGCTCTGAGTTTCTCTGATGATCAGGGAGAATTTTAAATTCCGGTGCTGCCACAGGGACTCTTCCCCTGAATAAACATCTACGAAATGTATTTTGCCCTCACCAGGCTCAGACGTCCAATAAAATAATGACCAGCGGCTGTGTAACCTATATGAAATCACATGCAAAAGTCACATATACAATATTGTGCATTAAGTTGTGTTGAGTTGTACATGGTTGACAACAGCTCATCATCTATTTAGTGTTTTGTGACAGGAAGGATTGATTTCTTCTATAGTTTTCCTTTCAGGTTCATATTATCTCTGCAGTACACCGCAAAGCATGAGGAAGCTCATCGGTAACTCAGTAGGTTCTGCTGCCAGCAACAACAAATGGATGCTTGGCAAGTCAAAAAGTAAGACCAGTTATGAAGCAGTCAGCAGAAATCCTCAGGGATTGGTGACGTCATTTTGTGACTTAAACTGCATCGATATGGGTTCCCTCTGCTAGAGAATGGGATTATTACGTTTGGATTTTATATTTTATGCAGAAAATCAGCTCTATGGCAAACAAACCTTTGTGAGACCAACGCTTTTTGGACTCAAATGGACTCAGTTATTTTCGGTGACGTAATCTTCACAAATGAGCATCACTTTTTTTTCTTTTTTTTAAGCATTAATTTGATCGCTAGAATCTAAAGCTAACGTTGGGCTACGAGATCCATGACTTCAACACCACCGCAACTGCTCCACGCTTCAGCATGTATGTGCTTTCAATCACCTGTGAACCAAGGGGTCATCAGACTTGTAGCTAGTGGGTTTAAATTCATATACATACACGCAGAAATACAGTGCGCCACTGTGGTCTCCGTCATGTGGCACTAACAGTCCCAGGATCAGCTGTAGCCGACTCCGTTGTTACTGGTTTGACTGTATAATGGTGGGAAAATTATTCTGAGTGTCACAAAACTACTGCATCCTTTTCACTATCAGAGTTTGATTAATAGGGTCTGGTAACATTTGGAAAGTTATGGGTGTAATTCATCGATCCTCATTCACATTCATTTCCCATCCACTACCATTCAGGATGCTAAGCTAACTAGCAGCCAGCCGCTCTCTGGTGCACACACAGAGGAGAGAATCTATCTTCTTGTCTGACTGCAGGGAGGATAGTGAATAAGCGTATTTCCCAAATGTTTGGTGGGCTCTTTAACAAGCAGGCAACAGGCAGAAGGAGAGTGGCAGATCTTGAAAGTGTTTTTTTTTTCTTTTACTTGGATTGGTGCATCTCCAGTCTCTTTTTTCTATTAATTTCAGGCTGTGTGTTGAGAAATTGGAGGAACTGTTTTTATATATAAGTGTATTCATTATTACCTCCACCCAAGAGACTCTGTTTTTGTTTTACTAGAATGGAAGAAACCATTTATTGAATATAAACAGAACATTAGCATGAATATTTATGATGGCAATTTCCTTATTTCTGTATGTTTTTGCTGGTTTAGTCACATGCATGAATGACATACAGAGACAACACATGCCAAAATATAACTGTGCACGACGAGCAGATACCCACACACACACTCCATACTGCTGTAGGGAGACCATCTGTGTATTACTCTGGTCCAAAACTGAAACTGCAACACTGTCTTCGTGCTGACCAGGTTGGGGGTGGTGGGGTGGGGGAACAAATGTGCTACACTTATAGATTGTTTAGTATCATATACACCCCACAAGCAGAACTAACGTTTCCCTGCGCTGACGCAGTAAAACATGCGGCTGATGTCAGTGTCTAGCGCAAGTCCCACTGGAAAACACAAGAAACAGAAGAAGTGGAAAAAGTGCGAGCAGAGTTTGACACAAACATGTGCCTCCTTGTCTCCTTGAACAATTTGGTCATTTAAATCCTGGAGCACAAGGCGCATTTTCATGCTCTTTCCGTTATTTAAGCTTTATTTCCTGGAGCCGTCTGGTAGATGGTGTGCTGCTGGTAGAGCACATGCTTCCACATGCACTGGTGCCAAGAATATGTAGGGATCTCTGATCTATGCAAATAGCCAGGAAATATCTTTCCGGGGAAAGCAAGAGTTATGCTGGAATCATTTCTTATTTTTTCTCCTCTGTAACTAGTGTTTCCCACCTGTGTGTAAAGGTTGCAACTATCCATTGTTTGAACTTACTGTATTTTTCTTGTGCTTTTCAACCGATTTAGGGATGCAGTGTTTGCGTTCAGAATGTGAAATGTTTTTCAATTCTGATCCGAATGTGATATTTTTTCCAGTTTCAATCTGATTCTGATACACATCTATAATTACCAATACTGATTCAGACCCCAGAACATTTCCTTCTTAGATATGATTCTTATGATCATTGCTATCATCTTAGCGATGACATCATCAGGCTGTAGTAAACCAAACATCACTTCTAATTAAAAGAAGAAAAAAAGATACAAAAATGCACTGAATCTAAATGGACTGTGAAACAGTGGATATAAGATCTGCATGTATGGAAGTGTGCCTTGTTTCGTTAAAGGTTCCGGAGAGTTCATGGTCAAGTTTAGGAATGGAATCTGGATGCGTGCGTGGAGCAGCACCATCAATCCTGTGTCCGGTATCGTTGGTATTATTCCGATATTTTCCATCCCATCTCTAATCAAACATCATGACTCTCAACAGAACCGTTGACTCTTCCACAGACGTACAGGATGAGTTTATTTACACACTCTCCCCTGAAAAAACACACCTCAAAACAAGATTACGAGGCAGACAGAAGCAGCCCGGAGCTCTTTATTTGCAGTAAAAACCTAATACGGAGCAGAAATAGCGCCTGGATTTATTTTTTTTTTGAGTCATATGCCTCGTAGACAAGATTATTCAAATGTTGTGTCTGACTGCCAAAGAGCTCTGCTTGAAAATAATCATACCCTTGTGACAACCACTCCATCCCTGGCAGCAGCGCAGCTTGTAACCTCTGATAATTATATTGGGAGCCCAACAGTAATGACAGCCCTCCGATGCCACAGAACGAAAAGACTTTCCTCTTAAAGCAGCAGTGGTCAAACAGTAAATTCACTGCTTTCTGAAACACACACACACACACACACACGAGATAATGCTTTGTGAAACATGTGGTTACCCCAGGCTGTATCATCTTGGAACGGCGGTGCGGCCCTCCCATTGGGCAGCACCTTCGCTGTGGGGTGTGTTTAGGAAGAAGATAAACACACGTTGATGTCTCGTAGGATTTTAAGGCAGATTTTCGACTCTTTCAATTAAATGTAAAATACTACTGGAAACAGAAGTGCTTAGCTTGATATTATATACAACCTCTCCCTCCTAATGTTACACACACACACACACACACACACACACACACACACACACACACACACACACGCCTCTGGTTGCTTCTACATCAAACAGCACTGTGATAGTGGAGTTTGTACTTTATACCCTGGCAAACATCAGCGAGGAGCTTTATCAACACAGCTCTGACGATATAGCGAGACAAGCACTGAGCTGCTGGATCATTCTGTTTAAACAGCTGCAAACCAATTTTCTGTTCTCATTCTGGCCCAATTGAAACCCTAAAATTGAATTTTCTACAAAGATATCAGCGCTGAACTACTCTCCTGCATATGGAAATCAGATTTTTTTAAGTACACGTTATACAGCACGAGCAGTGTATCGTCAGAATTTTTTATTTTTTAAAAAAAGGGTTTTTTTTGTCAATGGATTTCTTTCATTGTCAGAAAACACCCAAGCTTGGCGCTGCATTTTTGGGAGGTGGTGGTAGTGTGTGTGTGTACGTGTGTGTGCGTGTGTATGTGTGTGTGTGTGTGTGTGGGGGGGGGGGGGTAGAGCACACAAGCCAAAAATAATCCTCATAGTCAGCCAAGTGGAAAGTCAAGAAGGGAATTATGGAAATGATTGGCAATCTAATGATAAGGTCCAAACCCACTGTCATAGTGAATGCATCTATCAAGCTCATAATCCCTCTGCACATGCAAGAGCCGTCCATTCCTCCTGATACTCCTGCAGCTGCAGACAGATGGTGAGGAGGCTTTTCACTTACCGTCAATCCTGAAACACACCACACACACACACACACACACATACACACACACACTGTATGATGTTACAAGTGATCTAGATGTTACTGAAGAGCATATGGGGATGACTTCATTCAAGATATTGGAAAAAGTCAAACACATGAAACTCCAAACTCCCTTCACATTTTATATTTTTGCAATTATTATTATTATCATAATTTTCATTATCGCTATCATTATTATTATTACTATGTGTAGTGGATGTGGCTGAGATGAAGTCCTACCAGATGACACAGATGAACCTGAGAGGCTTGAGTTGCTGGATGCTGCCATCCCAACCCGTTTCAGGACTCGGTTACTCCCGCTCGCAGCAGCTCCTCCCCGGCGTCGGTGCCTCCATTTCACTCACGTCCCAATGTGCTTCACCTTTAACGAGTACGGCGACTATTTTACGTGTCGTTGTATTCCAAGCCCGTCTGTAAATGTGTGTGTGTGTATATGTGTGTGTGTGTGTGTGGAATCCGCTCCTCCGCGGCGCGCCTCGATGAGGAGCCTGGCTGCAGCGTACACAGGAGCTGTCACAGCCACAGATGAGCGATACACGCTAGAAGGAAGGGATCTGCACCCAGCGAAGCCTTATTTCCTCACACTGAGCGGGTGGAGCGCAGGTCTGGGTTCTAGGTGCCATGCAGACGTCGCTCTGGCTTCCATGTGCCACTTTAAGGATCGTAATAAACACACCAGACTGCGGAGTAGACGCGCCTTCTTAAAGTGAAAGTTTGGAGGCTGCGGTTCCACATGGAAACATCCCAAACAAGCCAGTTTTATTCTCCTCGCAGTCACACGCCATCGCTTTGCCGTCCCCCTCCCCCCCCCACACACCCAATCAAGCAGGTCAAACTTGAACGTAAACCACCCGTCAGGTTTGGTGTCACATTCTTTCATCTTGTTATGTCATGTTAGGTGAAAATAACCTCGAGTGGATGTTTCGCGCCATCTGCTGGGTCTGCGGATGACAACACAGAGGAAAAATCATGGATGGCATGTCTGTGACGTCACCCCCCAAAAAAGAACCAAAACAAAAACTAGACAAAAACAGAATATGAGAAGGAATGTAAACAGGAAACGTGTTTACCCGAGAAAAAAAAATCCCCCTTTCCTGAATGAATAAATTTTCATGAGAGAAAAAATATTCTGCTGTTTTTTCTACATTGAGATATGATAATGATAATAAAAATAATCCACAAACAATGTTTTCCTAATTAGGTGGATCATTATTTCTTTTGATGGAAAAAAAAACAGATTTATGATAAGCTTCGGGGAAAAAAGATAGAAAATAGTGCAGGGAAACTTAAATAATATAAATAGACAGGTTAATATATACAAAGAATATAAAATAATAATAAGCAGGAAAAAATTTATCTCACTAATTAATAAAATCATGTGAATGCAATGGACCTCTGAACATGTATGTAGATACGTTTTTGTCCAATGTTTTAGATACACAGATTTCTTTAAATTATATATTTATATTTTATATGTATTTTAAACCTTTGTGCTTTTCTTGTAAAATCTTGCTTTTTTAAAGAAAAAAAGAAAGTAAATAAATTCTTTTCATACCACTGAATAAAGTAACTTTATTTCTACAACATAGAACTTTGGAAGCTAGCCACTTCACCGGTACCACTAGCATTAGCTAATCCTGGTACGCTGCTAGAGCACCGGCTGGCTAGCCTCCACACTAGCATCTGCTGACCAACATTTGCTTCGCTACGCCAACCATGGCTTTGCATAACTTTGTGTTGTCATTATTCATTGTTACTTTTCTTCAGTGCGCAAGACGTTAGCTCAGCTGACGTTAGCTCAGCTGACGTTAGCTCAGCTGACATTAGCTGCCTCATTTCTTCTTCTTTTTTTCTAAATCAAAGGACTACCGCAGTGCTAAACCTCAAAGGGTCTTCAATTGCCGAGACTACGTCTTGCTAATCAGGAATTCTTTGGCGCTTTACTCACCCTATCTTGGAATGATGCACTCCAGCTGTACTCTTAGGGTCATTTGCAATATACAGTAAATGTTTCAAACTAGATCAGAGGTCAGATGTTGACCACCCATTTTCTTCCTGTGCTGACATCTGGTGGTCTATTTCAGGACTGGCACGATGTCACCAGCAAAGAACATCTGTGTGGCATCAGAATTAAAAATAAAAGGATTAAAAACTGAGAAATAGTTGTATGTTCTCATGTTTAAGTTACAAAACCTTTTTTTTTTGCAAGACATTTTTGAGTTAGAGCATTTGATCTAAACCGTGACAGACTGAAGGAAAGTCTGGATTGACTTTTGCATATTTAGAGAAGGACCTTTGCTCTCCACTGCTTAAGTTCCTCTTCCTAAACTGGTACATGAAGGAACCTGTTGGTGTAACATGCCAGCGTTGAGTGGACGATGTGGTGGCTGCCCCACTGCATGGAGGATACCACCTCTTGACCAAACGTCCATGGCCTCTTAGAAGGGGCCCCGAGTCGGATCTCTGGAGCTCTGAGATGAGGAGAAACCTTCCTCCTGCTCATGGCCCACACTTGACAATTAAATATTCAATGATCAGGTTTTCATTGACATAAAACAATAAAGGTTCGAGCTCGACTGTATCTTACTTGTGCCGCGTCAGAACGTCTGCACCAGTCAGATCCTGTTGAGTCAGAAAGGCTATCTATTCCATAACCCACTAGCCAGACCCTCAGAGGCTGATTCCACTGACGTGATGTTCTCGGGTTTGAGGTCAGTGTGAATTATCTTCTGGCGCTGCAAAAAACTGCAGATCTGTAGCTGAAATCATGAAAACAAAAGTCAGATGTAATGCAGGTCCTCATCAAAAATGTAACGAGCTGTCGTTTTCCTACATTGGAGGAATCCGTGTTATCAAAAGGCAAATTACTAATTATAAATAATGTCTAAATGTAATTATATAAAAAAACAAACTACTTTCAGGGGTAAGTTACGCTACAGATTGTGGAAACTAACCTGATGCACAACACAGCTGATCTCCCTCAGCTCCCGAGGCCGGCACCTATCCTGGATGGAGAGGACGGATGTAATAGACGCGTCAAATTCCATACAAAACCTTTCCTTATACATGAAGGAGCCTTTGCACGTGGCAATATTAAAATCTTTTGGTTGTGTGGAATGGAAAACCTAACAAAGTAGAGCTTCCATCTAAACACCAACAAAACAAATATAAATAAGACAATTGTTTCATTTATTATTCTATAGGCAGAGGAAACTTGTGTTTTTGATATTCTTATGAACAGATCCTTCCATCCTTCCATCCATTCATCCATTTTCTACCTCTTATCGTCTTATCCTGTTTAGCGTCACACCACCCCTTTCTTTTATTTGAGTGATTTTTAAAATCAATGAATCTATCAATCAATCAATGTTTGTCATTGCACTATGTACAACGAGATTTAAAAAAAAAAACTCCATAAAGTGCATTCATAGGAAACAAAGACGAGACAAAATAAAAATAAAGACAAGAGAAAATAAAGTGACTTTAGTGACTTTTAAAATCATGTCACGTGACGTGTCATGAGACATTTCCCGCGAGGCAGCACCTGAGGGGAAGGTGATCAATCTCTAGTTTTATCAGTGCGTGTATATCAGAATACTTAAGGTGGATGTAGAACTTTTTTTTTGTTGGCAAAAAAAACATTATAACTTGACAAACAATTCGGCTTCAAGAAAAACACATTTATAGATTTTGAAGAGAATGAGGAGGACAAATTATTATTTTCTTCAGGGTCAAGCATTTTTAATTAATGTAGTTTTTCTCTACGCTTTGGTTGGTAAGTATTATTCTGTTCTGTCAAAAAAATGTAAATAAATTTGAGGTGAAAAAAAATAGAGGCACACCGAGCGTCACCCTGATCACGTGATCCAGAAGTTGTCACGTGACCACGGCTCAGCCGCTCATGTGATTCAGCCTTCACGAGCTCACTCGGTGACACGGGCTGTTGAGAGGGGACGGAGAACATGAGGTGAGTACAATTCAACGTGTGTCAGTTGTTTTTTAGCCCACTCACGCACGCACATACACACACACACACACACACACACACACACACACACACGACACTGATCAAGTGTGTATTTCGGCAGGCTGTGGAGGGATACAGTAGGGCTCCTGTTGCTGCTGGCCTGTCTGGACGCTGCACACTCCAGGGGATGCTCGTCCCTTTTCTGCCGGAAATCTCACCGTATCAGCGGCTTCAGTGGCGTCGACCCCGGGTCTCCTCTCTTTCTCACCCCTTACCTGGAGAAGGGCGCCATAGATGAGGGTACCCACGTTTGCTGCTGCCGTGGTGTCAGTCAGACGCTTCCTCAGTTCCAGCTTGTTAACTCTGCTTGTTTGTTTCAGCCAGGAGATTGAGTTTGGTAGGAGACCTGCCCGGTGACAACGTGAAGGGTCATGCTGGTTATCTTACAGTCAACAAAAAATACAACAGCAACCTCTTCTTTTGGTTCTTCCCTGCACTGATGGTAAGGTTCTGAACGCACCAGATTTTTAGGGAATACAGTTATTGTCCCAGAACTAGACAAGAAGATGGATCCCCTTCTCTCCCCTGTGTGCATGAGGAAGCCACAGGGACCAGCTGACTGCTAGTTAGCTTAGCACGATGAATGGTAGTGGATGGGAAGTGTTAGCAGACCTCTGTCAAAAGTCATCCATTACATCCATCAGAAATAGTCCTTTCCTGCATTCATGTAATCGGAGTTGTGCACAACATTTGCAGGAAATAACGTTTCCAAATGACGATGCCTCAAGATTTCAGAATCAAACCCATAGTTTGTTTATTTCCTGACAAAACAGCTGGGCGGGGCGATGAGACATAGCACCTGAAAAGCCCCCTGGTAACTTCAGCTGACGACACGATTGTTGATGTCAAGAAGAGCTATGTCTTGTTGATCATGGCTTACTTTGGCAGAGAGGATGAGGATGTTTACTGCTGGACTAAAAAAAAGACCCTGAACCTTATAAATTCGCTATAAATACTAACACTTCCCATCAACCACTCTTCATTGCGCTAAGCTAACTAGCTTAGCTTTTTCAGGGTCGCAAGTCCCTGATGCTCCTGCAGTGGAGAGAATGGTATCTAATACTCTGGGGAGGATAGACAACAAGTGTATTTCCAAAATTTATTTTAATTTTTTTTTAAATTTTCCCTCCTCTGACATGTTCAGGAGTCGCCTGTGTGTCAGCGCTGCAGTCTGACAGCAGATTTCGCCATCCTGCTTTTCTGTGGACGTTTCTTTATCTGGAGGCTTTCAAGCAGCGTGTACTCAGGAGTTTGCCTCTGTGTTGTCAACTGTTGCAGGAATGCCAGCCGTGATAGATAGCAAAGGTTTCCGATTAACAGGAATCGCCCGGATTAGTTTGGAAATATGTTTTTGTTGAATCTAAAAGCAACTCAAATTCATAATTCATCATTCACAGTCATGTACCGTGCAGTAAGGGCTGACTCATGACGTACATGTATTTTTCAGAATGCGCAAAATAAACTTATTTATATACGCATCCACAGTAATCACAATTATTTTATTTTCTCTGAATGATACTTCAAATGTAATGAAATAAAACAAACAAACATGTAATGGAGGTTCAGAAATAATCTTAAATGTCCCAAATCACACAGGAGCATTGAAAATAAAAACCCTCACTAAGAAGAACCCTGAGCTCCGTTTTGTCACTCAACCGTTAAAAAAAGAGTAATAAGACACACACGGTTTGTCATTTCCTGACTAAACTGTTTACTCTTGTGGACAAACTAAAGTCACCACTAGATGGCGCTGAGGTCTTTAAATCTGTGTGATTGACAGCCCACCCAGGAGAAGCCCCCCGTGCTGCTCTGGCTGCAGGGTGGCCCAGGTGGAACCTCCATGTTCGGTCTCTTCGTGGAACACGGACCGTACGTGGTTTATAAGAACATGACGGGTGAGAACCAGAGCCGGACAGTTAACCTGAAGACGCACCAAAACACACTTTTACAACCTCTTCATCGTTCTCTTGCCAGTGAATTCACCTGGTGGAGGTCTGAGCTCTGCGAGTGCTGCTACTTTAAAATAATTCATATTCTTTGCAAGAAATTACGTATGTTATTTTCTGCTTTGTACTGTAGTGAGGTTGCTTTTTACTGCAAAACTGAAATTTAGAAGTCATTTTCATTTTATGCAGTTCAGTTAGCCACCATATATACCTGTTGTTAATGTATCCATTAATGGAATATTTTAGCATATTTTATATTTTGTATTATTTATAGCCTATTCTTAAAAAGTGCATGCCTGAACTATGATTTATATTTTTATATATATAAACAAATGCTAGTTCATTCACCATAATGAATCAGTTGTCTTTTTCTTGTTGTTGTTTTGTTTGTATTCTGTAGTTTTATCAGAAAATGTGATCCAGGTGGATCCTGCAAAGGTTGCAGTGATGAGGATTTAGTAGATTGCAAATTGAAACTGTAGTGACTGAGTGAATGTCTGCTGCTGAGCTTCTCTCTCTCTTCTCAGTGGGTTTGAGAGATTTCGCCTGGACCACCAGATACTCGGTTTTATACATCGACAATCCGGTACGTGCCAGATGTTTCAGTCCAGGTGGCTGGTGTCCGTGCGCCAGTCTCAGCATGCTCCATTTCTCCAGGTCGGGACGGGTTTCAGCTTCACTGATGACGACAGAGGCTTCGCTCAGGACCAGGATGACGTTGGCAGGGATCTGTACAGGTACGGCGCTGCCTGCTAACTCAGACATTTTTCAAGCTCGGTTGCGAAACTATCCAACTCTAATTCTTTTTGTCTGCTTTTTTTTTTCCCCAAGTGCTCTAACGCAGTTCTTCCAAATCTTTCCTGAGTATCAGTCCAATGATTTCTACGCCACTGGCGAGGCAAGTGTTTTTTTTTTTAAAGCTAATATTGCACACATAATGCTAGTTCGGATGATTATTTCCAGGTTAATGCATCTTCTTATTCTTTATAGAGGTGCGCACAGTAACAAACCAACACTGCAGTAGTTTTGATTGAATAAAACCAAATGAACCTGGCGGGGATAAAGTCCCTCACTCATCTGTGTCTGTGTAGTCGTATGCTGGGAAGTACGTTCCTGCCGTTTCATACTACATCCATAAAAACAACCCCACCGCGAAGGTGAAAATCAACTTCAGGGGAATGGCCATCGGCGATGGGCTTTGTGATCCTGAGATGGTACGTAGATGACAACAGCGCCTATGTAGTGTGACCTTTGACCTGCTTAGTCGTCTCATGCATCTCTCTCTCTCTCTCTCGCTCGCAGATGTTGGGCGGTTACGGTGAGTTCATGTATCAAACAGGAATGATCGATGAAGTCCAGAAAGAGTACGTGGTGGGGCAGACGGACTACGGGGTCAAACTCATCCAGCAGCAGAAGTGGGTCGAGGCTTTTCAGGTCAGTATTTACCGTCGTCACTTTTTTTTTTTTAACATCCCTCATCATTCAAAGGTTTTGTTTTCCGCCACCGTCGATAGTTGGGATCATTTAAACATTGATTATAAATATTGTGTTACGATTGATTGACATAGTAGACACACTCCATCATGGCAGGCGGTGGTGACATGAGGTGAGCCTTTACTAGTCTGTCACTGGTGAAACTCCACTGCAGTGAACAGAAAATAACAGTGATGTAAACCAGCAATACAAATGTTGGGAAATAGAGATAAAGATCAATACTAGAGGGCTTTCAAAAGTCTAAATTTTCCCAATGGTAAATCTTTCTCATTGTTTTTATTACTGCATTCCTTCATGTAAATTTGCCAACAGAATTGTATAAGTAACTAAAATCCTTCATTTTCTACATGAGCTGACGTCTTCAAATACTTTGAAACAGTTACGCAGTCGTCTTTCAACCAACAGAGCAGCTCCGTAGTGGCGTGACCTTTGTTCAACGAAGTTTTTTTCTTGAGGGTTTCTACATCTCTGACCTCAGGTATTTGACAGTTTGCTGAATGGCGACATGTTGCCGTATCCATCCTTCTTCCAGAACGCCACAGGCTGCACCAACTACTTCAACTACATGTCGTGTCAGGTACTTTCAGACAGTAATCTGAGTGTATCCATGCTTGTTTGACTCCTCTGAGGACAACAGTAATCTACTTAAAACACTAAACCACATAGTGTGTGTGTGTGTGCGTGTGTGTGTGTGTTCACTAAAGGAACCTGAAGATCAAGAGTATTTCTCCCAGTTTGTGACTCTCCCAGTGGTACGAAAAGCCATCCATGTAGGCAACCTGACCTTCCATGACGGCTCTGAAGTGGAGAAGCACCTCCTGGAGGATGTGATGAAGAGCATCAAGCCCTGGTTGGGGGTTCTGATGGACAACTACAGGGTCAGGACTCTGGGGTTCTGTCAGTTTGTAGATCCAGATCTAATATGGTTGACACTCGTGTCCTGGTCCCTATGCAGGTCTTGATCTACAGTGGTCAGCTGGACGTCATCGTAGCTGCTCCTCTGACTGAGCGCTTCCTGCCTACGGTCAACTGGAGCGGAGCCGCTGAATACAAAACAGCACCTCGTTTCCACTGGAAGCTTCAGCCCGGTGACACGGAGGTGGCCGGTTACGTCAGACAAGTGCGAGAGTTCTTCCAGGTGAGCAGGTTTTCAGGAGAGTGCGACAGGTACTCCACAAACAGCTGTTTTTAACATCTGTTCTGGTTTCACTCAGGTCATCATCCGAGGAGGGGGACATATTTTACCTTATGACCAACCGGCGAGGTCCTTTGATATGATGGACAGATTCCTGTCAACGCGGGGCTGGATATGATCGAGAGCAAATCTTTGATGAATGACTCGGCTAAAGGGGCGCTGATTGTCTCATTGCATTGCTGGATTTGCCAGCGATTGATTGTTTAATTCAGAATTTTAGCCGATGGGACTCGAAGGGCTGCCCTGTGAACTGATCCCAGCCTGCTTCACCATCTCGCAATCAATTATTAATGGTGCAAAAACTTGATGCATTTAAGTCAGATTATCAGGCTAAAGTTCTGTGATATTTTTGGGTTGATTTCCTGTCTGTCGTCACTGGGTGAGATATGCTTGTGTTTTGATGAGTGCACGGTTGGAGATAATGGTTGAGAAAATTCCGTTGAAAATAAAGTGCTTTTTCTAAGCTGGCGTGTCTTGAATGTCCGGAGCAGCGACATTTACAGCCTGTGGCTGAACAGTTGATAGAAATTTGATCAAAACCCATTATTTCCTAATGCAAGTTGTGTCGAACTTAGACTCTAGATGTAGTGTTACAGTGCTGAAGAAATCTCCAACCTGCAAGGGGTGATTTACGGTAGAGACAAAGGAAAACATGATTTCCCTGCAAATATGGTTTCAATAAAAATTTGAACAAGGAAAAGAATAATTCCTTCCAACAATGTGAATCCTATCCTGAAATGAAGAAAACAATGAAAATTTTAGAGAAGTTACAGAAATTACCTTCAGAAATCCCTGCAAATTAGAGTAAACGTGGTTCCTTTATGAACATTCATTCAATTTATGATTTGTCAGCATATTATTTATATATATATGTGTATATATATGTGTGTGTGTATATATATGTATATACATATATGTGTGTGTATATATATGTATATACATATATGTGTGTGTATATATGTATATATGTATACGTATATATATGTGTATACGTATATATATGTATATGTGTATATGTATGTATATATATGTATACATATATATGTGTATATATGTGTGTGTATATATGTATACACATATATATATGTGTATATATATATACACATATATATATGTGTATATATATATACACATATATATATGTGTATATATATATACACATATATATGTGTATATATATACACATATATATATGTGTATATATATACACATATATATATGTGTATATATATACACATATATATATGTGTGTATATATATATATACACATATATATGTGTGTATATATATATATATATATACACATATATATGTGTGTATATATATATATATATACACATATATATGTGTGTATATATATATATATATATACACATATATATGTGTGTATATATATATATATACACATATATATATGTGTATATATATACACATATATATATGTGTGTATATATATACACACACACACACACATATATATATATATATATATATATATATATGTGTGTGTGTGTGTGTGTGTGTGTGTGTGTGTGTGTGTCCAGCAACAGTCCTGTGAGGTATCCAGTTATGGCAGTACTTTACCGCTCCTGGAATAAAAAAGTTGTAGTTATCAAACTGTACACCAGGTGTCAGTGTGCCCCAAAGAGTAGTCACATCATCGCCAAAACTAAGAAATGAAGTCATCACTTTTGTTTCAAGACAAAACAAAACATCAATTTATAAATCTCATGACATCTGAAGTATTTGTTGAAGGATGTGCATGCTGACGCTGACTATATATAAGTCATCTGTTATTAAAAAATATTTGCGTACTAGAGTGAACTGTGATACTGTCAATTATAAAGTTGTAAAGACAGTTGTAAAGTAAAGACAGTTTAATAATTCATTCGTTCTCTAAGGCTTTGCAGGAACTATTTAATTTGAGGTTCAACAACATGTTTAGGGAGACTCAATCAGAGAATTGCGAACTATTTGTACACAAAATAATCGCTGTGATGTCACAAGATTATTCGTCGTATGTTACAGAACAAGTGCTTTATTTTCATACCGTAATGTAACTGCAGTGATAACTTTAACATCTGTACAAATGCAAAACAAAAATGGAGACAACGTCATTACAGGCAACAACAACAACAACAACCACAACAACAAAAAATAATGTACAAAGTTATGCAGGCAAGAATCAGTTCATTACATATAAACAATATAAGCGCTGAAATGAGGCTTGACATATAACGAAATGCAACAAGTGCTATGCAAATATTATTTACACACATGTACCACACATGGACTCCCTTCAAAAAGAAAGGTGGTTGCATTACATGTACATGATTATAGAAATTAATGACTTTATGTACAATATTTATAGGTTTGTTTGTTTTTTTTAAGATTTAAACACAATTATAACATCATTAATGCACAGGAATTGTTCTCAATCTCTCTCTCTCTCTCTCTCTCACACACACACACACACACACACACACACACACACACACACACACACACACACACACACACACACAGTCACGTGTACACTCATACCGTACTGCCATCTGTTATCTTTGCCTGCCTATGTAGTAACACAACCTGTCGAAAAAAAACCCAAAAACAAAACAAACTTCAATTTCAAAACAGCAACATCCTCTGACTGATTCCAGTTTGAAAGTATTTTGAGGTCTTAACTATATTTTCTCATGTGTGTATGGCGTGTACGTGTGTGTGTGTGTGTGTGTGTGTGTGTGTGTGTGTGTGTGTGGTGGTGGTGGTGGGGATTTGCAATGGTTTCATGATCAAGATGAGGTTGCAAAACAACCAAAATAAGGCAAGCTTTATTTGATAGGGTTGGTAGAACAAAGCCCTTTTTTAAAGAGAAGCTGTTTCTCTGATTTCATCAGCTCACACACACACACACACACACACACACACACACACACACACACACACACACACACACACACACACACGATCCTGCACACATGCACGGATGCAAAGGATAAGATGTAAACAGTCTTAAAGCCTCTACGTAAATGTGAATATAACCAAGGTAAAGAGCATCTCCAATTCACAGGTAAGCTTCCTTCATCTTTGATACAACTGGGATTGTTTCCAGAATATAAAGGGGCACCGACTAACTGGTGCTGCGTCCATCTTACAATATGAACTCTCCAAGTCTTTCTTTTGACAGTAATACATGCCAGGCACATTTCTCTCCTTAAAACCAAACAGTTAAGGTTCTCGCTGGTGTGTGAAAAGGGGATCACTGAGACTTACTGGGACATTAATATGGCTATTCTAGCCTCTGGCATGGCAGAGGACAAAGTGCATAGACAGCTCTGGGATCGCTCCACCTGTCAGCGGAATGTATTTCCTCCATTCTTACTGTAAAACACAGTGTATTATGGTCATCAGGCTAAAGAATTGACATTCCAAGTCAGAAAGTGGAGTTCTGGTCGAGTTTATCCTTCGCCAATCTGAGACACAGAGGAAGGCCTGAGAAAGATAAGACTAATGAAGAAGTCAGAGGTCAATTATTTTTTTCAGTCAGCTGGCTTGAGCACCAACATGCAGCAGACATCCAAGACAAGAACAGCTCAAACTGGACGGTGCGTACCTCCGCCAAGGTGATGTGACGATGAAGAGTAAAGACCTTCGCCCAACCCCATGTGAAAAGTGACATTTGTCACTATGTTAAAGCTCTAGTGCATCGTATTTTGGAACTTTACATTCAAGCATTCGCCAAATGAGTTTACATGATGCTCGTTGAGTTCATCGCTGTCAAGTAAATCTGGTACATAGTGTGCCTGCTCTGAAGGCAGAGCTAGCTACTTGCCTGAAGCTAACTTGAAGAATTTCTTCAAAACCTTTGAATGTTATTAGGCAAAATGGATCAAATTCAGATGATGAGTCAAACAAGTCATTTCATAGAGGCTGCACGGCACTTAGAACAATTAATCCACCACAACTGAACAGACACAGCAGATTACGCCATCGCCAGGAAGGCTACTGGCCAGAGCTCTGGTAACTTGAACACGGATAAACAACGTCATCATGCGGTTCTTAAAACCTTCCAAATCTTATCAGACCAAATGGATCACATTCTGATAGTGAAAGGAGCCATTTCACTGGGGGTTGTGCAACGCCCAACACAATCCATTCATTTTTTTTACAGCCGAACCTGTACTGAGGGAGTGGCTACAGCGGAGCCGATACTCAGCACTATAGCTTTAAACAGACCCGACCCAGAACTGAATGAGTTCCTCCGTGGCTGAAACCACACCCCTTCCTCAAGTCTGGTGAGAGTCAGCCTCAAACATTTTACAGAATCCTGCTAACAGACACACAAACAAACGGCACTGATTACATGACCTCCTTGGCGACGGTAACTAACGATGGCGTAGTGAATCAGTGAGAATCAACTGGATCTGAGTGTGTGAAGAAATGATCATTAAGGAGTTCGAATGTGACATTCGGTTGCCTACAGTAAGCCAACAAAACATTTGAAGAAAACTTCAGGCACATTGTGACATTTTCAAAAGCACAGGCATAAAACGTCTCTTTAGAAACTCTGCTTAACACTATGCCAGTTGTAGGATTACAATCAGAAAAAACACGCTCACAACTTTTCTCACGCACTCTTATTTTATCTTCTTTCTTTACACACCTGCTGAACTTTGTTCGGCAGAGGAAAGAAGGCGAAACACATAGAATACATAATCACATGCACACCCAAAATTATGCAGATCAATCAAATGTTGTTTTTTTTTCATTTGGAATTTGAATCCAAAAATATGGACTCAGATACACAAACACACATAAAATTCAATAATTAAAGCTTCAGTTGGTCCTGGAGAGCACTGGAGTTTCAACCCCTAAGCTGCCTCACTGGTATCACAGTGTACAGTTCTGTAGCTGTAACAGCATCATATGTCCACGGGACCAGACTGGCTTGGCCCTGCTGATCGTTCTGTGGACATACAGTAGATGATCAATACTGCCTTGTATTGCTTTCCTTTGATCATATTTTCACCATCATGATGTATTTTGTTACACTCTTTAAAAGAGCACACCAACTTAGGGGTAAATACTCCCATTGTCCATCCTTCCCGACAGCCAGACCACCCTGAGACCCTGACAGCTAGGTAGCTTAGCACAATGAATGGTAGTGGGTGGCAAGTGTTAGCGTGTCTTAGTCAAACGTCATCAGGTACATTTACTCCAAACAGTCTTTGCCTGCATTAATAGAGCTAAGGAAGTTGTTCTGAGGCTACCATTTAAAATCCCAATATATTGTAATTTTAGGTTCAGACACATGGCCAGAACCACTTTCCAGGCAAGGCAGACTGCTAGTATTAATGATGGTCTACTTAGTAAGAGAGAATGAGGACGTTTACTTAGGGACCATCCAGATCCTGAATTTTATCCATGAAAACCAGTATAGACAGAGGAGGGATTATAGGTTTTGGAAGATAAGCAGACAAAATGGAGGAATGCTAACCCGTCCATCCACTATTATTCTTTGTACTAATCGAACTAGCAGTAAGCCGTTTTTTGTGGGTGTCAGCTCAGAAATGCAGGAGAGAGAAGGGTAGCTATCCTCTTGTTTGAGGAGCATCCCCGAAAAGTTGGCGTGTTCCTTTAAGAATACCACTGACAGAGATAGCAGTCATTGAGGTTTCGAGGGTGGAAAGGGATCGCTACACCTGCTTGCATATTCCTGTCTTCAACACAAAATGGCAACAGGTTTTCAGACCTAGCAACATCTCTTTCACTTGTTCAAAGTTTACCGCAACAAATCCTGCATACCCTTGACATACTGTCCACAGTGATGCACAGAAAATGATGTGACTCATATGTCGATCATACAGAGATGTAATGGCTGCTTAATGAGATGACAGTCTCCCCTCTGGTTCCACGAACACAAAGGGCGAACTCACTTAAACGCTGCATGAGATCTGCAAAACTCCACTTTTGCTCAAAAGCACAAAAAAAAGGGATGTATGTAAAAAAGAGACAACAAACCATACAACATTATGCATTAATAGGGTTGATCTATAAAAATACATACTGTGGCTACTGTATAAAGAACAGCCTCAGAGGCCTTTGAGGTTTCTCTTGATGGAGTGAGGGGCTGGTGGGGGTGTGGGGGTTGGGGAGCAGCATGTGCAGCTGGAGGCCCTCAAGAAGCAGGGGTGAGGCGGGGAGACTAGGGGTCTACAACCAGGGTTACAGTCACTCTTGTCCCTAGTGGATGGGGTTAATGTCTGTGCGGTGGTTGGCTTGTCCGCGCACATTGCTGCCCCCTACAGTTGTGGTGGAGGTGGTGATGGTGTTGTGCTGAATGACCTGCTGCTGCGTGCAAGCTGGCACTGGACTGGCTGCCGGACTGCTCTCTGGACCTGTGGAGACAAAGGAAATATTACTGAGAATGTGTGCGTGTGCGTGCGTGTGTGTGTGTGTGTGTGTGTGTGAGAGAGAGCGAGAGTGTGCGCGTGTAACCTTCACAGAGGCCTTAAAATAACCGATAATACAAATATAAAAATAAACACAAACCAAATGTCATTATTAAAAAGTTGATTTTATTAGCTACAGTTCAAACAAATCACACACTAATTTCAAACATAACATCTCACCTGTCAAAACAGGCTATAAATAGACAACAAAAAAATCTAAAAGTGACTAACTGAACTCCATAAACACGGCTGATGAATTATGGAGGCATTGAAGGTGACATCTGTACACAAACTAGACTCATCGATGAAAGTCTCGCCCAGTCTGGGAGATGGCTCTCCACTTTATAAAAGAGCCATTCAGCCAGGAGGGATGTGAGACTTATTTTCCTGTGCTACAGCCACACAGGGAGGTGCCTTATTCTAATTACATGGAAATGTCACCCGTATCCGTATCAACGGGTGGGGCTCTGATGTCATGAGTGGCTGAGCCGAGGCACAGTCCAATAATCATCAAGATCCTGGGAATCCATGCGAGTTTGTTCACCGATGAGCGGCTTGTGACGTATTTCTCACGTAGAGTCTCGGCAGCTGAGGTGCCGTCAGATGGAAAAACAAGTCTCATATGGGATTCAGACCACCACCTCCCAGCCCAGGAAGAGTCCCGCAGCAAGCGTGGGAGCTGGAAACCAGCATGTACTGTAGGAGCGAAGATTCTTGGCAGTAACTGTGTGTCCATCAGTCTGTAGAGTTTATACCTTTGCTCTGGCAAAACAATTAGCAAGGATTTCCACAGCGGCGCTATCTGGACTGCAGGACTAAGGCGCACAGATGATGGCGTGTGTTTGGTCAGACTCTGTGTGTCTGTGTTTATGTTTAAGCTACTCACTGAGGTAACCTTGGGACTCTTTCTGCATAGTCGTGATGGGACAGTCCTTGTGTGTGAGGAGAAGCTGCTTGAGTTGGGTCACCTCGTTCTTTAGCATGGTCACTTCATTCTGAAATAGAACAGCACAGAAACACTCCACAATTAAAGTATATTCTTATCACAACAATAGCAACCATTGGGTTATCGTATACGTTTATAAGCTATCAACCTGGGCTACATTAGTAAAACAGGGTATTTTTCAACTTTCTTCAACAAGAGACTGTTTGAGTCACAGTAAATAAGAAAGCACATGCAGACACAGCGGTTACACTGAGAATCTCATCATGTGATACTATGATACTTTATCCACGAAAACAATAGCAGACCTCTGGTGCTGGCAGCTGTATCTTTATGACCTGTGGCTACACCTTTTGCTCTTCTTTGTTTTTGTACTTAAAAATGAAATTGTGACAACAGCAGACTTAAGATTGTTTACCGATTTAGGGTCCTGATAGCATGTAGAGGGCGACCATGGCAAAACTTACACACCGCCCTTCTGCAAACACCCAAGACATGATGAATAATGAAGGCCTGTTATGATGACATTGATGAGGGAACTGCAGAAATCTGTTTCTCCTTAATGTCTTATCTATTATTTAGTCAAAATGAAAGCAGTAACAGCTGCTTTAATAGAAATATTGAGATTCTATTAATTTAATATCACGAGAGGATGTTTTGAAGTATATTGCAGTATAAATACTGCATTTTGTTCTTCCACAATGCTGGCTGTTTTAGTAGCAGACTACATTTCAAAGCTGAGATGTGTGTCAGTTTTTAACACCCGTAGTTCATCATGTACCTGAAGCTGCATGTTGGTCTGAGTGAGCTCTTCTGCTTTCTTCTCTAACGACATCACCCACACTTTTCTCTTCTGTCTGCATCTTGTCGCCGCTGCTCTGTTTCTTTCAAGAAACTTCCGCCGACGTTCATCCGGATCTTCGTCCACTACTCGCCTACGTCGGCCACCGCTGGGGGGCGGAGACTGCAGCGTCTGTGTGGGCTGCATCTGTTGGGTTGCAGGTGACATCTGAAACATGAGGGAAAGGTATCAGCAGCAGCAGCAGCAGCAGCAGCACTGGGGTCTGTGATGAGACCGTGTCCATCTACATCACCCAAATAGACACTTGATCATTCTGACACAGCTGGAAATCCTCCAGCCACCTGTCTGCTGTCCCTCCTGCCTCAGAGCAAGCATCTATACATCACCTCCTGCAGCTACTCCATTTCTGGCAACTTCCCCAAAAACAACATCTGGTTGTGCCACGTGCTCCGTGAGCTCCGCTGTGGACGTCAAGAGTGAGTGAGTGAGTGAGTGAGTGAGTGAGTGAGTGAGTGAGTGAATGAGTGAGTGACTGAGCCAATTCACCAGCTTGCCCACCTTATTAAAGAGGTGTCAGGCACTTTTCCACCGCCCACTTCCACTCAGACTAACACCACCAGACACAGTCAACTGTACGTGCACTGACAGGTGGGTTGACATAAACTTGGCAAGGTCAAGTGTTTTCAGTCTTTAGATCATTACCATTTTTATGAGAACCACGGAAAATACAAGCTGCTTTAATGGATGCTGAGTATACAGCCAGTGTTGTTTTAATGCTTTCATGGCAGATTTGGAACATATAGTGACTTGTATCATTTGATGTCAGATATGTCTTCATCCAAAATGCTTGTCATTGCAAACAACATTAGACAATGCAAGGTCACAGTCTCACATCATACTATTTTTAATGTAGTGGGCCATAATTTCAGATTTTTCATGCAAATTAAACCAAATATATTCACAGCTAAGATGTTCCAAGACTCTTAGGCAAGGTTGGGGGAGCAATAAATGTTTTTTTTCTGCACCTGGAGCATGTTGTGGCCACACCATGGCAGCCTGGAGTGTAGTTTCCAGAGACAGTTCTGAGCATCTTTTATAACAGCCACTTTATAGCCTCTTCATGACCTCTGTGTCAGGCCTCTGACACTGACCTGTAGCTGACCAAGCTCATCGGAAAAATGAATTCTGAGTCAGTTGCCAGGAAACTATTTGGCATTAAAGGTGTATGAGGGAAAATATGTTTGTCCAAGGACTTACTGAGAATTCGAAGAATCATTTTAGTTATTCTTTCGCAAATAGTGTTTTTTGCCTTTCAAGTACTCACAAAATAGGTTGTCTTGAGCTCACAAAGATATATTTTTTTTTCCCTCTTGCATGACTTCTCCAGAATGCAGAGAAAGCCAGCAATGTACATTTTTATCTTGAAGCTAAAGGCAATTGATGGCTAACAACAGCTACAGTGCAGCAACATATATGATATAGCTGAGTAAAGAAGATGATGCACTTGAGAGTTTGTAAAGGCTTTTGGACAGGTTTGATGTTGTTAGCTGTCAGTCGCCATTAGCTGCAATCTAACTGTTAGAGGCTTTCTGCATTACTGAGTCATGAAGACGTCATACAGGGGGGAAACAACGTATTTGTGAGCTCAAGACACCTACTGGTGAGTACTTGAAAGGCAAACTACCCTTTTTGTGTGAAGTATGGCTTTGACCTCTAAAAAATAAACCAACAATGCTGCTGAAGCATTGCCTTTTTTTAGTCAGGGTTCACATGCAAGAGGTCTTATCAATGTGGTATTGAACATGTGGCGGTGCTTTTGGGCTGTCTCAATGCAGGAACTTCTTACCTGTGAAGCAGAGTGCATTGCAGGGTGCGGTGAGGTCTGGTGTGGGTGACCGGGATGGAGATGGGGATTGTGGGAGTTGTGATGGGGGTTGTGCCCCTGCGGGTGATGGTGTCCACCCTGCCCATGTCCCTGGTTGTGATGGTGATGGCCGTGGTGCTGATACGCGTGGGGAGGGGCTTGCAGGTGCTGGTGCGGGTGTGAGTGCATGTGATGGTGGGCGCCTTGTTCCTGCCGTGATGACATCATCTCCATCATGTGGCCCATGGAGTTCATGTTTCCGTTGGCGATGGCGCCGGGATGGTGCGAAAGTGCAGCCTTCAGCCTCTGAGTAGACAAAATAAAGCTTGATATTTTACATCCTTCTCAACATGTACCTGTTTGTGTATATTCTTATTTGGTAGTGCGCTGATGTTCAACAGTTACAGAGCAGCTACATGTTGATGAATGGCTCCATAAATTCAAATGTCTGGGGAACAAATCAAAGCCACTCAGGCTGTCCTCTGTCTCTCCTTCATTCCTGTCATTCTCCCTCTTTACCTTCCATGATTGCCCATCCCACCAGGCTCTCCTCTTCATATCCCTAATAGCTTCCCTCTCTTTGCATGTGTGTTTGGACGGCTGCCCGTAAGATGAGCTCTCTAGTAAGGTGTGAGCCGCAGATTGCGCCCTCACTGTTGACCCAGCAGGAGCTTTGTTGCTTTAACCGTGTGGTCTACTTAGCACCGACTGTGCCGGCATTGGAAGGAGACCAGAGAGAAGCTCTGTCAAGGTGCACTAGTGTTTCTTGTGTTTACCAAATCCCCCTCTCCTTAAGAGTCTGTTTTTCTGGGCATCACATAAAGACAACTGTGAGGAAAAAATTAAACCCCAAACATGCAGGTGCAAAAATATGCTTCTATGCTTCATCTGTTGCAGCAAAAAAAATACACTTCTGCAGCCTTTCATGACTTATTTACATGTTAAGAGCCAGAACCACAGAGTCGATTAATACATTTCCTGTTTGTGCACTGCTGATGTGAATGACTACAGAAAATCCACAATTATCTTTTGGTCTATATTTGAGCATAAAAAAGTTAGCAAACAAAGGCATTCATCTGAAGGCTACTGTTGTGAATTCCACAAAGTTTTCTATTCTCTCTCTCCCAGTGCTTTGCTCCTCTCTGAACTCCCTTCCCCCCTCTCCCAGCTGCTGTCAGTACATCCATGGTGTTTCCAGGGCCCATATCTTTTAACAACCTTCACATTCATGATTCCCATAGGGAAAGGCATCCAGCTGGTCTGGATCACAATGCTAAGACATGACCGGAGCACAACATCAGCCCTACACTCCTCTTTCCCACTATTCGTGAGTGAAAAGCTTTTTACCAGAAGGAGGGAGACACAGTCCACTGAAATATTTTTGAAATAGGACAGAATACTCTATTGCTTTGAACATTTTAAAATTGTAAAAGTATACACAGCATGTTCAGGAGTCTAGTGTCTTCCCTAGGCTGAATGTCTTTTTTTATGGAAAGTTGCACATGAAACCAGAGAGTGAAATTATGACCTTGCCAAGCCTGTTTTGGTTGAGCACAGTTTCTGCTTGTCATATCAGGAGATGCCTGAAATAGTGACACAGCTCTACACATCAAGAGCTAAATGATGTTTCTCTCTGATGTCCCTCATAAGGAATTATATTTTGAATTTGCTTTCTTTGTGATCCTATTACACTGATACATATCCTTCACCACAGCCTTAGGAGTACAACTCCTGGGGGCCACATGCTTCCTCTTGACCTGCACAGCAGGGATTAAAAAAAATCACAGAGTATATTTGAACGCACAGCAACCGGCCTCAGGCCTGCAGTTGTCCACAGCACCACAGTCATACACAGGTGGACCGAGTGTAACCAGCAACAGTGAGATAATAATATGCTGTAATAATCTGCAATAAAAGTGAATCATCATCTGGCACACTATTAAAATACAGAAATAATAAAACACTCGACTGACATGCAGCTAAAACAGATTTAACCAAACTTACAAGTATCCGTCATTGTCACCGGTGTTGACATCTTCCTTGTATCACAGTATCAATTCAGAAGCTGACAGACCTCACAAAATTACAAAACACTCCTACTTACCTTCCTCCTTCAGCTCGTCAGTCAGCACCAGAGAGGTGAGCCCCACCCCTCTCATAAAAGAGGCGACCAATCAGAATCTGGCAATCTCAGTCTCTCAGCAAGAACACAAATCATCACCTCAACTGAAACCAGGAAAGACCTGCTGGCTCATCTACCTCTGTACTCATTGTTTTTGTGGCCCCACAAAGGCTTTCACCATGTGGGTAGGATGATCAGCTGGGGCTGCTGGAGCTGCTTGCCAACCAGACAGCAGAAAGGACAGAGAGGATAAAGGGAGGTAAAGGGGGGCAGTGGGAGAGGGAGATTAGATGACTTCTAGTGTCTCCTCTACACACACACACACACACACACACACACACACACACACACACACACACACACACACACACACACACACACACACACACACACACAAAATCATCCCAAGACAGTGAGTGCTCATTTATCAGTGTCTCTGAGAGCAGTCCAGCTGGCAGTGTGGAGCTATCTGTTTATTAATTGAATTAGCTGGCTTCTGAAGAAACCCAAGTGTTCGAGGACAGAGGCAGGTCAAAGAGCTGCAAGGCCCCTTAATAGTGGTGATTATGAATAAGACAAGGCTGTGACAATTAAAGGTAAATAGAAGACTGATGTGGCAGACACTGTAGTGATTTGTTCTAGCTAAGGTTCATTTTTACCTTAGCCGCTTTGAAAAAAACTGTCTCGTCCTGCGTCAAGTTTTCATCGTGTTTCATCACGCTCATCCATGTTAGGTCAAGTTTTAGTTGACAAAAACCTCAAAATTCTAGTCTCATCTTATTCAAAGAAAGCCATATCTATTGCAGTTTAGTTTTTAGTCATTTTTTGGCCCAGTTCAGATCGGTGCAACACAGCAATGCAGTTATAGAATGTTGCAGATAAAATTGCAGTTGCATGAACTGATAGAGTCCAAGACAATTCATCATGTCTAACTTCTAATATCAGTTATAGAATTTTAGAAAGTATTCTTTTTGTGCGTACAAATTTGTATTGAAAAAACGGAATCAAAATTTTAGAATGTTTTCGAGATGCTTCAGAATGTTGCAAGTTGCATCACGTCTTGTTGCAAATCCTTGACCTGAATTGGACTTCAGTCTTTTGATTTACTGTACATGTATGTTAGCTTTAGTCACATTTTAGTCATTTGCTTATTGATAAGTTGAGTCTTGTTTTAGTCTGTGAAATGTGGAAAAGGCTAGTCGACAATGAAAATACAATATTGATCTAAATAACTGTGACTCAACAAAGACAACTCAACAATAAGATAATAGAAGAGAGTAAATGAGTATAAGGTATTACATCAACACACTCCTATTAAACATTACATTTTAGAGATGCAATGACCCGGTGCGTAAGAAGACAAGACCCTTACCGTGATATGAATCTATCCCTGCAGCTATCTAAGAGCTCTGTTGCTCTCCTCTGTCTGGAGTTGAGACACAGCTCAGTTAAAACCAACTTGGCCAAAACTTAAGTCTTTGTATCCACAACCACAGTGACGCAACTAAGGGACATTAGCAGAGCGATGATGAGCAGGCTGTGACTCTCAAACACCTTCATCAGGCTCCCTAATGCCTCTTGAACACATGGTTGTATTTCCCCAGACTGTGCTAAGCAAAAGAACTTAGCCAACATGTGCATTTTACTCTAATAACACACCCATACATTTCTATTGCAGCAACATGGCTGCCTCAGAAAACAGTCATTAAGTCAGTGAAGGTGTTAGCCTGTGGGCTAAAAGGTGCTCACGGGCGGGATGGCCTAGCTTGTCCCATCACTGTAGCACCTGTTTAATTGGGAAATGCAAAACAAAGCATAAAGCGCAGCATGATATAAAGATACGGTAAGGATATACACAATCACTTTATGATTGATAATCTGGAAAATAACAGCAATCGCATGCATTTGACACTCCGTTTCATTCATTCTGACAGTGTACTGAAAGCAGGAGGCTTATTGATTTTCCACAGCTAAAACACCATCCCTGACTCAGGCATCTTTTGCCCAGAGGGGAGCTATCTCCTCTCAGACCTTTGCCCTCTGATCTCTCAACTCCCACTCCCTTTTTTAGGCTTTTCTCATTTATGTGGTTTCAGGGAGACCAGGTGATCACCCATTAATGATATTTATTAATGGCCACTTCCTCTCTGACACAGCGGGCCTTTGAGTGATGTCCCTGTGAGTGCTCTGGGCACATCCTGAGAACACACTCAGGTTTCTCCCTGCCAGATGACTTCATATCTATTAACCCTGGGAGGGGAAAGCAAGAGTGTAGAGCAGGTACAAAAGGAAAAGACCACGCCTGCCTCAGGATGGGTAAATCAAACCCAGTGAGGTCAGGGTGAGCACTTTTATTCCCCTTAAAAGTGGAGCAGTGTGCTATCTGGGGACCTGTGGCCCTCTGGCGCCTTACAGCAGGTTAGAAAGATTTAGACAGTCTGTGGAGTCATCGTTTAAGAGCAAAAAGATCACAGCTTCAAATGGAGATCTTCACATTAAAAGGTCCACATGAAAGCATTAAAGCTTCTATCTGTCTGTCTGTCAGCCTATTGTTAACAGCAGCACTTTCAGTGGTCATTTCTGCGTGATCTCTTATTGCATAATTCATCATAGCAGTAACTTTCCTGGCAATATTTTTACAGGCCTCAGCCCCCTGACTCCCTCTCTAAACCCAACATGGGTTCACCATCTGCAGTTCAAAGCAGGAGTTGGGCTCTGTTGCTTTGCCAAGCACTCAGAGGATCTAATTCCTTTCTCCACATCTCCACCACTATAACCACCATACCTGCCTGCAAAACACACTCTGTCCCCTAAAACTCCACACCCCCATTAGTTCAATTTTATTAGATTTCCCTCTCGCCCAGAGAGGCAGTAACATACCCCCCCACCCCCCACCCTCGCTCTCTCCCACACACCTCTTGCTATCCCTCCGCCCCCTCTCCCTCTGCTTGCCAAGAGCTGGGGACTGTTAAACTGATTTCCTCAGGGAATGGCGGGGCAGACAGTCTGATGGGAACACTGGGCTGTAATGTCGCCCCCTCTCTCAGGTTCTGGGCCAAGCGGATCAGAGCTGAGCAGAACAGAGTCTCCCTGTGGTTCCAGACACAGACGGGAGAGATGGACATAGACTGGCTGTTCTGCCAGGGCCCGACGCGCTAGTGGTGCCCGCAGGAACTGGCGGTATGGGCACAGTGAGACACACGCCCACTGAGGAGCATGCTCCAAAAGCATGCGCTCATACTCTTGGCAGCTTCTTCACCCTGTCAAGTTAATGGATGGGTCTCTGACTCCAGTCTGTGTATCCCCACTGTTCCCTCTCATGTAAAGCCCTGCTCCAGAGCAGCCTACATGGTTATCACTACACTACCACAATACTCAAGACACAGAATAACACAGGCGGGGGGGCACACAAGGGTGTAGAATAATAAACATCCACATACTATATGTCTCAATTTGAGACACTGAGGGGAGACAGATTATTTGTACATCATCATGGAAATAAAGCTGACTTACAATGTGATGGCTTCAATTAAGAGCAATTTCAAAGACAAAAATAGAATCAACTAATGTTTGTGCAGATGAAAGGTAGAAGAACCCTTAACTTCCCTGTTACTGTATAAAATTGCTGCCAATGTACTTCAGTTTTATAAATCGTTGTTGTCTGGAGGTCTAATTCATTTTTGGCTCAAGGAACATATTTAAGTCATACTTGTGAAAACCACAGGTTGAGGGTTAATTGATCAAAATGACACAAGAAGATGTACAGAAGGAGAGGACTTTTATGTTTGATAGCTGCGCGGGGGAAGAAACACAAACAGAATTAGGTCCAAGGAGATCTGATTATGATCCAACTGGTCAGTATTGACCATGGTGAAAATCTCTGACTCCACAATCTTCATCCAGGAATATCTCATTCACTGTTCCAGGGGGATTCATGGTCACTGGACTGTCCCCAGTCTGGCCCATGTGGTGATGGCAGGTGGCTTGCCTAAGCTTGGCTCCACCTGATCCCAGTCCCATTCACAGGCCCTGAACCATAAGAGAATGGCCTTCACTTAAACCTCCTAACAGCACAACTAAAACAACAAGAAGCCATCCAAAGACAAACAGATGCCACACTCTGCACCTAAACAGCCACCCTCATCCCAAACCTCTGTACACATCTTAAATGTACCAGTTAACACAGTGCTTTGATTAACATGGCGTAGAGGCTCAACAGCTATGGTGGTTCACTATAACAAGCATCATTGCAATAGACAATTGAGAGAAGAAGCCTGTTAAATGAGAGGAGCATCGTCTCAACACAACATGTCTACTGTATATACCTTTGAGCAGTACTTTATACAGTATGTCTCTCCTTCAGACAAACCTAACACTTTGGCACCACAGTTGAAGCAGTGAAGTGGGGGTGGGGGGGGGTGGGGCTCTTTGGTCTGAGTCCAACACTGATAAACTGACAGACACATTGATCTAGCCGTTCTTCTCTCTGCTGAATAAACCACTCACCTCCATCACTCAAGACAGAAGTGAATTTTTGTCATCTCACAAGCTTCCTTTGCCCCCCCCCCCCCCCCCCCGCCTCAAGGTAACTCTATTTCAATATGTCCTGGCATGTGTCTTGAATCATGTGTGTCTGTTTGACTATTTATCACACATCCACATCTGCATGTTTACTTAACTAACCGCACATATGTACATAACCGATCTGTATCAAAACTATGTGCAAACTCTAACATAGTGGTTTGTTTTAGCTCAGTAATCCACAGATGTGTTTTGACTGCAAGCGCAATGATTGCCAGAGAGGGTGCCAGTGCAATGAAAGTGAGACATTCACTCACACACACACACACACACACACACACACACACACACACACACACACACACACACACACACACACACACACACACACACACAATCATATATAGTGCGCTAAAGCTTAGTGAAGCAGCCCGCAGATTCAGCTGTGCTCTTAGCTCACCGTCCCTTCTCCTATGACATCATACCCTGACAATGCCACCATTCATACAGATGTTGCTTACAAAACCTGGAGTTAGACTCCTATTGTGTGTGCTGCTCCTCCTCACAACAAGAAGTTTCGCCTGAGGTGCTCCCCTACTGTGGTGGTAGAAAATGCATGTGCGCTAATGGTTTAACTGCTCACAAATGACTTCATACTGAGCTAATCGCCGAATAGGTCACAGCATAAAAGAGCTGAAAAGGGACATGTGTAGCCGCTTCACACACGCTTTATTTTCTAAAGATTTCTGAACAGAATATTTGTACTGTTCTTATGTATGCTTTGCTTTTCAGTGTAAAACTTGATCTTTTCGCTTTTAAGCCTAATAACCCTTCAATCCCGAAACTATCCTGAAACATCACAACACCAAAGGGCTGTGTAAATCAAATCTAAAAAGCTACATCTGTGTGCAAGAAACACTTTGATTATGGGTCCTCATGTGTACTATGAAATGTTTCTTTAAGAGACGCGCTGTTTTTTTCCCTCCTCAAGTAAAAAAGGAGTACATTTAGAACATGCCAGGAATTATGTCATCCACCCGTCGAGTGCCAGCTCCACAGCCAAGAGAACAGCAATGGAGGAACATATAGTATTGTTTACCTCATAAAAAACTCAGCACCTAGCCTGATGCTTAGTGACAAATTTATTGTCCTTAGTAACAATGTAAACAATAGATAATTGGACACTAATAAATTGCACATTTTCATACACCAGCACCAAAACATTACAAGGGCCTGCTGTCTGAAATTAGCAGGCAGGCGGGATTCAGAAAGTATGGAGTTCATTTAAAAAGGACACAGAAATAAAGTAAAGGACCACCACTTTGAAGCTTGGTGGTATGAGCTGAGTCGTGCCCAATAGTTGGCACACGCATGTTATTTAGAGCCAGTTTGATAAGGGCTTCTTAAATATATATCTCTCATTGAGAATACCTGGCATGTACGCACATGTGAGTGTGTTACAGTCATTTCATCACCATGTACACAGTACGTATATGCATGTTTTAGCCATGAGTCACTTATCACGTTTTGACGTACCTGACTCTGTATGAGTACGTATGTTTGTGACTGACTGTGAGACACAGTGTTGAGAGGATGAAACAGAGCTGGAGCAGACGGTGTGTGTGTGTGTGTGTGTGTGTGTGTGTGTGTGTGTGTGTGTGTGTGTGTGTGTGTGAGTGCGTGTTTCGCGAGGCCCTGTGGAGAACTGGCTCGAAGCGGTGATGTAATGCATTGGCCAGCGTGCTGTGGAACTTGGCCTCCTCTCTGCAGTGTTTCCTTCACACTACGAGGGTCAACTATCCCACAACCTCCAGCCCACAACACGCTCCATTCTATTCCCCAGACCACAACAGAACAGGACACAACCACACCCCGCCGGCACCATGAGCACCCACTGCTTCATGTGGAAAAAAAATAAAAGACGCTTGAACCAAAACTAATAAAACTCTCAAATCTCAGCAACACTCCCAGACAACAAACTAAAAGCAATGAGGGAAAACATACACGTCAGTTATTACACCACTGGGCTTTGCTGTACCACTTAAACGATGGCACTTAAGGAGAAAATAGGAAAGAGAGCAGAGATGGACACTGATGTGGAGATACCGAGTCTTTGGCTCACAGAGCACAAACAGAGAGCTTAGAGTGAGATATGAGTCCCCAAGGGGCCACAGCAGTCCTTTGGCTCATTAACTATTTACACCAGAGACAGGCCTCCCTGCTGCTCTGGCCCACCACAAAATCAATTAGCCTTCATTAGCCCAGGCTCTGGGCCCACAGCATGCTTTCTCTGACAGGGGAGGGTTAATCCTGCTACAACGGCCTCTAGTTACCACAAAATATCAAACAATCACAAGCCAGCACATACAGGCACAGACGCACACACGCAGAGAGGCTAGCTCCTTTCAAATCACTCACAGGAATTCTTCCAAATTCTCACTACTGCTTGTGTCTCAGAATATCAATAATGTCTCTCACTTTTCAACTCCCTGTCTATCTATTTCCTTCATGTCTATCAAAGTCCCGCTCGACCCCCTTCTCCACTGTAGTAATGTAAACTTTCAAGAGAAGGAGTGCATCCAGGTCCATGCCTCTGGGGTGTGGGGTTACAGTGTGGAGATTTCCCATTGGCGGAAAGTCAACATGGTTGGGGTAATGCGATTAGAGCTGGATTGAGAACGTCGCAGGGGACACATGGGCCTGATCATGGCCCAGTTATCCGATAGCGAGGCCGTATTTATCGACCCAGCCCGGGCGAGGATATTACAGACATTAGAGACTCCTTCTATGCTTATGAAAGCCATAGTGGAGATCACACCCGATAACGCAATTACTCTCTCACTTTCTGCCGACAATCGTGGAATTCCATCAGTTGTGTTCAGACATCAGGGATCAGAATCTGGACTGATCCACGTTTGGTTGTTGTGCCTCATATCTGAACGGTCAACTAACCAGAAAGTTGCATGGTTGAGAGGCCTTTTAGTGAGTGAATATGTTTATGGGAGGCCTAACAGAGCATTTACAATTCAATTACACAGATAGGAGGAGTAAAAAAAAAAAGAAAAAAAAAAGAGTAAGATGTGTCTGGACGACGGCCAGAGGAGAGATAAGCCTAATACACTAATATTGTGTTACCCCAGCAGGTTACCATAGGAACAGTTGAGGAGATTCAAAAGACTACAAAGACGATCAATCTTGAGAGAGCAGGAGGAAGAGGGAGAATTAAATGCCCTGGGAATGCTCCCGCGCTCCTCTATCAGAGCAATAATTCTTCTAATGACCTCTACCACCTCCTCTCTCTGTCTCTCTCTCTCTCTCTCTCTTAGCAGGATCTTTCTCTCCAACAAACTCATCTATCCCACAACATTTCCAAACATGAAGAGCAGCAAATGCTTTTCATTACAGTGAGTGATTTTTTTTCTTCTTTTTTTTTTTTTGATAACCAAGTCATGACATTTGCTCTTATTTCCACAGAGAATTTTTTTTTAATGTTAAGAGTTATGTACTTTCAATACAAAGGTTGGATGACGGTCACTTTGCTAAAGAATTAATCAAGTCATAACATATGTGTTTAAGTGTTTATTTATTTGGCATTAATCAGAGGTATACTGCCACCCATTGTCTATTTGCATTACAGCAGCACAAGTATGCAAAATGGGACCAAGTCCAAGGTCTCCTCTTTTTTTCTATGATTACTTCTTTAATTCTAAGATTCCGTTTCCCTTCTGTCTCTCTACTCTCAGCTTCGCCTATTTCCCGCTGCTCTAACTGCTTGCTTTGTGAAGGATGAGGTCATTTGATTTTTTCCCTGCTGTGTTAAACTAGTGCTAACAAGTTGCAGGACCTACAGAACATGTTCTGTACATTAAGATATACATCAGGCAGTCAGTGGGCAGCCGAGCCACAACCACATAAAGGGTCCTTTATTCCAGCCAGAGTCTCCAATGCCGCACTGGCAGGTTCAGACACAGCTTTGATTACACACCGAATGATGAAATCCACACAGACCTAAGAGTACAGCCTGGCTGGCACAGCCCAGTGGAAAAGAGAGCTGCAACACTTTGAGCGTCGGTGCGTGTGTTTTCATAAATGCATATGTATCCTAATGAATATGTGCATATACTCACCAGTTTGGCCTCTGAATGCATGGAGGGAATGTGAGTGGATGAGCAGGGGCTGCTGTGGGCAGGTCCTTGCATACCCATCATGTTGGCGCCCATGGACATTTGTCTCTCCATCTGTAGATTGAAGCACAATGAGAGAGGTTAGAAATATTATTCCAACCACAAAGACATTATACATTAGATGGGTCGATAAGCACTGAATATTTAGACATTTTATGTGAGATTTATAGCGACTTTTATGTTAAGCATACTGCTTTCACACACACACACACACACACACACACACACAAAAGTATTAAAAGTGTGAGATATCCCTCTGCACAGTAAGCAAAGGGGGTGAGATGAGAGAGCATGAGAGCCTGATTTCACATGACAGGCTGCCCAGTGCACAACTCTGTGTGATGATAACAGGAGCTGACCCAAAACAGGAAGCCAGTATGGAGGGACTTAACACAGGAAGCTGGTGAAACAGGGGTGTGTGTGTTTGTGTGTGTGTGTGTGTGTGTGTGTGTGTATGTGTGTGTGTGTGCACACGTGCGTGCGTGTGCGTGCGCATTTCAGATAATAAAGGTGTCAAGTGTCAGTCAGACTCAAACCCCCACCCCTGTTGGTGCAGGATGTGTGATGCAAGTTTCGGTTGTTTGAATATATTTGAATCTATCACCACTCGTTTGAGGTTACCGCTTGCCTCTTTGGTCAGGGTGGTTATAGCTGTAGACGTGAATGCAAGGAAATCAACTGGATATGAGGTGAGGGGTCACCTGTGCTGGGTGACAATGGGAGCGGTGTACACAGGAGACCTTTTTGTGAGCGTCTGTGAGTATACATGTGTGAGCTGTCATGGCTTCCCAGCTGCTGAACTCTGGGTGGTGTGGTGGTCTTGATGAGGAAAGGCCCCCTTTTCCATCCCCCCTTTTTTGCCTGACCCCCCCTGCCTTTCCACAGAGAATCAGGCCTCGAACCTGACACACAGCCTTAATTGCACTAAGTGTGTTTTGTGTAAAAATATCACCCTAACCTGCACCCCTTTCCTGAACCGTCAATCTTCTCCCAAATCGCTTAGCTCTTAATTTAATAAACATGGGAGTTTTTTCTCATACCATCAACATGGTCTGTCTTGTGTTACAATGAGAACATATGTTGTATCATTAGAATCCTGATATGAGGAGCTTTCTGCGGGTTGTTATCATTCCCTGCTTCCCAATATAGGTCCGCTAAATCTTTTTGGCTTAATTACAATAAAGTCTATGTTTTCAGCCCACAGCTAGATTTCTACAGGAGAAGACTGTGATAAGTCATTTTAATGGTGACAGAAAGCACCCCAAACTGTAACCCTACATTGTTTATGTGGAGTCAGAATGTGCACTTTGTGTGTGTGTGTGTGTGTGTGTGTGTGTGTGTGTGTGTGTGTGTGTGTGTGTGAATGTGAGTGAATAACAGTGCTTTTGCATGTGTGAGTACTCCAGTGATTGAGTGTACTCTGTGCTCCATTGTATACTCACAGGCATCAGCACAGCAGAGGAGCCAGGCATAGTTGGGTCTGGCAGAGTTCCAGGCATGGAGGCTGGCAGAGGCTGTCTCTGTCTGTTTCGTAGGTGCAGCAGCGAGGACAGAGAGCCTGGGACAGGCCTGAGAGGGCACACAGACATAACACAAAGCACTTCAGGAGTGGCACTAGATAATGTGAGTGTTAGCCTTTCCTTTGTCAAATAATTGACCTAAGTACTCTCGGTATTATCAACACACTGACACTAATAATGACAGACAGTATATGTATAATAAATATATTACGTTGTATTATACACACACATTGACGGTTTCTCTGACACACACGTTTTTTTGATTATAGATGTTTTGGGAATTCATGCTGAAGGATGGTCCTCAACCAATCAGTTAAACTTCATATGAATGAACGTCCCTTACATTGACTCCTCACCAAACAAGTTCACACTTTATATGGAGCTAAAAATGTGTCTATGGGGACGCTCCATCTTTAGCGCACTTGTCCTGATGCATTTCATGTCACCCAAAAATGTCTTGTTAGAGCTGAAAGGGGAGTAGTAATAGTGATGGGGTGCAGGTGGGAGTATGATGGGGAAAAAAACTATGAAAGTCAAAGAAATATTTCTGATAAAAAGAAAAACTTATTGTATGGATTAAGAATGAAAGTCAAAGCCTCAGAGAGTAAGGAAGGGACTGAGGGCAGACACAGATGTGGTGTTACTACTCTTGGTACAGGCTGGTATTTGTCAAATATTTGGCAAAGCCTATGTAGCTATTAGGTTTACTCTACTAGAGTTGTGTCTTGTTACTATGGAAATGTTCTTTTTGTGGAACTATTTCTGAGCATGAGCCAGGGGACTTTCCAGGGTAGTGTAATATTAGCAAGCTAGTTAGCAAGCTAGTTAGCAAGCTAGTTAGCAAGCTAGTTAGTGGGTTTACTAAAACACTTTAAGGAAACAGGTGTTTATAATGTCGATCTGATCAGAAAACCCCCAAATACTAACTCTCAACAAACTAAAAAAAAAAAAGCGAGTTGCCACTGCCAGATATGACATACAGCTTCCACCTGAGTTGCTGTGATTACTCTCCTCCATTGAGTTAGATAAAAGGTATGCTTAATAGCTTTAAATTCATACTTGCAGCAGAGTTCTCAGTGTTTGTCAGCAGATATTATGCTCAGTTGTCATGGGCAAGGAAGTAAATAAATACAGTACATCTCTAATAAATACACTCACTTGCCAGCTTATTAGGTAAACCTAGACAACGGCAATGCAGCAAAACACAACAGCACTGCAGTACGACCATCGCGAGGATTATAATGTCCAGTTTTTATTGAACCTATTTGAGAAAGGCTTTGAGTTATTTTATTTGTTATTTTGGTAGGCTGTTCAATTGTTACTGGGTTTTACCTAAAGACGTTCCTAGTGATTTGTCAAGCACACTTCATAAAAATGGGATGGGCATATTTTAGGAGCACCTCCCGAATGTTTCAGAACTAAACCAACCAAAGAGATATTTAATGTAACTCTCTTTATATCTCTGTCATAGACTGTCTTAATGACACGAGAGCAACTGAAACACTGAATTGTTTGCCTTATAACTCACAGTTCATGTCTCAGTGAGCAGGAGTTATCCAACATTTCTTACATTTCTAGTGAAATATGTTAAACAAATGTGTCACAGTCCTTTGAGAGGCAGCAATATAAGCTGTTGAAAATAACACTTAAACTATCACAATTTTGTCTTAGAGAAACTGTGGGAGGAAACTGCTCCATCATCCGTAGGCAAACATTTATCACATTTGAGAAGAAATGTTTTCCCCAGAGACTTTCTTTTTCAGTTTCTAAAAAGGTTCTTTTACATGAGTGAAAATTGAAATGTGGATGTGTATTCATGCTGAGGTATCTGGGGAGGTTCTGGATATACTTTAAACACAGTTTTTGTACTACAATGCATGAATAATGATGGTGATGATTAAGGCATTCTATTTGTCATTACAACCACATAAGATGCGCATTATGAAAAGCCCATTCAGAAGCTGCTGGAGTGGTGGAAGCCCTGTGGGAAGAATCTCCCTTAGTGACCACAAAAGTGGACCAACAGACTTATCCACACTCACGGCCACATCAATAAATCTCATGTACAGATGAGGCCCAGGCAATGCTTCAACTATTGTCAGTCACTGGCTCATGCAGCCGTCCAAACACTACACTCCATCTGCACATAGTGACATCATTTATACAACTGCCACCAAATCCCTGCTTGTAGGAGCACAGATTCCCAGCTGCAGGGTATTGCTTCACCCTAATGCATTCAACACCCCCCCCCCCTCCAAAAAAAGAAAGCACCAGCTTTCACAACATGATTCTTTAATAAGACGTACCTCTGCAATCAATAAATCTCCTGTTATCAGTGTCGTCAGGATGAATGAAGCCTCTTGTCAGTCAATAAAGCTCAATTTCCTCCAGCATTTAGGAATTAGTGCAAACAAGAAGCATTTAGGTTAGCGGTGTCCAGCGCGGTAATGTAATCAATTGGCCACATCATAGTCTGGATTATGGTGAGTAGTGAAGGAGTGATAGCTGTATGGGGGTGTACCACAGCAAATGGTCCCCCACCTGAATAAATACCTGTATTTTTCCAGGCCTAAATATGTGCATTTACGCTCCAGACATTTTCGATTGCTCCGCACACACACGGGACCATTACCATCCTGACTGTGTGTCATTTCTGTCTAACATCCCAATTTATCACAATCACCCTCATTTAACGGCACGTATGACATCTGAGCAACACTGCGAATCCAAACATTTCCACATGGGAAAAGTCATGAAAGTACAATGAGGTATGCAGTGTAGCGCCGCACACTACGTAAACAGTCTCCTTCTGCCAGCGTTTGGGAGGATGAAATTAGAAGACATGCTGTTGATTTGGTTTGTTGGATTCTTATTCAGTACGATGTCAGTCTGCTTGACTGTTCTTTTTTCTATTTGTGGATCCAGAATGAGATTTTTCCAGCCAATTTTCTCTCCTTACATCAAAAGAAAATACATTTTCAAAGTAAATAACAGTATGGTGTAAAGAGTGGCTCATTTGACACATGCCATGAAATGTTTTCATACGGCTACAAGCATCTTAATGCTGTTGTATTTATCCATACACACACAGCACAACAGTACATGTGTATATATTCATATATCTATTATATGTTCAAGAACATCCTGACCTGCTACGTATTAACAATGCTGACTTAATTCACACTTTAACGAAAGGTTTCAGAAGTGTATTCAGGTTGTGGTCTGTAGATTTCCAGACAACATGTGAATAAAAGTCAAAACTCAACAGCAACCATTCAATGAAAAGCGCCAAAGAATATCAAATCAGCCTAATGACTGTAAATCTGGACATAGATGATTTTTTTTTAATTGCAACACAATAGAGAGCACTAAAACAGAGCCTTTGTGACAGCCAATAAGCTGGTAGAAATGTGTACGCAGCAGGTCAAGCATCAGCAGGTTGTACTGTTGAGAAAATGAAGAAATGATGGAAATTGTGTTGTGAATATTTCAATCCCATTTTACAGACAGTATTAACTCATCAGCGCGCACGTGAGATTTACATGCATAAAAAAATGCACTGAGGAAAAAAGTTATTGACTCGTTTTATTTATAATTTGGTGAGTTAATTGACATAAAAATCAGTATGGGATATCATCAACCTTAAAGCGCTGTTACCTAAATTGATTAGCCTCTTAACTAAAAGTAAAAAAAAAAACAAGCAAAAATCAGGCCTAAAGATATACATTTTAAAGTTTAAAAAGTTATATTTTTAATGACTGTTTACACTGTTCCCTTTTTTGAGTGCGACCCCTAATTATCATTTTTTTAGAAATAGAAATATCATATATGTTTCTTATTCATGGTTTAATAAGGCAACAGAGTGACACTTCGCGTAGGTTGTCAGTTTATAAGTCCTCCCCCCACGAGAACTCTTTCTCTGTTACTGTTGTCACACATTTGCTAAAGCAGTGTGTGAACGTCTATGAGGCGGTGGGGCTGTGGTACCACTGAGGGGACTGATAATAGCCCAGGCTGTGGGCCCCTGGGGAGAGCAGGGAGACACTCCGCAGTCCTGACCCCGCACTCTCACGTTACTGAGTGCCTTGCTCGCAGCAGCCAGTTCCCCTCCCAGAACATCCACCAGCACTCCACCCCACCGTCACTCCATCATGACATCACTGTAAGATCCTCTTCACTTCCTGAGTGCCTCTTCTGCTTTATATCGCTTTCTTTGCAGTACTTGTCTGCATGTATCGGCTGTTTTTCTGTAAATGAAAACAGGCGATACATGTTACACAGGCGATAAATGGAGCAGATTTGACAACTGTTCATTGTGCTGTTTGTCCTGAGTGCACCTCACCTCCAGGCTCTCTGAACTTGCTCGCTCTAACCTACAAATCCTGTAGTTAGAACACACACTAAGCTCCACTGTCCCAGTCCCCACAGTCCCAACGCCAACTCAAGGACTGGGGGACTTTAACACAAGGAGTTTGGCTGCCATCCAGTAGAGAGAGAGAGAGAGAGAGAAAGAGAGAAAGAGAGAGAGAGAGAGAGAGAGAGAGAGAGAGAGAGAGAGGTGCAGTCTGTCCACTGACTCATATCCTTCCCTTTCTGAGTTTGCTCCAGCAATGATGTAATGCTCTTGGCTTTTCGCCCTCCCCCCACCCTGTGCCTGCCTACCCCCAGATTTTGTCCCTCCCTCCTCTCCTCCTCTTGCTTTTCCCTCTCTTTCCCTCCTCGACTAGTCCAACAGCGCTGCACTCGCTCCTCGCTGGGTGAAGTCACTGTGAGCTCTGGGTAGACACAGCAGCTAAAAACTTTCGAACGTAACCAAAACAGCCCAGGGCCAAGTTCCAGACGTTCGGGAGACGGTGGTGCAGTCACCATGGGAACAGAGGTAAACAGAGGGAGAAACAAGGGCCTCAAACAGCTTGCAGCTGCCTGGCTCTCTGAGTAAACACTACACAGGACCTGCCCCTGATTTACTGCCTTTAATCACTGGTGGGAGGAGAGTGCCATGGGGTTTGGACTGAGGAAATAATACGAATCTGATCAAATAAATCAGCCCTAATGGGTTACGACACAGGCTGACTTTTATTAGAGGGCTAGAGGAGAGATGGATGCTAGGAGGGTGCTACACTGCAAGGGATGTTGTGATGGATCTGGGATGGGGTGTCCTCTCATTAGGGAGCTTCAAGCTGAGTAAAGTTACGCCAAATCACAGTTGAGGAATGGCAAATGATTGCCTGATGTGAATTAGTGGCGTGTTGCTGTATTTATTCTCTAAATACGGTATTTGCTAAGTCCAGCGAGGATGGGCTGACTTTCCATCACAGCAGAAGCATAAACAATGTTGGTGCATTCCTATCACCACTGAATCTGACAAACCCATCAGCAACTGTCATCTTGTTACAACATAAGCTGGCGTGAGTCTGCAGCACCTGACTGGTGTTGTAACATTGGCCTCCTCTTTCTCTTTCACTTTCAATGATACATCCATCCATCCAGCCAGCCATCCGTCCATCCTTCCGCTTATTCCTGTTAAGGGTCGCGGGGGCTGGAGCCTATCCCAGCGGCTATGGGTGAGAGGCGCGGTTCACCCTGGATGGGTCGCCAGTCCATCACAGGACCAACACATAGAGACAGACAACCATTCACACTCACAGTCACACCTACAGTCAATTTAGAGTATCAATCAGCCTCGTCCCCTCTTGATGTCTTTGGACTGTGGGAGGAAGCTGGAGTACCAGAGAGAACCCACACAATGATACATCATTTTCTTTATCTCACTGTAAAAACATAACCATTTAGTAACATTTTTGTTTCTCTACCAAAAAATGCAATATTTACTATATCTTCTATAAATACATACGTGTGTGTGTGTGTATATATATATATATATATATATATATATATGTACAGTATATACATACATATGTGTGTGCATATATATAAATATACATACATGCATATATACATAAATTAGCTATATTTATCTCTCTCTACATATAGATATAGATATATCCATCCATTTTCTTCCGCTTATTCCTGTTAAGGGTCGTGGGGGTGTGGAGTCTATCCCAGCGGCTTTTCGGGCGAGAGGGGGGGTTCACCCTGGACAGGTCACCAGTCCATCTCAGGGCCAACACATAGAGACAGACAACCATTCACACTCACAGTCACACCTACGGTCAATTTAGAGTATCAATCAGCCTCGTCCCCTCTTGATGTCTTTGGACTGTGGGAGGAAGCTGGAGTACCAGAGAGAACCCAACTCTCTCTCTCTCTCTATATCTATATATAGATATAGAGAGAGATATAGATATGAATTTTGGCCTGCAGGAATTGGGGACCATTTTATTTTGAGTTGCAGTGTTTTGACCATTGATTTTTTTAACTCCTACCTCAATTACTTTTCCCTGTACAAGAGGAACAAGTGATGTGACTGTTCGTTGAAGATACGCCGATGCAGAGCCAGTAACCATCATTTTAGGTTGTGTAAACAGCAGCAGCTCACTTGTAAACAGCAGCGTTGCGAGGAGTGGCCTACGCCTTCCGTAGGCCGGCTCACATCACTTGACCGTTCATACGTGCAGCGTGAATATGAGAAGAAAAAGGCCCCACAAGGGAAGTGTTTCTCAAGGGAGCTCCTTGGTTCCTGTAGCTAAGTTCCTATAACTGCTTCGTCCGAAAGCTCTCATCCTGCCACCTGATTGCTGTCTTCCACCATCAGTCTCATCCCTTTGTCTCTTATTCCATTTTCCATCTTCAATTTCCCTTCATTATCTTAGAGCATTTTTCCCACACCTTCATTCCTCTGATCCCATTTGTCCATGCTTCTATCCAAACATGATCTATATTTTCCGTTCCTTGTGCAAACAAGGTCTCTTATCCTCTCCTGCACCCGACTAGCCACCATCCTGGTATAAAACCTCTGGCCTCCACATCTGATGCCTCACCTCTCCCTCTCTCTCTCTCTCTCTCTCTCTCCTCTGCTCTCAGAATCCTTCATTTCCTCTCCTCCTTCTACCTCCTGCCCCCCTTGTTCTCTCTTCCATCAACCTCTGATCCCTTTCTTCCTCTCCTCTGTCTACCTCTGATCCCCCTTTTCCACACTTCCCTGTACTGTGATCCCTGTGCTCCCCAGAGCTGTGAGGCATGTCCCTGTGTGTGAGTTGCTTGTGCAGGAGCCTGCATGTGTGGTGGCCCCGGGGCAGGGATGACACAGCCCCGCTGGAATGAGAGGGAACAGAGTCTGGGCGTTCCTCTACAAATGCACTATTAAACCCACTGCAGTACACAATGAGCTCATCTTAATTCAGGTCAGATGTACATCCTGCATTCTCTCTCTTCCTTTTCCTCTCTTTCCATTTTTGTGATCAATTTCATTGTATACCTGTAAACCAACTCAGCACCTTTTTTTTTTAACCTCTGCTCTCTCTACCTACTATTGCTCTATCACCACTTCAGGCTATAGAGCGACATGGTTGGCTATTGCTCATGTTTTCCTCTAGAGAAGTGTGTTAGTCAAGTCGGGGCACGAGGCCACTTCAGGCAATTTGTAGAGGTCTTCCTCTGCTGTACCCAGGACAGACATTCCTCCTTATCTCTTTAAATGCAAGACAATCATAAACAATAATAAAAGATGTTTTCTTAAAATTGGGAAATCCAGGAGGTCAAAGGTTATCAAAGGAGATGCAAAAAAGCCTCTCTGATGACTGTCTTGGAACTCTCCCTTTTGTAGGGAGTAGAACGCGTATAAACACTATGAGTGCAGTTGTTTTTATCACAAGCATAACATTACGCAACATATTAAAATGCAATACGCATTTCATCCTGGAAATCATTACATCTCCCGTTACAACTATTGTACCACTTTAATTGAGCATTTACTAATTAAAAAAAAAAAATTAAAGGTTTGGGAAGTAGAAAGACCAATACTGCACACATCATGGATTAATAATAAAAATTGAATTTATATCGCAATTTGCAAGAGACCTGAAGATGTTTTAGATCAAGGAATGGGCAGGACTGCAAGTAATAATAAAAACAATGACTGGCAGGGTTGAACGGTTAACTAAGGTCATAAGCCCTGGTAAACAGGTGGTGATTAAAGTGTTTCTAGTGATGTGACGTTAAGAATCTCTGTCAACATCCAAGAAGCACAATTCACTTTTTTAAAGATTTCAAGGACAAAAAAAGTCAGGTATCAATACTCAACATGAAATACTTCAAGTACTTATAGTCCTCAGGTACAGATTAGTGAGCTGTAAGTGCACACCAAATGTGTCAGGATACACTTACCCCTTGCATGACAGCCTGCTGCTAAGACATGAAAACCGACATCTACTTGTTTTGCTTCCTTCAAAGATGAAAATAAGGACCACAAGCTAGTGGCTTAGAGGTGTGAAAAACAAAATGTATTTAATGCAGCATTAAAAACAAAACCACAATTTGACTTCCCATAGAGCTTTGCACAGCAAAGTGGCAATCAAGCTTAAAGCAGCATGCAATTTTGCCAGGAAAGGATATCAGAAAAGTAAAAGACAAATTACTGACAATCTGTTAAGGGTGTACCCTGCATCTGACCCGATGGCAGCTGGGGTAGTCTCAAGCCCCCTGCTATACCCTGAAGCAGGATAAGCGGTTGACGAAAGATGAAAGCCAAAGTGAAGAGGTCAACTGTATTGACTGCCGTTATTTAATGTTGTTTCTTTAGTTAGTTTAATTTAGTTTTGCTGTAATTAGTTGTTATTTGAGTACAAACCAAACCCAGCTGAGCTAAAAGCTGATGCAGACTTAAGATGAACGTCTGTTTAGAAACTCTCAAATGTCTTGCACGATACAATCCAAGTCTTCTCTATCCAGTTGTATGCTAAATACCCTCGAAACACTTTAGAGCTAAAAATGACCAAACTTGATAGAACAACCATTTGTGTGTGTTTGAACTCAGCTTACGCATTCAGTGGTGAACACGAATACCGACACGTTGATTCTTCATGAATTCAAAACATCTACCAGTGGGTAAAGTTTCACTTTAAGGGCAATGTTGATATTGTTGCTCATTAACAATGTTGCCCTGTTTTAATAAAAGCACCTTCCTTTCTGCACAGACAAATTTGATTAAAGTTTTTAAATTCCAGAGCAACATAAACTGATAATCAGTTACTACATATGACCTGTAACCACGACTCACTTAAACCAGCTGCATTCAGGCTGATTGTGCTATGTAATGGAAACAACTGGACTGAAATTCTCTAAGGAGCCAGAATAAAAGAATGTCATTTTAATGCCTTGTGCCCACACCCATCTATCCACAAGCGAAAAAGTTGAGGTTTGCACAGAATGTTGTATCTCACATGGTTGACTAGTAATGTCCAACACATTTAACTCTGACATAACTCAGCACCAGATGTTTATAATTGAAATGCAGAGAGCATTCAAATGTGTTGGACACCGCTTCCCTTTGTATGATAATGATAGCCGTGACATTAAGATCTGCTGGCTGTTTCTTATGCCTGGTTTTAACACTGGTTTGTGTCAGCGGAGCTCCCCAAAGACCTTGTTTAGGGACTCGGAGCAGGAGAAAAGAGAGAAGGAGAGAGGGAGAGAGAGGTCCTCAGGTTTCACAGCTGCAGGCCTAGCTCAACTCTAAAGTAAATGGACTTGAGGAAAGCCAATCCTAATTGATTCCAAGCCTCAAAGCTCTTTAGTAAACATTGTGGAGCAATGAAAATGACTTGTTATCCTAATTCATTGGATGCTCACTCTGTGTGTTCAACAGAGCCCAGGAACAATCTAAGGAAGCAGATGAAGCTGAACTGATTTTGTTTGGTGATTTCTTCTCATTCAAAGACAATAAACTCACTGGCCATTTCATCAGATGAACTTGTATGCTCTAATATCATCCAGTACAAAAGCCCTGCCAGGACCAAGTAGATCAAATATTGAGAGGTGTCTGATAATTTGACCACTTCATTTAAGCACATGAGAAGGGCACACTAGAGTATTAGAAACTCCTTTAGAATAAAGCACTAAACAACAATACTACAACAACAAACAACAAAACATCTAAACAACATAAATAAAGTATATTTATTACCTTTCTGACAGTGTCATTAACAATATAACAGTATAAGATTTGTCAGCATAAGTCCTGGCTGAACTCTCACTTGGGTTGCAATGCATTTAAAAGGCGTGTCAATGGGAAAATTCTTTTCAAAGCCTGATAAAATGTGTAAAACTTTATGTCTGCAGTGGTTATATTCATTAATACATCCCCTCTTATCCAGGATAAAAAAAAAAAAATCTTTTGTCTATAAAATTGCTTTTTGATTTTGTAGAAACGTGCCAAAAAAAATTGGTTTCTACAGATGAAAAACATCGTTTTTTTGGTGATAAGATTTTCTCCATAAAATCACAGAGAGATAAAACTATTTGGAATTCTCACAGATGGAATAGGAAACTACTGATCTAACCCTCACTTGGCTCTCTCAACCTGGACAGAACACATTTATCCTGTGAAGTGTCCAGCTTGTTGTGCGAGTAGGAAGTTCCTGTGGAGAGACCCTGTACATGGAGCCTTTGGTTAGCGCTAATGGTTTCCTGTGGAAGCCCTAGAACTCAGTGGAGGGGTTTCCTCAATCTATTTTCCTGCTGATGTGAACATTTCCAGGTCACTTTTCTCTTGTGTGAATCTATTCATGCGATTCATGTGCTTGAATTTCACCATCCTACCAAACCAATGACACCTTAGCTGACGCAGCAAATATGCAAAGGGTCTGGGGGGAATGACTTCATTTCACTTTATCTGGGACTTTGGAGACGGTCCTGTGGCTGCCGACCATCATATCGTCTATCTTTAAGTGATGTGTGCAAGCACTAAAACCAGCAGTCTCTCAGCAAATCGGTGACACATTTGTGATTAGGGCAGAGCAGTTTTATCAATTCTGCGATATACATTGATATTTTGTTTTCCCAGAGAGTATAGATTTTTCAGTCGTGAGTATGGATATATTAAGCCCCATTCAAATCCCCCGTGTCCCGCACTTTGCAGGAAGAGCAGTTAGGTCTGCCTGCCGCTAATGTCGCTGTAGAGCATTTCTAGCTACCCAGACACCGACGCCTTTCTCATCCGGTTAGAGCTGAGAGAATCAGGAGAATGGCGGCGACCATTGTTCCCTCTAATTTCTCATGTGTCTGGACGTACACACAAGCTCCCTGAGCACACTGAGGAGCAATGTGAGCGACATCAGTTGAGCACGATGTAGCCACACACCTGTTCAACACCTGGGAGCATAGCTAGGTACATGGCTCATTAAAAGAATCAAATTACAGCAGCAATTTCTTTTAGTTTACTTTTAATATTTTCGAGGGTTTACAACTCAACCGCTGGGCCACTGTTGCCGTCTCTTATCTCTGCAGCACTGTTGTTAGTTTGCTAACCTGCACGGTGTTACGGCACGTTTGGGCAGGGCACATACAAGCACTGTCGATGCTATGATTGGCTGCGTAGCCTAAGTGAACCGTATCGTATCATTGGCTGGACACCTGTCACTCACCGAGTTTATGCACCGCATAGATTTTCTTGTGTGCTGAGAATGTGCTAGCGGTGGGCGTTTGTGCAAGCGCGCAGTTTAGAGGGAACATTGATCAATAAATGAAACTAATTTTCTCACTACATCTTTGATTCATTTTGTCCAGCATTTGCAAGCTGCCAGTCAGAGCCGTATGTTGTGTAATTGATGCTTTCAATTCAGTTAATTCAATCCAAGTCAATGGAACACTCACAAGATGTCACCAAGATCACGTTGTCCCTTTAAGATCTTTCATAAAAGGATGTAAGTGTATTGAATTGTATTGTGAGCTGAAAATCGTGATATATACCGTGTTGTGAGCCCAATATCGTGTATCATAACATATCGCGAGATTGGGTATCGCTAAAGCCCTATTTGTGATCGTCACTGTGAGCAGAAGTGTTGGGTCCGTGCCTCAGTAAGGTGAGGAGTGTTTAATGACAGGTAAACTCAGGTGAAGCAGGCCCAACAGTCTCTGTTACTGGCAGTGATTGCTGCTCCTCCAAAAGGGATGAAATTCCATCCCCGTCCTTGACAAAGAGCCTGACAGGGTGTCAGTCAGGCTTAGTGATGGGCCCCCCATCCAATATTCACCAGCTCCTCAAGCTGTAAATCTACACAGGACAACCTCGACACAGCACAGGACTATAAAACTGAGCCACCTCATTGTCTAACTAGCTCGCCACAGGCCGGGTTTACAGTAACAAAGACTTGGCACAAGTTAGTTGAGGTTTGAAGGAGGTCAGTAGAGTGTTCTCTTGAAGATGAGATGTTTGTGTATGGTCCTGTTTTGATACACCATGGTAAACCACACCATACACATCACTTTCAAAATGTTCAATGTAACTCCATGACAGTTGGTAGAGCTTATAAAATCATCCCCGCACAGGTGGATTAGAAAATAAATGTATGCACACACTGACTGGGATAATGAAAATAGGTGCTTTACTCTGTGACCTACTGGATGGTTAAACTCTGCAGGTAAGTGATGAGGCAGCACACCACCCAGACGCTGTTATCTCTGTCGGCGGTTATTAAACACCTGTGGCATGGCGGTGTCAAGGTATCAGAGAAACACAACTCCATGCTTGTAGCTGCCATTCCCATACAGTGAAAGGAACAATCTCAGAGCATGAAATGCAAAACCGTTGTAAAAGCAGTCATGAGCTGAGGCTTCAACAATGACCTCATGTCGTCCTCTGGGACCCTCTTTGGCATGTTAGGCTGCAGGACAATACTGAATGAACAGCAAAACATGAATCGCCAACACCCCCCCCCCCCCAAAAAAAAGCAAAAAACACACACACACACTGCTCCAACAGTAATAAAACACTGGCATTACCTCAGAGACTACAGGGGGATGACAATCGGTGCAGACACAAAGAGGACAGAGTCAGTCTAACGGGGATGCTCAAACTGATAGAATACACTCGTCCAATCTGTCAGCAGTTCTTATCAGTGCCTCTAGACCTCATTAACAAACTGTAGTAAAGCATACAATAAAATCTACATTCTCAACTTGATTACATCTTGCCAGTGATCTACTGAGTTCCCCAGGCAACACTCACCCTATCTGTCTGTTGGTGGATGGAGCCTGAGTGATGACGGAGCTGGACTGAGGAGAGGGCAGGGCCTGCTGGATCACTATGCTGGTATCATGGTTGCCCATTCGTGCATGGGACTGCTGGTGCTGGCCTTGGCCTGCCTGGCCATGCAGGGAGATGTTCTGCAGCAGGGAAAAGAAATTTACAGAAGAGGTGAGGGAAAATGTGTTATCAGTGTAAGTCAAGCAAAATAACCGTGTTGGCCTTAAGTTTGATGGCCTGCATAAACATTAATCTACAGACTTTTGAGTGGAAACAGGTATCATTATTGTTATTTACTAAGCAGAAGCCTTAAATTGTTTTACCACCATTACTTGACCCTTGTATTGTACGAAACAAACAGCAAGTTTCAGTGATTTGCATGAGGCAACTCTGAATAATGGCCAAACATAAGAGAATAATTCATGTGACATCACGGTACATATATTCTGTATTAAAGGAAAATCAGTGATCAACTCACACCATAGCCTGACTGCATCTAAAAATGTAAAAACAAAACCCTGCTCAATATTGTTTTTGCTCCTTATCTCTTGTCTATTGAGCTATGCACTCCCGGAGCGTCTTGCTCCGACTCGCCTCCTGCTGACTTAGCAGTGCCTCCCATCATAAACCACACAGACCAGGGAGGATAGACGGGGCTGACCTGAGCACAGACAAGCACCAGAGCCAAACCACCCAAACAACAAACTCCGCTACAACATGCAACGTGCATATTTCCAGACATCTGATAAGCAGTCTGTCTTGCGATGATTTGACTAGTGCCCATACGTCTGCTGCAGGGAAGATCTATAAATAATCATATTGTTTGTTAAAAGTCAAAGCTTTGTGACTTTCTAAACGTGTGAATGTCTGGCTGGGGTCTTTGTCTCAGGGGCCTGTCCTTATGTCAGAGAAGAAATCAGACTCTCTCACAGACATGGCTGGAGAGTTGTTTGAAGTTACAGGTTTTTCCACCTGATCTCCCCTCACCTGACAAATCTCCACCTGCTAGGCTTGTCTGTCAGTGCCTATAAGACTGATGTGGGATTGGGGGCGTCATGCCTTTTGGGAGGGGGGGGGGGGGCCAACAACATATACATATACATAACATAACTATGAAAAGGGGAAAATAAAACAAAACAATTAGGAGTGTCTTATATGTTTTACAGGAGAGTGTGATTACATGCAGTTGAGATTGAAATCTATTTGTTTCAGTTCGCAGCATGTGGGTTCTTATAAGTGGCACAACTGATGATGACATCAGATAAAAGTTCAAAACCATGTGACCTAACCCCTGTGGGTGGTTGTGGCTTTAGGTTCACCCAAATCAAGCTGAGGCTTTGTTCCCTGTTCCTGCAGTACCTGTTTAGTGTCTTCTTCTTCCTGGGCCTTGCAAAACTCCTGCTCAATAGAACAGTCAAGCTCGCTGAACAAGCCCACCTCCTCACAGTTCTTCAAGAAGCGTGTTGGTGTTGGTGTCTGGTCTGAAGGTGAAGAGAAAAATAAACAAGACCGACTGTAATGTAAGATAATACTGAGCATATTATGTGATCATATAGAAGAAGAAAAAATCAGCATAAAAGGCAAATAACGCATCATTTTTTTGGCTCATTTAATTGTTTTCCTTTTGTTTTTTGGGCAAATTTTTATTCTAAAAATGGCATTGTTTACTCTTTCATTTGCTAAATCAGTTAACGTAATTTCGAATGTTTATTTTATGTAATTTTTATGTAACACATATGGCTTTTAATTTCTGTTTATTTGCATGATATGTTTATTTGAAGACAGCAAACACTTCATTGAAGCAAATGGAGAAAAGACAACTTCTTCCTGTTCCTTTCCAGTTACGGAATACCGATTTGGGACATGTTCATTTTCCCTCTCGACTGGAATAATATTCATATAATATACCGACAGATTTTAAGAAAACTTTAGGGTGAGGGAGAGATACTATTTTTGACAGCCCTGTTTCAGCTGATAAAGTACAGATCCCACCTACCATGTGGGGGTCTCATTTGTTGAGCGAAGTCAAGCCCTGGTATTCAACTTGACTTTGTGGGGGTGCACACAGATCAGGTTTCAGACAGTTGAAGGTGATTTTAGGATCAGGGTTGTTTCAAAGGCTAAAAGCATACTTCATGGTCTGTTTATCCATTCTGGCTAGACCGAGGATTGACTCAAACTTTCATGGTGACCTATGTACCCAAAATACAGTTTCATCCCAAACAGTTTCCAGGCTGAGAATGTAATACAGCTCTATGAATGAAAATGTGAGTAATGGCAGCTTTTTTTCCCCTCTCCCTTTGGATTGTTTCATCTTGAAAAGGTGGAAAAAAGGAAATAATTGTAGAAAAGCCAGAAAAATAAAACAGTTTTTCATCTTGCTATCATACATCCCAAGACCCCTTTTCAGAGAGCCAGAGGTTACTCACTTAGAGAAAAACCAGTGAGCTCTAGGTCTCAGTTAGAGAAATGGCCTGAGCTGTAACTCAGACAACAAGCGATACGGACACCTGGCCTAGAAAATCCGATCCTGCTGTTCTGTGAGTGTAAATAATGAAAAAGTCACAATCTCTGCAGCATGGGTAAAATGGATCAAACTACTGTCTAGTGTGGCAGCAAAGGATATCTGGACCTGCCTTGGAAAAACACTTCTACATTCATTTAGAATTTTTGTACCTTTGGAGGGTAAAGGAATGAGCAGATCACGATGTCATATACACCCAAGCATCCATAAGGTCAAGACTAATGACATCGCTGACGATGGCTGAAGCATACAAGGCATCAAGGAAGATAAATGTCAAGATATTTAGCTGCTCATTTCTTCAGTCGTACGTCAGCGTCTCGGCTGAGGTGTATGTAAGAGGTATGTAATGACTACAGCTGAGCTGTGACTCTCATATGATTTATGCTACTGTAAACAACTGGAGTAGACACGCCATGAAGTTTTTATGATGATAGACAAGTGTGTCTGAGCATGAGTCACCGCTGCACACACCTGCAAGTAAGCTACCCTGCTGGGGTAGTGTGTGTGTGTGAATCCATTTGATGTGGCTGTAACTCACCTGATAACATGTTGTCGTTCTTTATGGAGGGAAACTTAAGGGTCATCTCATGTTTGTGTCGATGTATCATCAGATGGTCTTCCGTGGGGAATCGCTGTTGGGTTTTTAAACCAAAGGAAATGTTCTCTTAACTTGTTAAACTTGAAATTGACCTTTACACTTAATCCAAAATAAAACAAAGAATTTTATTGTAGAGCATTCGTTCAGGTATTTTCATTATTTAAAGTTTGTTTTTACTCAGTCCCATGCTCCACTATTTGTCCTAGATGCTAAAAGAAGTAACCGACTGCAGTGATAACCTCAATTTACTCCGCTTCGCATTACACACACACACGCACACGCACACACACACACACACACACACGCACACACTGACACAGACACACACAGACACACACACATACAGCCTAGTGTAGTTCTGTCTTGACACACTCACCTGAGAACAGCCAGGAGCGTTGCACACGAACGGCCTTTCCTGGTCTGAGTTCATCACTCTGGCCAACTTCTCATTAAACTACAAACAAGACAAAAGAAGAAAGTGAGGAGAGGAAGTCACCTACTTGAATTTCCCGACCAGCATCCAAGAGGAAAAATACAGCTCATTTTGTCACATGTGACATAAAATGACCTGGCAGCTGTTTCAGGTGCAAGGTAATTTCACGTATAAACACACAGTGTTCTCACAGCACAGTGTTCCAGGATCCATTAAAATTATATTAAGGGTACAGTTTTGGGGTTTCAAGGACTGAAAAAATTTGATTCAAATGCCTCAGAATATCCTTCTCAAGACGGGGTTACTTTAGTGTTTTTATTGTGCAATCAAACAGGGGAGGTTTGCAATGAAAAAGAGCAAAACTATTAACACTGCAAGGAAAAAGAAGTTTAATTAAAAAGGCATTAATACAAATCATAAACTTGCATTTGCAAATGCAAACATTTTGTTTGTTTTGGAACCAAGTCTGGTGGGCAGGATGCACACTGAAGGATGTGGCTTGGATCAGCAATCGTCAATGTGCCACAGGGATGATGTGTTTTTGTCAGCCAGCGCAGAGGTTAGCATCACCATGGGTTCCCTCAACCAAAAGCTAATGAGATTTTTATTTATTTTTTTTACAATCGATGATTCTCATAAATAATTTGAGGTACAGCAAAAGTTTCAGAGATTTATATATTGTTCGGCAAAAAAAAAAATCTATACTGGCTTTATGGTTTTTAAGGCAAAATTCAATCAGTTGCAACTACAAAGCAAGAGTTAGACTATGAAAAAAACTACGGCGCATCATGCATGTATGACTTCAGCATCTCCACAACTAGTTTCACACTTTCTCTGATGACGTTCAATGACAACCTTCAGCATGAGTCCCACCAATAAGACTCAACAAGTCCCACTAGCTAACAGTGCTCCAAGTCCTCAAAGCAGAAATAATGGCTGAGGACAAAAGAAGAAGGGAACATTTGCCATGGAACTAATAAGAGAAAAGAATCAAATTGAGGCTCGTCATTAGCAAGTGCATTTTCACACATACACAGCTACTGTGTGTCCAGATTGACAAAAACAGTAACGAGATCAACCTTGAGAATGACAGATGTCACAGTACAACCAAAAAAAATGTTCTGTTCCATTCTCCACCACCCTCAGCTATTGCCAGAATCAACTATTTCCCTTCAAATTATAATAGTGCAGGACTCTTCCAAGTATCACACTATTAAATGAACCAGATTCTTATTATTTTACGTCTTGGTGAAAGCTTCAGCTGCTTTAAATATGGAAATTTGAACTAAATCTTATCTCCATCCATTTTCTACCTCTTATCCTGTTAAGGGTCTTGGGGGTGGAGCCTATCCCAGCAGCCTTCAGGCGAGAGGTGGGGTTCACCCTGGATGGATCGCCAGTCCATCTCAGGGCCAACACATAGAGACAGACAACCATTCACACTCACAGCCACACCTACGGTCAATTTAGAGTATCAATCAGCCTCGTCCCCTCTTGATGTCTTTGGACTGTGGGAGGAAGCTGGAGTACCAGAGAGAACCCACACAGGAACAGGGAGAACATGGAGACTCACACAGAAAGATCCTGTGCTGGAGCCAGGACTCAAACCTGGAACCTTCTTGCTGTGAGGCGACAGTGCTGACCACTGCACCACCGTGCCAACCACTGCACCACCGTGCCACCTGAATCTCATCTCATTTTATATTTTTGAAAGATAATTATAGACATATATCTTTTCAAGTTTCAGTCCCTGAGAAATGCTCTGTGCATCTCACAGTGAGAACAAGTAAAGGAAGTGGTGACAGTGCAAAAGCAGAAGGTGCAGTTCTGCTATCTGAAAATCTAAATTAGAACAATCTGACTCATTTAAAAGCCAACAAGTGCTTTGAATTTGTTTACCTGCCACTGTTGCCATATGTGTTCCACAGCCACCCCCAGACATCACGTCAAATTTGTATCAGTTATCATTCTAAATGCTTTGGTGATTAAAAAGTAAAACAGAGGACACATTTTTCCAGACAAGAAGGATGTCTCGTCCCTGTGATCTGTTGAAATATAAAAACCAAAAACTAGAGGCCATAAAAATTTAAGGCCCACAAATTCTACAAATACGATCTTGTCCCACCACTCACTTACAGAAATTAAAACCTAGGCATGCTGAACTACACCGAGGATGCAGTCTGCATTCAGCTCAATTTTTTCAACACCCTGATTATGTTTATTGCAGGACTTAAAAACACACACACACACATACACACACACACAAGAATGACAGGTGCATTTTAACTGCATGTCAAGATCAATCCAAGGCCAATGATGTGACATTTAAAGGCTTTCATGTGCATTTTCATCAGTCATTGCATTTGAGGCATCCACGAGTTTCTGTTGCACACATTTAAATATTTTAACCATAAAGTCTTACAAAGCTAATGTAATTGCTTTTGCTAGTAGCTAAAGCATTAAGTGTTGGAAAGATGAAGGCAAAAATATATTTACATTTTATTATAAAGAAAGTGAATAATTTGTGATGTTTCCTGGTATGGAACCCAAGTACTTCACAAATACTGAGGAGACACTGTACTCTCTATCGGACCTAATAGCTTGGTCAGTATCTCAAGTCGTTTATTCTTTCATCAACAAGTTTATACGTTAAACATTTTCATTTTTATTGAATATGGAATTTTCCTTGAAAACGAGACATTTGGAATTTTTCAAATTGATGATTTCTTCTGTCGCATTTCGCTTTCAAAATCAAAAGAAAAGCAACATGAAAAATTATCATGTTTTATGATGTCATTGTGATGCTAAAGGCCAAGTTCAATTTACTGCATAATTAAAGGTCAAGTGGGTAGAATTTTGGATGGATGAATCGTGTTTTCATTTGCTAAAATTTTGTACAGCCAGCAGGTCGTCTTCCACCAAGCCCGCCGTGTTGCGTGTGCGGTAGCCTGTCATGTGTGACAGCAGTTGCTCTGAGTCATTCCATTATTCCATCTGTCATTATCTATTTAGTGTATACTAGCACTAATTAATTTAAGCTGTGCTCTTGAGCTAAACAAGCTAATGAATGCTCTGGTCTGTTTTTTCATCGTGGGATTACTTTCAGCTATGTTCGCATTGCGGTTGCATTGTTTACCGCAGGAAGCAGCTGATCGCGCTGAAGCTGGAGGGCTGTCATGGCAACCACGACGGACATCCCCATAGAAATTATAAGGACACATATAGGCAGAACTCAGAGATGACGGAAGAGAGCTGTTCTCAGACAGCAGAGACTAATGGAAAAGAGGAAAATATGGACCTCACTTCTATTATAATGGGCAACGTGAGATGAGTTAACGAGCTAGGAAGGAATCAGACGGACAATAAATCAGAGTGTGAAGGAAAGAAGAGACGGCTCGCTGCTTTTTTTGGTAAAATTATCACAAAGGAACAATTCTTCACCTTTAACGCTGAAGCATTCCGAAAAAGACACATTTTAACAAATTTTACAGGAACGACTCGGCGGCCCATCGTAGATTCTGCAAGGGTTGAGATCTGCAGCTTGATGTGAAGATACACATTGTTCCTCAACCACATTGTAATAATATCTGATAACAGGATAAAGAATGTGACTGAAACATCAGAATACGTGTGTTACTCTACTCACCACTAATATGAATTTACAAACAAAACAGAAACGCATCTGAAGTTCAAGTCAGCGCCACATGTCACGTGTACGCCATGTACATGTGTCTTTTTCATGCTTACAGACTATTTCCTCAAGCTCAGTCAAAACACTCCAATATTTTGTTATGCTAAGCAGTGCTGTTTTCCCAACAAGCTGTACTTCATGACTGAGCCTGCAGAACAGGGTCTGGACAGGGTCTCTCTGTCAGAGAGCAATGAGCCCTGGTTTCTCGTTCTGTCACCAGTTCCCTTCGTCTCTTCTAGCGGGCCCCTAACAACTCACCTGGTCTCATTTGACACAACAAACAAACTGTGGACTCAAACTAGACCGAGGACGATGGCAGGCTTTAGAACTGTGCTTCAAAAAAACACAAAGACAAGCTGCTGAACGCTGCCCCTCAATCATTTTCAAGCTTTATTATTCTTACGTGAAATGCACTCCAGCTCTCTTCTCTAGCACGTAAAGTGCATAACAAATCACAGCGTAGGAAGTTGAGGATGTAAAAATGGAAAGTCACTGCGGTTACAACGAATACAGAAATTGAGCTTTTATCTTCCTATTTCTCTGAGGGGAATTGGTCATTTCGTCACATTTACCAGGAAATCCAAACCACATGATGCATAAAAATCATGAATCAATACTTCTGTGCATGCCCTCTAAGAATTCTATATCCACAGCTTTCACACTTCATATTATCAGTACTCAACGCCCTTTTCCTTGGAAAGGGCATTTGGCTCTAATTTGATATAGATGTTTGAGTTTAGCAGAGGAAATTTGGTTACGCTTTACATTAACTATATCCTGATGTGAGCGAGGGGAAGGATTAGGGGTCCGGAGTTCGATTTCAAGAGGAACTGGGGAGGAATTCTCCAGGTAGAACGCATATTAGAATTTCAACAGAGTAGAAAGAGTAAGGAGGGATTGGGGTGCAAAGGCGTATGGGGTGAATGCAAGCGAAAACATGCACAGCGATTCAAACCCACGGCTCCCCACAGCCTGGGCCTTTGACAGCACAAGTTCAAGGTAGGATCAGAGCGGTCCCTGAGGCAGGGAACATGGCCCTCTGAGACAATGTCTGCCCTCAACCTCTGCTATGTGTGACAGTGTAAACCTCAACAGCTGTCATTTAGTGCTCTCTTCCTTGACATGGAAACTCATAACACACGCAGGAATAATGCCTAACAGGGCTGCCATTGTTCAACACCTACACTTGTCTTACCTTTTTTTTTTTAAAGAACATATTTGTAATTTTAAAAAAAATCAGAAAACGAATATAACCAACAGTTTATACACAATTAAAGGACTGTTGGTTGGACTGAGCCGTTGTGTTATGATTCCTGTGATTTCAACGCATCCTTCATGTCAGTGGTCTGAGAGGACATTGTCACTGTTAAAACCTGCAACAAACCTCAACAAATAAAAACTCACTTCAGGTCGCATCTCATTGCTGGAACGAGCAACTGGACTATGATCAAGCTGGTAACTTCTGTGGTGAATACGAGAAGAATAAAAGTACAGTTACTAAATAACAGTAACAACATCTAGAGCCTTTAATGTCACTTTACTAACTTTGCGATTTTGTACTTTATCATAGTCTACTTATTAATCCCTTCATCATTTTAAGATGTGACTGATTTATCCTAATGATTAATTTCTACGGAAAACGAACATAAAAAAATGTCTCAGTGCTCGACGTCAAGTTATAACTTTTCAAGGGAGTTTAGTAAGAATATATTCATTTAATCTTTTTTCCCCACAAAAGTCCAAAGTCTTTTAAGCATGTTTTAAGAGCATTTTTTTTTAAATTTCAACAGACTAACAGCTATTAATATTATCAAAAGTAATTAAAATGGTCACAAGGAATTAAAATGGAAGCCTACGTAATAATTTATCAACACTACAGCAGCATCTATGGGACACAAGTGGTTATTGATAGTGTGTCACATAAACACAGTGACAGCAGAGAGTAATCAAATGATTAAAACCTTGTTGTTGTTTTTTTAAACCGTTGCCATAAAGCGCACCCCGTCAGCACAACCGTCCTGAAAGTAACCCTCAACATCTGAGCGGTTAATCAAATATCGACTGGCCTGCAGAATGACGTAATGTTAGTCACATTGCTGTTCAAGAAAAAAAAAAAAAAAAGGGGGGGAAATTTCGTGGGATCAGAGACATCGCTGTTTTCTCTTAAACTGACATGACAGGGAAAAGAAAAAATATTTTTCCAGGCGATCACAAGTGAACCGCAACAGCCCGGGAAAAACACCGGCTCTGCGTATCCCGGGATGGGACAGGCATGACATCGATGCAGGGATGAAGCTTCAGGAGGGGAAATAAGAACAATACCACAGGGGTATCAGATGCAATCAGAATCCTTTGCAATGCTTTGGAATTCAACGGAGCTTGAGATTAATTCCTGCAGACCTGCCACAGCGAGCGGCGGCGGCACTTGACTCCGCGTTCAACTTCGACAACAGTCAACAGTAGACCACCGCACGGACCCCGAAGTCAGATGACAATGCAGTCAGCCTGACGAGAGTACCGTGACACTTCACCACCTGAAGTTGCATGCGTCCGTGAGGTAGAGTTAGAAAAGATGAGGGGGGGGGGGGGGGGGCGAAAAAAAAACAACAACAACACATTGTCCGAGACAGGAGCGAACACCCAAACAAGCTGTTGCAAGAGCGAAAAGCAGGAGAAAAGTAACAAGGGTCGTTTTGAACAAATGTAACAGAGCTGCAGAAGCGCGTGCACCGTCCTCTGCATGATCGGCGAACTTACCAAACAAGTGTAGAAATGTGAAGCAGTCTCTCAGAAGAAACCACGTTGGACTGAGGAAAGATTACAATACGATCTATTTAGAGAAGCATAACGTCACCCCTGGGTGACGTCACGTGGGATTCCTGAAGTTCTAAATCATTGCGGTCCGTTTGGAGGCGGCGCGAGCAGGGCGGAGTTTGCAAACGCACACCCACAGGCATGGATCCGACGGACTCTGCTAGTCCTGGAGTGGGTGTGGTGCAGAGCTGGGTGTCCAAGACTGACTCATTAAGGATGCAAATAACTGCACTGTCCCGAAAAAAAGTTTCAGGAGAATTAAAGTGACACCAAACTGCGCCTGAATTAAAAAAAAACAACAACTCACCTCATCACTTGAGCCAAATTGACATACCAGTGAGAAAATGCAACATATTATTTTAACATCACTTCAAGGAAACACTAAATTTTAAGTGTAAATAAACCTATTTCCCTTTAGACTCATTTGCCATCATCCTCAGAGCCAGACTGGTAGATAGACCCCCCCTCACTCCCAGGTGTGTGCATGAAGGAGCTCAGACCCGCAGACACCAGCTCACTGCTTGTTAGCTTAGCACAACGGTAGTGGATGGGAACTGAAACTACAGTAGAACTAAGTTAAAAACCCCTGATGCAGCACCTTGAAAGTCCGGTTGTGACTTTAGTCAACAAAACAAAGCAAAACCTTTGCTGAGAGGAGAGACCGCTTCTAATCACGGTCGACGCTGTAAGAGAGGGTGAGGAGGGCTACTTCTGGACAAACTGAGATCCTAAACCTTACCAGTTTGATGTCTTTGTCAGAGTACGCTAACACTTCCCACTACCATTCCTTGTGCGAAGCTAACAAGCGATCAGCCAGCCTCTCCAGCTCTCTGATGCACTACAAAGGAGAGAATGTTATCTAGCTTTTTCATTGGTTCTGGGTAAGATAGCAAAAGGGTGAATCCCCCCCCCCCCCCCCCAAAAAAAATAGGTTGTTCCATTCATACTGAATAAAGAAGCTACTCTGAGCAAACTCTAAACTAGGCCTCTAGCATACACTTTCACACGCCATGGAAGTGTGTGAGTGTGTGTGCGTTATGAACAAAATTAACTCTGGTTCCATACTGAGCAAGCATGCACAATACCGTGACCCTGAAACTGAAGCTGAATGGAATACAGCCATCATTCATTTTGCCATTTATACTTGTACTTTTCCTACAGTGACAGGTCCAGGCCTTTTGAATTAACTTGATACAAAGGATACAGTATTTACCAGAGGGGGGTGCCATGAAACCGTCCTTCAATTACGCTTCATGTCATATGAGAGTTTTATGCAATATTAAACTATAAACTTAATCGTTTGACATGTGGAAAACTCTCCAGACAATGCCTCAAGACTCCGAAATACAGCAGTAACCACTTTACGGCTCTAATCATGAATCTTGGTGCATGTTCCAGAATAAATTTCAAAAAAGCAGAGAGCAGTGGGCATTCTAAAACCCTGGAGTATTTGGGGCCTCAAAGGAGTTGTGTGCTTTTTTTCATGGCTAATTTTGTTTTGGGGCTTTTTTTTTTCTGATCATCAATTTGTTCTTGTTTTCTTGTTCTCTTATGTTCAGCAAAAAATATTTCTCAGATAGCACAGCTGACATTTTCCGTATCATTAAAAACATCACATGCAAATAAACTGAACATGCATCCGCACAGTTGCTCCGCAGTCTTTTCTGCAATGTGTGCCTTAGCTACAGCACATGAGGGGAGATTTAAAAGGCTTTGGGGTACAAAGCCTTTATGTTGACTCTGTGTTTGACCTAGTGGTGCCAACTGGCTGTGATTTCTTGAGCCACAGACACTGGTAGCGAAGCCATCTCTGGCTCCAGGGATTAATGACTCCTTACACATTGAGAGATGTTTACCACTTGCCTGCGACCACTCCACTGGATGCACTAAGAGCTCTGTCACTGAAACAATAATGCAGTCTGAAAAGCCCTCATAACTCAGAGCTTCTCCGCCTGTGTCTTTTAACCAGAGCTTTAATCAACGTTTATGACATCCTTTTGTCTCTTTATTGCCAATATATTACCCAACCAGTCCAAACATTATGCTCCCAGAGGAGCAGACTATTAAGGTTGGAAAGAGCCGATACAGTTTGGGTCAGTGACCCACACTAAAGCAGATTTGATCTATATTATACTAAACCTTTTATTATTATGCCTTTGTGCAATCCTTGTGAGGAAGATCACCTTGAGAGGGTTTGCACTGCTTTGCTGCAGCAGGTGCAAAAGGCAGGCTTGAACAAATATCTAACAAAATCCTAAAGAATTCAGAGGTACATCTTCAAACATATGACACAGCCAAGAAAGGCCGAAAGATAGCTGGAGATAGTCTTCCTACCCTGAGCAGAGGTGATGTGTCTACCGGGATGTAAACGCTGTCCACAGTAATGCTGCATGCCATTCCTCATTATCGTGCCTCCACAAGATAAGAAAGATTGAAATTTAGGCACATTACTCTGCGTTCTGTTTCTATCGGCACTTCTGCACATATTTTCACATATCTAAAGCTATAAAGGTAGCCTGTATGCTAGCAGGAACAAAAAGAAACACTCAGACATCATTTAAGTTTGTAATTTTGCTTTTAATGACCCTGATAAAGATGTTCCAGGCATTTTAAACACATAATTCCATGCGGAATAAAAATCCTTTATAACAACACTTGTGCAAAAGATGTATAGTGTGCTTTTCTGGAGACTTATATTTTTGATTGAGGCCATTTTTTTATCTGTGCAGTAAGTCCCAAATAACTTTGAACAGTCAGGCTCAGTTGTTGTTTTTTTTAAATTAAGTGCTAAACAGTTCTAGCCATCATCAGTGTGCAGCAGCTGTTTTTATAAATTTGGAAGTTCAGATTCTTTCCCTTGCCCCGTTTGTAAACCACAGGCACAAAACTTAAATCCCACATAGTTAAGGATTCTGAGTAGAAACCAGTTTTGAAAATCTAAATCTAACCAATAAGTTAGGAAATTCTATTATTACTCACTGCGGCTTACAATGTTTTCCCCCAAGAGTTCCATTTTAAGTCATCTATGAAGTCATCTTTATTTGAATTCTATCACTCTTTATTTCCAGGAAACATTGAAGCAAAGTAGAGGTAACTCATCTCTTCAGCTTCTGGTAGCATCTGAGCTGATATTGTGTTTTCCAGAGACATGAATGCCTTGGCAGGATGGTTGAAGCAATTCTCTTAAAATAAGTTAGAAGAGCATTTTTGAAGTCCCAGAAGCCACTTGTTGATATAATTTAATTACAAACCACTGAAGAGACTGCAGGGCAATGAGGAAGAGTGTCTCAGTTAATTATCAACGAATACTGCATGAGGAGTTTCAGCTCAGGGTTTGTAAACTGGAAAGTGTGAACCTTCTTGTCTGGGGTACGCTGAAGAACGACACAGTAACTGTTTATTTTTTCCCACTATTTCTCATGTTGTGCTCCATTAGCCGTGATGTTGCATCTGTGATACTTTCTCCTCTTGAAAGCTGCACTTGAATATGTGTGTTTTTAACATTTGGTCCCTGGGACAACAAACCTTACTCTTCAGCCTTCTAGCGGGACTGTGGGCCTAATTCAACAAAACATATGTGCTGTGAGGCTCCCAGTAGATAACCCCAGTGACATTCACACACTCAAACACTCAACCCTGTAACATTTACATAGGTGGCCGGTGAATGGTGGTGCCTGTGGATTTATGATAGAGGAGGATGATAGTTTCCGTTCTCGCCACATCGCTCTTTTTAACTCAGAACTGGACTGCTGAATGTGTTCTGTCTGGATTATTTATGGGGAGATGGGGGATATTTTTAATACTTACGTGTTATATATAAAATGGTCTGTGACTGTGATTTGAGTTTGAAAAACCTATTTGGTTTCATAGGTATGTCATTATATTATAGGTACATTTTATCTCCAGTTCTGGAAATCCCAAATTCAGGTTTTTTTATGGGCTATAACAGCTGGAAGAATAACGATTAGTTACAGCTATTCTCATCACTACCTTCAGTAAATAACTGATAGTCATTGTCAACATTAGGCTGCAAGTACAACTTTCCAAAGTTTTCAAGTATAACTGAGAAACTATTTTTTATTTTTTAGGGCCCAGGGATAGCCAGTTCTTTATATCATTAATCAACACAGACGTGTGCTGTATAATGTTGTACATCCTGGAGACAAGACATTTTCAGAAACATTCTGTGACAAAGGGAAATTGAATCAAATTTAATCAATTTCAAATTTACACCGCTGCGTTTAAACGCAAAACGGGATGGGATCAGCAAAGGTTTGTACAGCTTATTGTTTTAATTTTGTATTTTTAGAATATACTTTCGACCCATTTTCAGCAGATATAAACAATTGGAATCAATAACTACTGACTGATAAACTTCCCATTACCTCTGGATACACATGGATCACACTTATTGACCAACACTGCCTCACCGTGGCCAGTGAATGTTACCATCCCACCAGTTGATAGACACACAATTCTACCTCCACGTTACAACTATGCTTAACATTCATCATGAACAATAATTAACAGAAATAATTCATCCTAATTATTCTAATGATACAACTTTTAAACACGGATACGTTTAAATGCATAGATCAGGGTACATGTCAAGAGTCTGTCTGAGTGCAGCTGTGGGAGGCACTGGCCTATGATTAACAGGAGTATGACGAGGCTGAGAAAGTTCAGCAGGAAGGTCGCACATCCTCCTTCTGCCTCCGCCATCCTGGCAGCACGAGGTGAAATTCATATAGTACCTGTGTCGAGTGAGACAGCATTTTAAAAAACAACCAAAAAAGTTCAGCTTCTTTTCAAATTTTGCAAATAAAAGCCTACAATGCTACTTTAATGTAGATATTCGATGCTCAATGGGCTGTAAGGGAACACAGTTATTTACTGTTTTATCTGGTTAAAATAACACTTCAATTAATTATTTATTGATTGGGTGAGAAATAGTCCGAGAGATGACTAAAAGAAATGCTGAAATAGTTAGATGGTTAATTTTTTGTTTATTAATATGTCATATTCTAATTTCATAGGACATACAGTGTCATTATAAACAAAGGCGGCAATATTAATTACCCTTGTCATATTTTATCTATTTTAATACATTCAACTAAGTAATTCTGCCAGTGATTAAAGAATCAATTATCTGTAAGAAAGTGTAGTTGAGAGCTATAAGCTATATGAGCTGTCTTGATATAAGCTTAAAATTCTCACAAGTATTCATTTCAATTATGACATTTTCTGTCAGAATATCTTAGTCCCTTAAACCACCTACTTCCTGTTTTGTCTCCGTTCGTCGTCGTGAGTCGCCGCGCACCGCGCCGCACCGCCCCTGCCGCTCCACTCCAGCTGTTACCACCGCTGTCCGCCTGCTGTCTCCGCGCCGCTCTCTGCCTTCATTCCCAATGTAGCAGCGACCATGACAGGCATCGCCGCTGCTTCTTTTTTCTCCAACGCGTGTAGGTTTGGGGGCTGCGGACTTCACTTCGAGTCTCTGACCGAGCTCATCGTCCATATTGAGGACAACCACATCGGTAAGAGCCGAGAAGTCACGCTAACCAGCACCTCGCTACGGCTAGCACGAGTGGCTAAGTTAGCCAGCTAGCAAGTTACTTCCTGCGTCTTGACAACCCTGTTGCTAGGTGTGGTGGGTGTTGATGTTTGTATGGGCTTACTGCATTTCCTGTCGTTTGTCCATGCGGGGGGGCTGCAACAACCACTCAGCCGCCCCGAGACACCAACATCAGGAACACCGTTCCTTTACGCCCCGGCTGCTCCTCGCTCGTGCAACATTTATTACAGCGCAAGGCCCGCGCGCAAGCGTGATGTGCCCGCTCCCATCCGCTTGATAACACGTTTAAAGTTGCTTTGCAAGCCACTTTTGACAGCAAGCGACTGTCTTACTGGAGCGAAGTTCATAACCAACATGTCCA